>NC_132880.1:27981986-28581986 GCF_030463535.1 Salminus brasiliensis
GGTGGGGATACTCTATATCTAAAACATATTAGTTGTTTGTTAAAGTCTGTCATGTTTGGGTCAGCATGGATCCAGAACAGGGTTGAACTGGTATGGAAAAACAAGAAGCACTGCTTTAAAAAAACAAAACAAAAAAAGCATGGGTGGTGGAATTGCACTTAAGCCCCAGGTTTGTGTTGCATACATCCACTGAAGCGCAATTGGCCACGCTCTAAATTTAGAGAGGGAGGGGAGGAGATGAGATGAGTGAGAAAGCGGAGAGACAGAAATCTGGAAGGAGGTCAAGATAGAGAATGGCATGTATTTGTATCTGTGCGATGGAAAAAAGAAACATGGAGCATTCTGTGGATTGAGCATTGTTGTTTTAATTGTGGGTATAATATGCAGATGTCTGCGTGCATACAGTGTTAAAAAAGATGATGTTTTTCACTTCACACTGAGCTTAAAAACACATGTTAAAGAAATCTAAGAATACATACGAATGATATATAGACATTTAAGTTACATGTAGACAGCAAGGCTATGTAATTACATGAGTCATTGTATGCAACCAATTAATAAATAAACCATCCATTCTGTGATGTCATATATATATATGATTATTAAAAACATGCATTTTATTAAAATCTTTATGTACAATAAGACATTTGAGACAAAGTATGTTCAAAGACATTTCTCAATGGTAATAAATGGCAATAAATAATGAGCTTATATTTTCATTGGTATGATGTTAATAGCTAAAAAGTCCTTTTCATTTCAAGGCTATAATTAAACAGCTTATTGGTTATTAGTGATATGAACACCTGTGCAATATCCCCCAATAGGAGACAGCTTTGGTCTATCCAGATTCATTGCTTTTCTGGTGTTTTGAGAAAAAAAATGTATTTCTTTGCTCATGTTGTCCCTATACACTTAATTTCTTCTTATTATATAAATAAAATCCCCATTTGTTAAATGAGCAATCCACCAATTAAAGCATTTTAGTGTGGATTGAATATGAGGACAGTTATTCTAGTACATTTTTATTTTACAAACCGTTACATCATTTTCAACATATATCTGTTATATTTTTTTCCAACAACACAGCAAATGTATCAACAGTACCTATTTTGTCTGGAATTTAAAACTGTTTACAAAGATCCAAAATAGGACATGTAATAAAAGGGCATTGCTACTTATTATACAGTAAACTCAAACACAAGCAACTTGATTCAAATAAAAGTGTCAGCACTCCACATCAATCAATATATACAATCCTTGATTACTGTTTAGTTGTTTTTCTGTCCAGCTCTAGTATTGCATATTAATATATTGCATTATTATTTTATCACTATGTCATAGATAAAAATTCTTCCAGTTGTGCTGTTTCACGTTTAGTAGATTTCGTTAAATTCCTTTACTATACTATACATTGTACAAATGTGTTTTTTATTTGCAGTCTGCTTCCCTGGCCTGGTACTTGAGAAGTTGTGAGGATATTTTTAACAGCTGATTGGGGATTAGCGAGTCTCTGGTCAAGACACCCTATAAGTACTCTGTTTTTAACTCATGCTGGCACACTCTAGAGATCTATGGCTTAGACATAAGTCTGAAAGCTTTCTGATGAAGTAAACCTATATTATACTTTCAAACAGGGTGGAGAAGCCATATGATATATAATGGGTGTTATCGAAATCAGTATTAACTGACAATCCATGTGTTGTTTGCATTTACTGTAGTGTTGTAATGCACTAATTAGTCTGTACTCAAGGTGGAAAACACTTTGCTGTTGAATTGTTATGCATTTTATGCTCATTTGTCTTTGTGCAAAGACAGGGCATGTCTGTTATTAACCAAAATCACACTCTTGGCCTACACTACTAAACTTCGCTCCTCTCCTACTAAGGAAGATGAGGATTAGCACTGCCGAGGAAGACAAGAAGCAGGAATGCAGTATGTTAGAAGACAGAGAGTGAGCAAGAGCTAATATTGGGCAATGTGGTGTCATCAGAGTTTGCGTGAATGCTAATTTTTATTGTTATGTATTTGAAGTGTACTTGAAGTTTATTTTATTTTTAAATAGGGTTAAAATATGGCAGATTATTTAGTGTCCAACAATGCATGTGCTGATTTCTTAATTTCTACTGCTGTAACATTTACTTTTTATTTTATATAGGGATGCATTGATATGGTAATTTCGGGCCAAAAAGTAGAAACTGGGACTAAACCACCTGGATTAGCATTACAGAGAAAAATGAATGATCTCTGTAACATTAGAAGTAAATGAAAAAAATACAGATTTCAGTGAAACATTTTGTTCTTTCAGAGAATAATAACTACATTTTCAAATACTGGTCAAATCTTAACATCTCTCTGTGGTTGTTTTTTTTTTTTTTTTTTTTAAGAAAATAGCTGCTAAAACCAATATGACTTCAATATCATTGTAAATCCTTATTGTTTGACACAATCGACTTCAGTTTATTATTAGATACAAATATAAAGTATTGCTCCATACCCTCACCTTTAATTAAGTACGATTCTGACAAAGCACTCAATATCACTTACATTTTTAGCAATGCATCTCCTCTCTGCTTCATTTTTATAAGCCCTATCTGTATTTTTTTTGTTTGCATAGGTCATTAAACAGTAAAAATAAACAAGTAATTAAGCAACATGTAAAAAAATACAAAACAGGTTGTTTTTCTTCACTAGCTGTCATTGTTCTTGCAAGGTAGACACTTTTCCCAAGGACTGTACGGAAGAGCTAAAATGAGGAATAAAACCCCTGCAAGTACAAGCATGGCCCCTGCACACCCCACACAAGTCACTGACCACGACAGTTCGTGGTGTAAAAGTATGGAGTTGTCACTTGCCAAGAACGAAAGTACCGATTGATGGAAAACGATGATCGACAGGAAGACTAGGACACCTGATTTGAGATGAAATGAAAGAAACTGAATTAGTCTTTCACTGTGTAGCATTAAGAACCATATTCACTATATTTACTGCAAATAAGCAAATATGCTTTCATTAAGCAGCCATTAAATTATCCAGATTTTTGTGTTAAGTTCTTTTCTAGAGAACACATACTGCAGACTCAGAATTATTCAACCTCCTGAATGGATTTACCCATATAAACACACATTTGCAAATTAAGTGGCAATTAAATAAAGGACTGGTTGGGGTTTCTTGAACGTACATTTGCTTGTATTTTAGAAATATCATGAGAGTTATCCAAAATGCTCAGAGAGGAGATCAGTGCCTTGCGCAAAAAAAGGAAAAGGATAAAGAACAGAATGTTTCTAGAGCAAATTTCACAAGTTCAAAGTTAAAGGAACACTGGCTACACTACCTGGACGTGGCAGAAAGAGGAAGCTATCACCAGCTGCCCCTAGATTTATGAGAAAGCAGGTGGTCAAAAAACCCTTCAGTGACTGTAAAAGACCTGCAGGAAGATTTGGTGGCAGCAGGCACTGAGGTTTCAGTTTGCTATGGAGCATTGAAACAAAACCTGCAATTTTTTGAACCTATGGATCAGCGGTGTGTCTGGAGGAGGAAGAATGAGGCATAACACAAAAAAAACAGCACAAAAACGCCCTGCCTACAGTGAAGCATGGCGGTTGCTCTGTGATGCTCTGGGGCTGCTTTGCATCCTCTGATACTGGAAATGTGCAGCGTATTTAGGGGGCGATGGATTCAATCAAGTAACAGAAAACTCTAGAAAAAAAACTCATGCCTTCTGTAAGAAAGTTGAAGCTTGAGTGTCATTGGACCTTCCAACAGGCAATAATCCCAAGCATACTTTAAGATTCACCAAGCCTTGGTTTCTGGAGGATTCTGGAGTTGCTTGACTTCAATCAAACTAAAAATCTATAGTTGAAAGCAGCAGTAGCATGCAAACCCAATAACAATAACGAAGTGGCAGGTGATTCTTCAGGAACTGCAGGAAGCTGGTTTCTGGCTATGCATTCAAGTTTGTAGCAGGTTATAACAGTAAAGACGTTTGTCATGAAGGGGTTGAACAATTCTGAGACTGCACTAGTCTCTAGGTTGATTGGTTTATTGCAAAATAGTGTACATTTGTCAATTTTGCTTATAACACAAATCAGAAATTTTAGATTGCCACTGTACACTCTACATTTAAAAGGTACCTCCAAAAAAAGTTGGCCTCCAATAAAAAACACACTTATTTTCCTTTTATAGTGGACTCCGGCCACCATTGCCCACCCTCACTCTCACAACTACATACAATACATATTAGTTTCATAGAAGCCGAAAATATATTAGTTACTGAAAAAAAGATCAATAAATCAGTAATAGATTAATAATGAAATAATAGGCTTTGTATTTGCATTTTTTTATACCTGATGATGTAAAACAGACTGAGGCTGGCTTGAGGAAGAACTCCACACCTTTGCTTATTGCCATGATGATGCATATAGCTCCCATCAGCATCAGAAACAGCCCCACAATGGCCATCATTGCAGACATCACAGTCAAATCTACCAAGAGAGAGAAAAAAAGGTCAAATAAATGATTTGAAGCTCTGTATGAAAGTTGTATGGCTCAGATTTTTTTCCAAAAGAGAACTATTTGAAATATTTTAATTTAGATAACTTTTAAATTCAATCTATTTAGTTAATCAGAGCTCTGAGCTATAACAGCAGTTGATATTTATAAAAACTGGTAAGGTGCAATTTTAAATTCAACTACATCATTTACAGTTTGAATTAAATTGATCTCCTGAAATCGGAGAGAACGATAGAAGGATGAAGAGTGAAAGATAGAGAGAGAGTGATGTAGTAGTGTAAAGCTTACTCACTTTTGGCTGGTGTTTTCTGAAACAGGACTGTGTTCTCTCCAGTGGTATAAAACTTGAAGTATGTACAGTTTGATTCTAGGATTAGTGAGTTACAGTTAAATAAATGACAACAACCATAACTAGCCTTTAATAGATGGTTAAGTAAAATACAGTTACAGGGAATATCCATGCAGTTGCTGACAATATCATAAGCACTAAATTCCAAAACACACTGACTAACAAACGTAAGCATTAGTCAATATTTGGGTTCCTGGAAAGATTTTTAATTTGTTGTCCATTCAATTGACATGTTCTAAACATTTTAAAGCTGAATGCTGCTAGCCAGCATGAAAAAGCTTCTGGGTGTTTAGAAGAGTTGCATAAATGTTCACATTACAGGGTTAAAGTGGCAAAAAAAAAAAAAAAAACATACTTGAGAAACTTTTTTACGTAGCCCTAGATTGAATGACATATCCTATATGTGGGCCAATAAATATCATGAGAAGGGTCCTCTGGAATGTATGCATTCCATATGTATGACACATGAAGAGAGCATGTGGCATAATACATTTTGAACACATAAGCATGTGCATCCTTTCAGGAAAGAGGTGTGTTCACGCTCTGGGTCACTTAAACTCCTGTTACACATGCACATTTCTCCTTGTATTTACCAACAAATCAATGCCACAAAGCATTGTAAAGTAAGTGATTTTTGTCGTTATGAGTTTTCGATTTGGTGAGCAATGAGGGAGCTCCAAATGAAAGTAAATAAGCCATTATCTAAATACATTCAGTGCACAATTTAACTTAATTCAATGTTTGAAAAAAAGAAAAATAATCACTGTATACATATTATTGTATTCTATTCTTCTAATGACACTAGAATTGGGAGGTGGGAGCATTGTTGCATGAATAAGGTGACTGGAGCTGGAGAGGGTTGCCACAATGCCTATGCAAAAGCAGTTACTCTCTTAGATGTTTTTTCCTTTTGTTGTTTTTATAAATGGAACCATGATTATTTTAATTTATAAAAAAAATTTGACAATAAAAAACATATTTCTAAAAAGTCAAATAATATGTATGTAATGGAAAAGTGATTGCATAAATATTCAAATAAAGATAAATTATTGTGGCTAAAACTCAAAAAAGAACAAAGACCAAAAGAACACTCCACACAACACAAAGAAAAAGTTATTGAAGAGGGGATAGATACAAAAAAATGGTGTAAATCTGCCTAGAGCAGGCTGTCCTGAGTGACCGTGCAAGAGACTAGTGAGTGAGGCCACCAAGAAACCTATGGTAACTCTGAAGGAGGTAAAAGCTCTACAAGTTGAGATAGGAGAGACTCTGCATATGTCAACTGTTGTCAGGGTTCTTCACCAGTCAGAGCTTCATGAAAGAGCAGCACAGAGAATTAAATCTCGACTACAATTCATTCAAAGGCATGTGGAGGTTAACTGAAAAAAGCTTAATTGGTCTGATAAGACCAAAATGGAATGTTTTAGACATCAGACTAGATGCTATGTTTGGCGGACACCTAACTCTGACTGCACATCATCACAAACATACCAAATCCCCACCATTAAGCATAATCAATTTAAAGTAGTCTATGAACTTTACTTTCATATTGACTAAAAAAAAATATATATATAATATATATATATATATATATATATATACATGTATTAAAGCAATTAAAAATGGGGTGATTTGTATTTGGTGCTTGTTGTTCTGTGGTGTTTAAACAATGCTACAACATTAAATATCATAATTTACAGAATGCATTTTTTTACCAGAAATGGTCATATCTCTGTGATGCACATTGTCATATATTTGCACTGCAAATCCTCAAATCTTTCGATCATTACATCCCTATATGTTGACTTTAAAAAAACTATTTTAATGTTGCTTTGCTGGGACTTTCATAGCAAGTATGAATGTGTGCATCCTGGTGCATTAAGGCTTGTAACGTGAACTGAGAGACGCTCACCTCCAGGTAGATCCAGAGGCCCACAGCTTTGCCGCTCCGGACTGACATCTGTCACCCAGAGCATCTTGGTACAGACTTTCCATAGTCCATAGTGTGCGACCAGACACGTCTGATTGCTGTAAAATCCCTTGGACTGTGAAAGTTCCACCCAGAACTCTGTACCCACCCCAAGCACAGTCAGAGTGATTCCCACTGTGGCCACGAAAAAGGCAAGCTTGATCTTACCCTCCTGATTCTCACTTAGAGCCTCCCCCGAAGGGGAGGACGTTCTTGTCCTGCGCTTGCCACCTCCACTTCGCATGGCCATCATTCCTGCCAGAGCTCCGGCACCGCCGCCAGCTGCGGCTGTTGGCCTGCTCTCCTCATCCTGCACAATGAAGGTGGACCACATGGTGGAGGGTGGAGAAAGGTGATTTTAAAAGGACTGGCTTCTTGACGTGACTGTTATGAAGGGACACTTCCGTGGGTGTAAAGTATGGAGGACAGTGGAGGCACAGATAGTGGCTGAAGAGTGGAAGTGCTGGTCAGTCTTCTGAGAGTTTGGCTACTGGTAGAACAATGTAGTGTTACAATAGAATCTTTCAAAAGGCATCAGTGATAACCATATAAAGATAGCACTGGCAGCTGAACAACTATAAGATGAGGATATAAGGGCGTAGACGTGCACAATGATGTTGGAATTTTCAAGAGGTTCATAATTTGAAAGAAACAAAGGAGAGCGGCGAAAGAGATTCACATGGAGACATCGAGAATATGAGGCGAGGATGTGACCAGTGATTAACAAATGTTGTATATCTAGAGTTCTAGGAAAAGAAAGGAAAGGAAAAAAGAGCAAATATTTAGCAACACTGAATGTGTGTGCAGCACTGGCCTAGTTAGTAATACCATTACTGTCAAATCAATCAAACTATCAATTATTATTTTTCGATATTCATTTTTCAACATCAGCAGAACACACCTTTTTATGACATTTTATAATGACTTAATTTTATGATGACTTGAACAACAGAACAGTTTTGGCTTCTTCTGCAAAGTTACAATTTTGGAAACTGGAATTACCTAACTGGATATTAATATACTGCCAAATGCCTGAGCTGTTCTGCAGCGATAGTGGAGAAGGTGTTAGCCATAACATGTCCTTTATAGGATGTGGATACAGGCTGTTAGGCAAAGTAGTTTCAGTGTTTTAGATGATCCACTATTTTCCAATCATCATTACATACAAAAACTCACTGGACTTTTTAGATACAGATACAGCTGTTGTAGAAATCATGACCTCTAGTTCCTCTCACTACCGTGGTACATGGTAAAAGTTTCTTTACAATTAAACTTTTCATAAAACCACAATGGCTTTTAGAGAATGGCAAACCACAATCCTAGCATTGTTATTCTACACAAAATGGTGGAACTTAATGACAAAGTGACCCTCCCATTAAGATTAACTATACAGAAAAGCACACAGTCATGTTGTTAATTTAATCACATCATTTGTGACCCTTAACAAGACGACTGCATAGATTAGTCTGGACAGCGATATTCCACCACTTGAAAAACAGAAACATGCCATGCAATCTTACAAATCATCACAATAAAGTCAAACCTATACTAAACTAATCCATTGTCAATAGTGGGATCAGTTACTTTTCAACATAGACCCCAGTGTTTATTTGCAGTCTGCAACTGCAACTAGACTAACCAAACTCTTGTGTCATTTAATGATGATTGACAAGCGCTTATCAGACAAGTGCTTCAATAAAGACTCGCTACAATGGTATAAACAAGCTGCTAACCTGTTGGGCGTGAGAGGCTCAGTCGGAGCGAGGGAGGAAACCTTTTCTCTGCGCCTGGGAGAAACAAGACAGAGGGACAGGAAAGAGGGGAAAGGGAGGGTAAAAGAGGGAGGAGGCCAAACTGGCACGCTGGTCTGGGTGTATGTGTGTGTGTGTGTGCAGAATGGACAGAGATTGTGTGACTGTAAACTACACGTCCAGCCCCCACCCGGCACAGCAATGGCAAGGCCACTGGTGTTTTTTAAGCCTAGGTGCATTGGGTTGCAGCCCCTGTCAGTCAGTCGTTACCTCACTCTTGCTTGAATGTGTTGGTGCATTTTTTGCACACACTGTCTCTATGTTGGCTCAGCATTTGTGTGTGTGTGTGTGTGAGGGGGGGGTGTGTTTCTCCTTTCTATTTTTAACAGCCACCTGTTAATGACATTAAAAAAGGGTGCAGCAGACGAGAGACCTCTCAAGAGTTGGGGGTCAGCAGACGTGTATGTGTGCCTCTGTGGGGAGAGTGGGAAAGGGATTCCTGGGAAGTTGGTCATAATTTGAGTTGACATATTTCACTTTGGCAATTGGTAAACATTCTAACACTTCAACAATGTGAAAGTAGGTTACCCAATTATACATTCTCATCAGAGTGCCTAAATGAGCACTGCTGTAAGTCAAACGCAAGTTAAGTTAAGTAAACACAAAGAAGAGGAGCCTACGTGAAATTGCCAACAGGGGAAATTATTTGATTATCCAATAATAATTACACCCACTATGACTTAGCCTTGAGAAATGCCCTTGAGACCATGATCCAGGGCATGAAGACAACTCACAGCTAATGGCTATCTATTTAAAAGAAGCTATATAAAGATGCTATGCAAATGCAAGTAATGTGCGCTCACAAGACGCGTGCGCCTCTATTGATGTTGTGGCCATAAAATATAATGTGACAGTTCAGGGTATGACTTCTCTCTCTCACTTTAAAAGGGAATTCCAACAGATTTTCTGTTTTTTGTTCCTGATCATTCAGAGTGGTTTGGTGGTAAATGCTTAATTGTAGAGGAACATCCACGGTAGAGGAATTAAGGTATAAGTGTAATTTTTCTATTTCACAGTAACTAGGACTAACACCCCATCCCCCCCCCCCCACACACACACACACACACGCACATACATCATGCACAGGACTTCACACTGAACATTTTTATTACTTTCGGCTCAGCTGCACAGCATTATGTTGCACTTTCACTATGCACTTATTTTGAACTTTACACTTTATACTCACACTAGTGTTACTTCCTCATTTTTATATTGTGTACACTGAGTTTATATATTTTATTCTTAAACATTTTTATTATATTATTATCACAATATTTATCTTTATTTTAAGATATTTTACATCTTTTTTTATTTTTATATTGGATATCACTGCTGTATCATGACAAACATCTCCATTTTTGCACATTTTTAGTTTTCTCCATTGCCCTGTAGCTGCTCTGTACACTGTGTAAAAAATATGCTTGTATAGACCAATGGAAATGTTCTAAATTACTTGGAATAGACTCTTACGTTACATTTGAATAAATGAAATGGTTATGAATATGTGCCTGAGACATTGCTCTGGCCTGTGTACTTTCAGGTTAGAGAGGAACATTAGGAGACAAAATAGTGTCTAAACCAATAATATAAGTGTAGGTTCACTGCTGGTTTTAGTCAGTAAAAAAATGGCTATACATACATGAGAAAGAGATCATAACTCCATGCTCCTGTCACCACCACTGTAAACAAGACAGCAGGTTTCTAGACAATTAACAATTACACGCACATCCACATCTCAACAACTGAATTAGGCAAACATTTTGTTGGTGAAATTCCTTTAGACACCAAGGTGAAGAATGCCTCACTCACAAAGAATTCCAGATTAAGTTATTATTAATGAGAGCACACTCAGCCACACTGTAACATAAATTGAATTGTCTTAATATTATCAAGATAACCCAATTAGTATGTCATTAAGATGATATGGCTCAATTTACACCATTACTAGAACGCTGCACTTGCTATTTCCATTCACTGATGGCTTGTCCTTATGGGTGTATTTTAAATGATCTTTCATCTGCTTGAATGCAGAAGAATTTGCATTCAGTTCATTATTATGGCACTGCTGCTCTGCATTACGTAGGGTTATGTGAGGGAGTGAGGGAGTGAGAGAGAGAAAGAAAAAGAAAGAGAGAGAGAGAGTGCTGCAGTCTTATGTGCTCAGCATGGTGATAGCTGTGTGTATTCACTCCCCTTCTCACAGCGCCTGCTCTAACACTGGCCATTAGGTGGCGCCACTGGACAGTGGTCTCCAACAGACGTAGATGTTATCAAATACACCACTACCACACCATTTGTAATGCTTAGGAGTCAGCAGACCTGAATCATAAACATGGCCTTCATTAGTATGAAATTCAAAACACAGTATTAGTCCTATATTATAGACAGACAATCTGAAACCAAATAGGCTGCCTAAAACATCCTTGATACTATACCAGACAGTAGAGTTAAAACACCACCCTGACTACACTTTTCAGCATCAACATGGATATACAGACTTCTGAATGCATATATTCTGTATATATAACTAGTATAGAGAAATAGAATTTATGTTACACTTCAAAAAATATACTTTGTTTGTCCCAACCACAGTCACACATGGTACAACTAGCAGTGAAATGTATTTGAATCTGTTATTCCAGATAGATTTTGGCATGTATAACCATGAAATCTAGCTATTTTACCTGTTGCACAGTTTAAAATGGTTTGAAACAAGTAGAAAAGACTTTGGTAGTCTCACTTGCTTTGCACTGTGAACACTGTTTGCCATGTATGCTTCTCGTCTTGTATTAATGTCTGTGATTAAGCTCCCTAGAACCTTTTTTATAGTGTG
Source organism: Salminus brasiliensis (assembly GCF_030463535.1). Classification (NCBI taxonomy): domain Eukaryota; kingdom Metazoa; phylum Chordata; class Actinopteri; order Characiformes; family Bryconidae; genus Salminus; species Salminus brasiliensis. The sequence continues at coordinate 27,993,458 of NC_132880.1, forward strand.
TTATTTGTGGCAAACGTTGTATTGGACGGTAGGAGTGAATCTATCAAAAGTAACCATGTCGAGAGAGATGAAGTAATTACTGTCAGCAGTGTGAGGCCTTCAGTTTATACTCAGTGATAAAGGTAAAAAAGATTAGCCAACAGCATTCTTCTTTACTTGCTTCTCTCTCTTCTCTCTCTCTCTCTCTCTCTCTCTCTCTCTCTCTCTCTCTCTCTCTCTCTCTCTCTACAAGACAAGCTTAGAGCGTTCGTGTGTTTCACTCTCCAGAATGACCCCAAAGAAAGCTGCAAATCCAGCATGAATTCTTGTAAAAGACATGGTTGTTGTTGGTAGACCAGGCTCTCTGAGGGACTGTGTGGTGAGGAGTTAAGATGCCACACGACATGAGGGTGGTGATTAAGGATCAATTACACCTGTAAGTGGATGATTACGTAACCCCAGTTGCAGTTGCCGTTGGGCTTCTGAAACACATAAAAAAGGAATAAGCTGTCTGTCACAGATTAGTGACCAGCGTAAGTAAATATGAGGCAAGAGGAAGTAGCAAAAATTGTCTGACTTTGTCAATCCCAACTCTCATAGTACAAACCAATCTGAAGTGGCACGATTGATATCAAGCACGTATGCAGGTGGTAAAGTATCATAATTATACATATTTTGAACACAGTTCCACTGCTCTACAGCTCAATCCTGGGGGTCTTTATACTGCTCTACATTAGACATGGTGCCAACAAAATCATGTTTATCTGCTACAGGGGGCCTAATATTCTATTGTCAATATTTCTTTACAAGGACTAGACAAGCTGTGTGTGAGTATTTGTACATATGTGTCAGCAATGGATGCATTCATTTAGTAGACGAATGCATTAGAAGAGATGTCCACAAACATGTGGACATATAGTGTAATTTAGACTCACAATATATAGACTCACAATATATAGTACATTATCATGGAAAACCAAATTATTATTTTTTTAACTTCACAAAGTTTTGTGATGTCATAAAAAACAACAAAAGGTACTAATATCCCACCCTTCCCATTCACAAGAATGTTATAAGGAGTGTTCCATGCTTGACTTTCCCAGTAACAATTTTAACCAGAGACTAGAAATGTAAGGAAAAGGTAAGTGCAAATAAAAAGTACAAACAAAACTGGAAGCAAAACTGCTGCACATTCACATTTTACTCATGGCTGGTTAAACTGTGTTTTAAGGAAAGGTGGCTAGCTGAAAGACAGTCAGTTTCTAGCACTGCAGATATTTTTTCCACTGTAAAATAGTTCCACACTGAAAACATGCTTGTTACTTTCTGGAGACATGTGCCACTGTCACCAGTTGTGGATAGGATCTGTTTCATACCACATCCACAGCGGCTCACTATAATCTAATACATTGCATACCCAAATGTATAATAAAGGATCAAATGCAGACTGGGCTAAATGTAGCTGATACCCAATCTAACAGAATATGCCTGGATCAAATAGAGACGTCTATTTCATGTTTAAGGAGCTGGGACTGAAGCCCAGTAGATAGTAGGCTTGTGTGAGTGAACAGTTTTAATTGCTCCTGGCTACAAGAGTGTCTCTATTATGAAGATGTTATAATCAGGCTGATTCAGGTCAGCATCGAATCGATGAGCTAACTTTAGTTCCACAGTTGACACAAATAGTGAGGAGCCCAGCAGAGATTTGGGTTATGAAACATGCTTAGGCCCGGGTGAGGTGCAAAATAGTGGTTAACACTATCAAATTAACACGTGTCCTAGCCTTCCTAGTTCCCCCGCTGCCAGCTGTGTTCAAAACCAACACCTAAATGATATCACTATCAAAAGATGTGGATAGTGCAGAATTGATAATTAATGAATTAATATTAATAAAATGGATAATTAATATGCCTTTATCTAAATGACTACATTTTTTATTAAATTCACTTTAATTTTTCTAATATTGACCTCAACCCAAAACCCCTAACCTTAGTTGAAATCTTAGCACTTACACTTACACACCCTAACACTGTGTGAGTAATATGTGAGTAAATCTGGGTTGCTATGTTAAAATATATATTGGTGTGTCTCTAGTTATTACACACAAATTAAGAAGCTTACATCTTATTTACTTGTTGTTCTTCTCCGTTTACAACCAACTTGGAATGTATTTTTCAATAGGCAATGAACCAGTACGAACAATATGAAATTATAAAGAAATTGTAGTGCCTATAAGAGTAGAAATAGGCCCAGGACATGCAGGAATGTACAGGAGCCTGGTTGAGAATGTTTTATCATGCAACACACACACACTTGCTCAGGGTTCTGGATAAAGCTGTACAAGAAATACAAGAATTACTTTCTGATTTTTACATCCCAACAGTCTGCAAGATTGTAATCAGCACAAAATACAAAGATAAATGAGGGGAAGAGGGGTGGAAAAAGGTAAGAAGCATGCAAGGGAGGGAACAAGACAGAGAAGGAAGGAGGGAGGGCAGGAGAGAGGGGGAATGGAGGACAGAGTTAAAATTATCCCCCCTCAAGCAAATCCCTTTCAATCTTATCAGTGCGTTTGAGTTGGACTAGCCAGCTTGTGACTCCATGGCTTGACAGCAGGTAGGAAAACCTATTCCCCCATTTACAATTCTTCTTAAAATTCTCGATAGAGCAAACTGAAATTTTCTGTGATCAACTGTATATGCGTTTTTTGTTGCCACATTCAGCGCAGTGTATGGTGCACTTTGCTAATGTGGCAATTAGTTAATCAGCCTTATTGTGTGGAAATGAGACTTAGCGGGGAAAACTGTTCAGTGTCACTGCATAAACAACACTTTGTTTCTAAGAATTATTGGCTCTGTTTTTGAATCTATGAAAAAATCATGTTGATAAATTCAACAAAGATAGGTGTTCTGCGTATTTGTTAAAGTGGGCTGTGGATGGACAGGGCAATTGTCTGTATATAGCATCAACTGTTGCATATAGAAAATATACAGTTGTTAGAGGTTGAACTGTCTGCTGTGAAAATTGTTGCAAATAGCAAAGATACAGTTGTTAGAGGTAGAACTGTCTGCTGTGAAAACAGTTTGTAACCCACAGTGAATGCCCATAAGTATACATATAACATTAAAACCACTTGTGTAAGGGAAGTAAATAACATTTTATTATCTTTTTGCAGTGTCACTTGTGAAATTGTGGGGTATATTAATCAGCAAGTAACAGTTCGTTCTAATGTTGATATGTTGGAAACAGCTTTGACAAGGGCCGAACTGTGGTGGCTACCGTGGTCAGCTGTTTTAGTGAGGAGGACTAAACAATATTGGGCAGGTTGTTTAAATGTTAGGGCTGATTGGTATACATCAGTATATATTGTAACATAATACATAGAATACCAGGACAGTAGTGGCCCGTGAAGAGTTAGTTTTTTTCAGTATTACGTACTAAGGATGTATTATACATATCATAACGTATCGTCCGATAAGGTTTGATTTTTTTTTCCTTTTTCCTTTAGCATAGATGTCAGTATGGATTTGTGGATTTTTAATCAATCTGGCTTAAGGATAATGTGTAAGGATTATATATATATATATATATATATATAGCATGTATCTTATTAGAGTATTTATTCTGAATGTCTTTTGGCAAAATAGAAAAACGGATTGAACTGTTCAGTAAGGCAGTACCTTTTGTGAACTGCTTTTCGCATGCCCTCATGGCGACAGGGCACATTAGGTGATGGCCTCAGTAAGGTGAGGTCAACTAGGCACACCAAAATCTGCATAACGCACATGTTTCCGGTAGATTTTGTTCAGGGTCTTGTTGCTGCCTGTAGATCTTAGCAGAGGTCTTTTAACCCCTCAGCACTCCAAACCTTATTACACATTAAGGCATATTATTCAGTAACCACTGGCACTTCTTTGAGACTATTCTTTGGAAAAAGAAGTGTGTAATAAAACCTTTTGCTCACCGACGGTCCATTGGCCATTTAAGGGGTTAGGTTTATCCTGGACCATTTATTAAGTTGTTTTAGATCTTAATGCTTTTGTTGTTGTTCAGTGTAGCAAGACAGGTGCAGATTTGAATAATTTAACTTTTATTTATTTAAAATTCTGTTGCAGAAAGTCATTTTTCAACATTTTTCAACATTTATTTTGATAGTAAAAGCACTGCAATAGTGGGCAAAGGGCTTACTGTGTAGTAACACAATCACATTTGCAGAGCTTCTTTCAATTAAAACCAAGATCATCCAAAAAAGCTAGCTGTTATTAGAACACTTTTGAGAAAAGGCGCTTCTTCAAGGGTTCTGTAATAAAGACAATGTATCTATATAAAAACATCAGAACTCAAATAACTATTTGAAATCATAACTAGTTTGTTGTATGGCTAAATAGTTCTTCATACAAAATGAAAACTTCTTGTAGATAGGTATTTGAAAAATTTCTTAAGTTGTTATATAATGGTTCTACAGTCTGTACTACAGTCGCAGAACTTTTTCAGTACTACACAGAACGTAGGTTTAATGAACTCCCTAAACACTGTCATGTATTTACAACCTCAGGACTTTTATTAGGTAGTTATTCCTCAATTAGAGGGATGAGGAACCCAGGTCTGTATCCATCAATGTTCAAGTCTCAAATATTGTTAAAACCAATAAAAAGCTGACAACAGCAATCTAGGATGTGAGCATTCAGTCACATGAGAGTGACACGCGTGCTGCCTGGTCACCAGGCATGGGTGGTGTGCTGTTCAGCGTGAGAAAAACATACTAGTGGGGAGGGGCAAGCCTCTTATGAGAGCTTGGGCCACATGCATGAGAAGTGGTTCCGAATTGGCTAGCAGGAGTAGACTGCCACCCAGTCTCATCAACACGTGTGATCACAACAATACTGCAGGCTACTGGTGGCGTGCAAAGCCTATCCGCCATGACCATTAATCCCCTCCAGATCCTATTAGCCAGTCAACCTTGAGACATAGACAGTTTGGTCAGAACACTATGACGTGGCGGATCCACAGGAAGAGGATCCTTCTGGGTTCACAGTGTGGCACATGAGATCCTGTACCAAAAAAGACTCAACACAATTATGAACTTTAAAAGAAGTTACCACTACATTAATCCCTGCATTAATGACTGCCAGAATACATTATGAGGCAATATAGGGTTGGATATTTAATAACAATGAAATCTTAAAGCATTTAAAGACTTTTGGCGCTTGAACTCACAGCTTGAATATGGAATTTGCCCACAACAGCTTTGAGATTGATAATGTTGAACAGCTAGCACAGTTATTCAAAGTAGCATGATTTATCACTTATCACAGATACAGGTGATCAGTCAAAACATGTCTGCTATCCGCAGTTTGCTTTTTAAGTTTAGAACAGGAAATGCTAGGCTAACATTGGCAGCAAAAATGTCTCCATAAACACACACCTAAAAATGTCTCTCAATCCACTTAAAGCACATCCATATACATAGCTTAGATTTCAGTAAAAGTAAATAAATATATTAAGATTTTGGCATATGTTTACACAGAAGAGATGGTAATATAGTGATGGCATGAGATGTGTGGTTGGTGTGGCTACTACCTGCCAGTGAGCTACCATGTAGGAGACCAGGGGTTGAGTCCTGCTCTTGGTGACTGTGCAGCACTACACCAACAAGAGTTCTTGGGCAAGACTCCTGTAAGTCTTTGGCCCAAGCTCTGGATAAGAGCGTCAACTAAATACCATAAATGTTCATAACACTAGGTTAACATCTTTCACTGTAAAACTATAAAAGCACCAACCATGTCTGGGCTTATCAAATGCATCTGAGGTTATTAATAAAACATAATTGTTTGATATATTTATAATCATTTTATAATCATTTTCCCTAGATTTTATATCAGGGGACGGGAACCCAAGTCTTGCGGGGTACAGTTTTGGCACAGTTTGGTGATTTCCTTACTCAAAGACAATTAATCAAACTTATCAGTTAATTATCAGATTTATGTGGTGTATAAAAGTACAGAAAAGACATTAAATATGAACTGTTTAATGGATCAATGAATGGAAATCCTTAAATAAAAATGATTGGCTGACTAAATAAAGTCTGATGGAGATCAAATGTATTACCTTTGGCAGCAGCCTGCCATTAGTTGCTATTTGCTGCAGGCTTTGTGAAATGCTTGCCTACTTACATTACACTGAAAACCATCCTTCATCATTTGTATCAAGTTGGAAGAGCAGTAATCTGATTACAGTTTTCAGGGAGGTTTCAGCTGTTAGCGTCATTCAACTCAGAGGCTCGTAGCTGGCTCAGTGAGATTCAGCACTGATGAGTGACTTGATAATTGGAAGTGAGTTGTTTATGATCCAGCTGCGGTCCTCTCCAAGAAAAACTGCTCAACAGTTTTGTAAGTGCCACTGTACTGTTTACTCTATGCTATGCCATTAGACCAAGACACAATTTGTTTTCCTGTTGATGTGAATCCTATGAGTGGCAAAATTGCATTACATTTTTAAAAGAGGAATTTATTTTATTGATCATTTCTTTTGTGTTATTTACAGGAGGGTGCTGGTGGCCTCAAGGATTGGCAGAATCCGGAAGGATTACTGTGGCTGCCAAACACAGGAGATCTGGAGTGCCAAATGACCATTTACCTTAGGTGTGGATGAATAAAATAAACCACACCTACCTCTGCTCTGTCTAATCACAATACGGGATTGTGATTTGGGACATTGGAACTGTGATGTTATATTTGACAGAATTATGAGGAACTGAATTACCTTCAGAGGAAATAGCAGCTGACTGCGAGTGTCTCTTTAAAGAGTGTACTGTGGATAGATAAAGCGTAATGTAATGGATCTCTTCACCTACTTGCTGTTCCTCCATGACCTTTTTACTTGGCTCACACTACACCAACGATTAGAGTAATCAAACTTCAGCTGGATAAATAAAGCTGTGATTCATAATGGCTAAGGATACATACAGAGCCGTTTTGCCTTTGCTGCTGCCTTTCTCAGAAAACATGCACAGGGGTGGAATCCTCCGAGGACTTTGCCCTCTGCCTCTGCCCCTTTTCCCACTTCTCCTCCTCTCAGTGATGCCCTCTGTGGGACTTACCAGTGTGCCAGGAATAGAATACGATTGGGGAGCTCACCCCAAGCTAGTTTGCACCCCTATACCTGCTGATGCTGACCCAAGCTGCTTTCCCTCAGGTAGTGTTACTCATGGGCCTAGCAGTAATGGGCACAGCAATGGGCACAGCAATGGACATGCCAACGGACACAGCAATGGTCATGCCAATGGACACAGCAATGGACATGGGAATGGACAGTACATTGGTGGACTGCCCAACAGCAGTGGTAGTCGCCGAGGCATGTCTGACGAGGCAAAGGCTACCATTCTTCACCTGAGGGAAAGCCTTGTGCGTCAAAAGGAGACTATTCTGGACCAGCGGGAAACTATACGTGAGCTAACAGCAAAACTGACACTCTGCGAAGGCTTTGGGAGAGGTGCAGGTGGGCACCACGATGATGATCACCATGGCTCCTCACACCATGGCTCTCACCACTCCTCCCATCACTATGACAGTGATCATAACTCTGACCCTCATTATCCTCTCAATGGGCACCGCAATGACCATCATAGGGGGAAGTCACCATATCTGGGCAAACATGGCTTCTCACCTGAACAAGCAGGCAAGACTTTGCAGACTCTTAAGGAGAGGCTGGAGAATTTACAGGTAAGAGGCTTAGAAATGTTTTAAGGGTCTTTGGAATTAAAAGACATACATTCTAAATCAGATATATTGTCCAGCTGGAAGCTTTTAATGGTCAACTCTCATTCAGGAAGCTTATGCCTGTCAATGAACACAGAATATGGCAAGAACATAGAATCTTTATTGGAAAGAAAGCTGTGGTTTTACTTTCAAAATGTAATCAAGCAAAAACTTGAAAAAGGTCCTCTTGGGTGTTCTAGCTCTTCAGCACATACTGTGATGGCATGCAGTGCCAGCAGAAGATCACTGAATATATTCCCCCCGCCCCTCAGGCAGCCTTGCCTGGCTTAATTAATTTAATTAGTGAAGTCTTTTGCTCAGGAGAGCACCTTGGACGAAATGCTGAAAACAAACAAGCCTACACTGAAAGACATCAAAGAAAAAACACAGTAGAAACACTGACTAGAGTTAGTATAGGTAGATGTCATTGGCCACAATGCAAGACGTAATCTTGAACAAGCTAATAAATAAAGGAAATATATTAGAAATGTAGATATTTACAAGTGTTGGATCCCTCAGAAATGTTTTGTTAGTCCTTGTTTACATGCTCTTCAAATTGCAGTGTGAAGAAACCCCAAGTTCTAAGCAATACTTCTTTGTTTTCCATTTATTATCAGCTACACTGTCCACAATTTCATAACTCTCCCAGTTTAAAGCTGGATGACTATGAAATCAAAATTGGTGTGAAATTAATTGGATTAAGATTGAAATTCTCAGTTCAGACATTAAAGAAACAAATATCTTAATTTGAAACTAATATGGGATTTTTGTAAATATACCCAAACTGTATACAGTTGGGATATATTATACACCACTTAAAACTTTAAGGGGGATAAACAGAAATATTAGAAGTGTTTTGTTTAAAAAGCAACCTTTTCTTATTTTCTTTATTGAGAGGAAGTGCACTGTTGGCGATGGTCTACAGTATGCTAACCAACCATCACCATCAATTAGCCTTATCTGCCTTGACGAGCCATTAATCGCGGTGTACTATGCCGTTGAGTAAAGCCGGATTTTCTCTGACTAATCAGAGGAAGGAGGTTGACAGTAAAGGGGGGGCTGTCTTAAAATGTCATCATGAATGCTGTACATACAGAACACACAATTGTAGCATACCATTTTAAAACAGAGTTTGTGTGTTTCTGTATGTGTTTCTCTGTATGTGTTTCTGTATAGTTTTGAAATATGGGAAAATGTATTTGATGCTCTACATTTAGCCACCACCTACAATATTCTGCCTCATATTTATGCTTGATATTTTGAGGCGCATTTATGATAATTCTATTTTCTTAAGAAGCTCAGAGAGATGCATGCATGGATAGATGAGTCATCAGTGTGTCCTACTTTCAGGAACCTCTGTATATTTTCTCGTATTCTACAGTTGTAGATTTATAGCATTTATGTTAGAGTTCAAGTTACAGTATTACATTTGTGTTTTGAAAAGCAGATCATAAAGTTTTGAACTCTCATTTGTGACTCTTCTCTCCTTTTTTCTATATATTCTTATGAAGGCAAGGAATTCTTCCAGCACCTATTCTAGTTCACTGAGGGACCTTCTACAGCGTAAAATCAATGCACTGGAAGAGCAGCTCCACCACCACTATGATGGCCATCATAGTGGTAGCGGACACCACGATAGCCACCATGGGCCTGGCCATCACGACGATCACCGCGAAAATCATCACGACAACCACCACGATGACCACCATGAAGATCATAATGAAAACCACAATGCAAACCACCATGACGACCACCACTTCGGTCATCATTACAATCCCTATTATGGCCATCGCCCTGATCGGCATGGTACACATCACAGTGATCACCATGATGATCACCATGACAACCATCACGATGATCACCATGACAACCATCATGATGACCATCATGACGACCATCATGACGATCACCATGACGACCATCATGATGATCACCACGACGATGATCATCATGGCAGTGATGATCATGGCAACCAACCCCGCACCCCTCACAAACCAACAGGATCAAGACCACCTGCCCGTGGAGCCCACAACAAGCTGGATACTGTGCTGAGCCATCTGTATCACAGGCCACCTGAAGCAGGTCATATATGTTGCAATGAAAAAAAGTGTTTGCCCACATCCAGTATTTTTGCACATTATAAACTTTAAATGGCACTTTAATAACGCACTGAAGTGGACCCTGAGAAGAAATGGCCCGTTCCTAGCTAGTTACACTGCCATTAACAACAATAAGTGCAACCAAAAACGTTCTATAGTTAGTATCGTACAGTGCTGTGGAGGTCCACTTCTCCTTGCTTCAGCTCAATTTTATCTGCAGGCCTTTGAGTAGGAACTGTGGGTTTTAGGCCCTGCCACAAAAATCTATTATGTTTGAGTTCAGAACTAGAACTTTGACTTGGCTATTCCAAAACTTTACAATTCTTAAAAAGATCTCTAGACCATTACACTACCACTGCTAGCTTTACAGTTGAAATGAGGTTCTTTCCCACTGTCTGATGCTTAAGTACAGTGGCACTGAAGGGCAAAACCACATAAAAAAAACACATGAAATGAAAAATGAAAAAAGCTACAACAAAAAAAAACAACCTCCACTTTGAAAAAGGACCAGTAATAGTTAGCAACCCCCAATACAAATAACAGTCACTGATAATAACCCCAAGACAGAAAGCAAGACACCAATTACATTTAAATTTATGGCATTTAGCAGACGCTCTTATCCAGAGCGACTTACAAGGTTACCCGTATTACAGAGGAGGGCCAATGTAGTGTTAGGAGTCTTGCCCAAGGACTCTTATTGGTGTAGCGCAGCATAGTCACCCAGACTGGGAATAGAACCCTGGTCTCCCACATGGTGTAATAGCTCACTAGATGCTAGTGGTTTTATCTCTTTACCAGCCAACACAAGGCTAAATTTAGCTTCTAATTTGAACTCTCCACTTAGAAATGTGAAATGTAAAAATGTGATTTTACAAGTGTTTAATAGTGGTACATCTTACCCTCTTACTGCTGTTTCTTCTAAGAAAAAGACTTTCTTTCTGAATACAAACAAGAGTGCAAGCTAATTGCTAAAGCTAGCACGAGTTTAAGTTTGGACAGGCACAAGAAACATGTTTGGTTATATATACCATTGCTCCTTTTTCATTCATTTATTAATTTGCTTTTGTGAATGTAGTTCTTTGTCTTTTTATGGATAACATTTTCACATTGGAAGATTGCATAATTTACAATAGCCTAAAATAAAACCTTACTACATATAATGTGCCTTATCAGCTGAACAGCAAAATAAGGTGTCATTCACATTTTCTTGTTTCTCAACAGGAACCATGAAAAAACCTAAGAATCCTGACGCCTTTCAGATCGGATTTCCCATGCGCACCAACTACATGTATGGCCGTATCAAGCGCACTCTTCTCAATGAAATCTTTGCCCTAACTGTTTGCCTCTGGGTGAAGGGAGGCTCAGGGCCAGGGCTTGGCACTCCTTTCTCTTACTCTGTTCCTGGCCAAGCTAATGAGCTTGTCCTGATCGAATGGGGCAACAATCCGATGGAATTACTTGTGAATGACAAAGTAAGGACGTAGTCATTGTAAAAAACATGCAACAATAATTTGCCATTTCTGACATTATCATAATTCAGCTTTGATAGCTTAATAAATCACTATCACATTTTAGAGATAGAGTCTTCAGCAGGTCATTGACGTTTTTTTTGAGAGTCAGACTCTCCAAATCTACATTCTAATTCTAATGAAGTCATGCTCTCAGTTTGACCTTCCTGAATACTTTAATGTCTGTTAATCAGTGAAGGGAAGTAAATCACATACGGTTGTTACCTCCAAGAACAGGAATGGAGAAGAGTAGCTCCACTTTTCACTGTTCCTCTTTTCTATAAATTTTAGAAATTAAAATGTAATCTTTATTTAGCCTTAAATGTCTTAACAGTAGCTTTTGTGTTACATACATTATATGTCCAAATGTTTGTGGACTTCTAATAAAGGCATTCACTCATTGCTGACACAGATATGCAAATGCACAGACACAGCTTGTCTAGCCCTTGTAGAGAAGTACTACCAATACAATAAGACTCACCATCTCACCATGCCTAATGCCAGGAGTGGCCTAAAGGTGAATAACCCCCCTCTACACACACACACAGTATTGTGCTGTGGAGCAGTGGAACTGTGTTCTCTGGAATGGTGTGTGGTGCTCCATCCAATACTTTTGGAATGGGTTGGGGAGTTGGGAATGAGGAAGGATGATGATCATCCAGCATCCTGGCCTTACTAATGCCCTTGTAGCTGAATGCAATCAAATCCTCAAAACAGTGCACCAAAATTTAGTAGCCTCCCCTCACTTTTCACAAGCAGGTACACTAAAACAACCATTCTTCCCAATCAATTTAGCAATTGTGATTTTTGTTTCTGTACAAGAATAATAAGATTGATTCCTTCTCTTTTTCTTACAGGCAGTGACTCTGCCCCTTTCTCTGACAGATAGCAAGTGGCACCATCTGTGTGTGACATGGTCGACTCGTGATGGTGTGTGGGAGGCATATCAGGATGGAGTAAAAAGGGGCTCTGGGGAAAATCTGTCCCCATGGCATCCAATAAAACCAGGAGGTGTTTTCATACTGGGACAGGAGCAGGTAACAGTAACAGTATTACTTAATTGTAGACTTCATATTCTGGGATCTCTTTGAAGTTAAAACTAATTATGCATGATCTCAATTTTAAACCAAACATTGACGTAGCTTAAACCAGAGAAAAATGATCATGTGCAAGTTTGTATTTATTGACTGCAACAGCCTGACTACTCTGACCCACTCTGTAGTAATTTAGATTTAACAAAAATGCAAAGGCCCAATAATTCAAAATACATATCTGTAATGTTTGTTTAATTTGTATTTAAAATATGTTTAATGCTTGGGTTTCAATTCCACAATCTAGGAATCTAGGCATGGTATCTAGGCAAATAAAGACAAGTGAGCTCTCCCATAGGTTAGGTCTTCACGAGATATGCCATGAATATAATTATTATATTAACATAAGTATTGCTTCTAGCTATCATCCAGCACCTGGTTTGGCAAATCAGTGCTTAATGATGTTAAATCATGTTAGCTGGTGATGGAATTGAACAAATCCTTGCACTGACTGGGGTGCTTTAAGCTTGGTTCTTCAATCTAGCTCACATGAAATCAAATGTACAAGCTTCAAATGAAGCATGTGTGATGTCTTTCATAAGATGCAAATATGCATGTTAAATCTTGAAATCAAAGAAATGTTCATATGGCTAGTAATAATAAAGGGCACTAGCAGAAATTAGCAGGATAATAATCTAATGGCCTAAAACAACTTAACTACTAGAATTATTCAACATATCCAAGTAATATCCAAGTTCTCTAATTATGACAGTTTTCAGGAACTGAAGTAGGAGCCTTTAGGGACTTAAGGGGTTGGAGTTTAGATGTATGTGCAAAATAACAGGAAGCCTGTTTAACCTAATATTCCCAAATAAATCTTCATGCTCTGATTTGCATCCTTTCTTACATTGTCAGGACACTCTGGGTGGCCGCTTTGATGCCACACAGTCATTTGTGGGAGAGATGTCAGACCTACAGCTGTGGTCACGTGTTCTTACATCTCAGGAGATCCACAACCAGGCCTCTTGTTCCAGCCACCTCACAGGAGATGTCATCGCTTGGAGTGATCCCATTGTAGAACTCCATGGAGGGGTCACCAAATATCCCTTCGACCCTTGTCACTAAAGTTCCAAAAAGGGTTAACCCTGGTCACCTAGTTAACCGAGATCACCCTGAGTTACAGAACAGCTCCTAATGAGTTGGATCTAATTCTCCTGCACAAACACATGAGCTTCTCTTCACTTGCAGCAAAAAATGGAGGCTCACAGACACTCTTAATAAGAGTTAAGAGACTGGAGAACGAGCTGTATTGGGACTGCCGCTGCTGTTGCCGCTACTGCTTCTATCCAAGCCGGTCTAATGCAGTAGGATTTGCTACTTTTAAATTGGTAGGCCCTGGGATATAGGGCCTATATAGGCCCTGGGAATTTAGCCAAGCACTTTAATAGCTGATGTGTTTAAATTAAACACTGCGCCCTGATACACTGAAGTGACACAGACAGTCAACATACAACGTGTTGTTTAATCCTATTCTTGTTTATTTTTTAGTTACGATGAAGGAAAGCAGAACACTAATGGTCAGTTAAATGGAGTTACATGAAGACCACTGACATTTTTATTAGACCTTGACGATGCTCTGAGCAGCATGGGGCAGCCACAAAGTTTTAGAGGCCTATTTAAATTTTACTTGATGAAAATGTTTCATACTGATTTTTTAAAACTAGTCTTCATTTAGTTCTGTTTATAGATTATAATCCAAGGTGCTCTTCCAGCTTGCTTCTCTCCTTTTGATGCACATGTATGTTCTGACTGCAGGGAAAAGGAAAGGTCCTGTACTGTTTTTATATGGATGTAAGTATATAGCAATAAAAGGACAAAAACAAAGAAAGGGACATGTGTAATACTGTGAAAAAGTCAGAGATCAGAGATTTATTCTTTAAAACATTATAATTAATTAATACATTATTATTTACTATTATGTTTACTTTTCAGTCTTTAGTTTGTACATCTTTCATTCCTTTCAGGAGACTCATGTTCAGTTTTGTTTTCCAATCTCCTGAAATTGGAAGCCTTTTGTTACTAATCACCATCCAGGTCATTCCAAACATATTCAATATTGTTGTGGTCAGTCTATTATTCTAAAAACACCAGCAGCTTCCTCCTCCTCTTCCTCCTCCACTTTTGTTAGTTTGCTTTTCTCAGTACAAATGTCTCAATCAGCTCCACTTTCTTTCAGAAACGTTCAACACTTATATTTTTGTTTGTGTTTTTCGCTTTTTTTTTTAGATCTGAAACGAGATTAGAGCTTGTTTTTCTCTTCTCTCTCAAATACAAAAAAATAAGCTCTGTTTTATCTGATAGGGACAGGATTGATGGTCTATCTGGATTTGTAAGGTGTCCCATTTTTTCTGTATCTCTAAATCCTCTAACCATCATTTAAATCCCTGTTTATTCACATATTTCTCATTTGATTTATGCAAGCAGGTTATCTTCGAAACATCTTCTGAAAGATGTTTCCTAGTCTCTGACTTTTGCACAGTACTGGAGCATTTTTGACTGTGGACATATCTCTAGGTTTTAATGTTTCATGCTGAAGTGTATGTATACGTGTTCATATTGTTTAAGTTGTATCAAAGGAGTGAAAGTGTTTGCAATTTTTTCTACAAATCCGATATTGTTTCATTGAAATTTGTATTTGACTATTACAAGCACAGGTGGGTTGTTGTAATAGGTCTGCATATGCACATGCCAGAGAGCCAGGTGCCGCATGAGAATGCAGAGGTGTCCATGGCAACATAGCTTAAAGGAGGATTAAGCAGACACAGAGAGCTCTCTGATGTATTCTATCTCTTGCGCTGTCTCTTTAAAATGCAGCACATGCATGTGTGTTCACATTCTCCATACCCCTCCCCTCCCCACTCCCCTCCTCTTTCCCTCTGTCTCTCTCTCTCTCTCTCTCTCTCTCTCTCTCTCTTTCTCACTCTCTCTCTCTCACTCACTTACTCATTCATTCCAACACATTTGTTTGGTGCACATTTCTGCACTAAGGAGAAATAACAGACACACACACACACACACACACATTACTGTAAACGATGTACATAGCTTTTGAGTTGCACCTTGATCGAGTTTTCTTTTTTTTGTCAGTTCATAATTAACCTGTGCAATATATGAATATGCTATAGTCTGTTTTGAGCCAGCTGCAGAGCTGATCCTGCATCCAGTGTGTGGCTCTTAGAGCATGTCCTCGTCCTTTTGATGTCCTCGTTCTTATGTATGAAACGTTTCCGTGCGTGCAAATCTTTTTTGTTTCAGTTCCCTATTTTCTCTGTACCTCTCTCTCTCTTTGTCCAATGCTGTGAGACATATTGACCACATAATGAGCAAGCTGGCTTCAAATGGTGATGTCTCCTAATTCTTACAGAGAGTTTAATGACATTTAGAATCATCTCCAGGTATTGGGCTCACTGTTGCCATGGTAATAGGCTAGACACCATTTTCTGTTGCTAGAAAGAGACTGGCTGTGACTGAAATGGATCCCTATTTTTGTTTCAGGGCACCAATGAATAGTGTCTGAATCGTAAAGTGAAATTCGAGCATGATTTTGAGGGCACCACAATGCACTCGTAATTTATTGTGAACATCATAGCTCACTACACAGGCTGAACATGGACCAAAATGCATTGCAAGTCTCTTGTTACTAAGCAACAGACAGAGGAATGGAATGGATCTGATGGCGCTTGCTCATATAAGCACAGGATGCCATGCATTTCCCATTTTCCCATGTAGTCTGTTAATGGAAGGCCCATGTTTCTAGGCAACATAACGGGCATATGCTTTTACTGATTCAGATTTCAGCATGTGTGTAGATGGAGGTTTAAACACAGCTGATGATGCGGAAGTGTCCCCCCAATAAAGTGCTAGACTAATGAGGCAGTAGGGATCCATTTCTGTCACAGCCACTGTGTACTATGCAAGCTTCTATGAGGCATGTCAAATACTCCTAGTGTATCATAAATACCAGTAGAACTCTGTGAAACCCTTCAAAGCTATCTGGACTCCCACTAACTCTACTAATCTGACATAACTAACTAATCTGACATCAGTCAGCCCTATGCACGGATAAATAATCCTGTTTTACATGAAATGTGTTTGCTTATTATATTTAAATACCCCAGATAAATATTAACAGCTTTAATAATTATAATTTTGATTTACATTATTTGCATAATATTAATATTTACTACAATTACTGTATTTTTAAGGACTTGGTTTGCATACAATTACGTTGCTTAATCTCGCCTTTGGTATGTATATCTGTATGTATTCATTACACTGTAGTTTTTACCATGTTTTTATTTTCATGGATGTACATACTGTTCTATATTTTTTCATTACGTCTGTGTTTGGACACATGTTTTGTGTCTGTAAGCCAAATACTGTATGCTACACTATTTAACTTGCATTAAGAAAGCAAGACTTCTGTTCTTCTTTTTATTTGTAAATAAAGTAAAGTAATGCTGAGTTATTCAATGGAAAGCATTTTGTAAAGAAGTTTGAAGAAAATCAGCTAAACAAATCAGTTTGACTCTGCCCTGTTCACATGTGGTATTAAGTACAAATGTGCACAGGTACTCGAGTAATCAGTAACTCTCAGAATTTAATCCTCATATTATGTTAAAAAAATAAAAAGTTATGGTCAAACTGACCCACACAGTTGGAATATGCTCAAAAACAAGCAACGGGTCAACACAGTAAAAATTCATTATAAATTCTCACAAACCGTAGCATTGTGATATATGTCGCTGTGACATCGTACAGGGTTTTAAATTGAATTGTAGCATACTTTTTGGAATGCTTTTTGGCTTCATGTCTTCTTTTGCACTCAGGGCTGCGTCTTTGTGCACTATAATAATTCTTTTTTTTTTTGTTGGCTAGTTTAAAACTACAGTTGCATTTCTGGGAAAAGGCACATTACGTGAAAACACAAAACAGTGTTTATCCCTGCATCTTTACAAGCTTTTTGGGAAGTTCTGGCTTTTGAATTATTCCTAACATGGTTGGCTTTCTCTTTTGTGTCTCTTTTTTAGTTCAACAGTTAACCTCTGGTTCTTTGCAAGTACTCCCCCACATGGCTTTCAATGTAGTTTGAATTAGCATCACAGGCTGCCCATATTTTGCAGGCTTGTTTGGCATGTACTGTTAGAAATGACACCATCCTCTGAATGGAAAAATGTGTTCATCCTCTGTAAATTGAGAACCAGGATTGTACAGCAAAGGTACAATTTGCATTTAGTAAAAAATCCCATTTGTCCCACATGTCCCTGATTGTAGCTAGCTTGTCTCTAGAGGCATTGCCAGGGTTGTCCTAGCAATTTAGAGAGTTGTCCTAACTCCCCACACCCATACTGCGCCCCTGCTTGCCGCTCTCATGTTGGCTAGGTCCGGTAGCATGTTTATCAAAGTAAATGTCATGGGAAACGATATGGAGTGTTATTCCATATACATGTTGTTCCATGTTGTTGGTCGAAACAATGGCCTGTCACTCTATTCATTCGATAGACTGACAGTTGCTCCTTCATTGACTTGTACATCTGCTCCTTCATCTCTAAAGGAGATGAGTTTTTGGTAGATTCATCCTCGGAATCCTCTTCATCTAAAGAAACTCAACATCTGGACCTTCAATTATATTGTTCTCTGCATCTAAAGTATCCTCTGTCTCTCTGACCTCCTCTGTCTGCTGCAGCACTGACAAGAGATGTGGGGAAGTTCTTTTTCACCCTCTCAGGGCAATCAGAACCAGTTATCAGTATGCATCAAAGACATGTGTTTATTTAGGTCAAACATGATGCACACATGGTCAAACAAATATGATGACAGCACACCTAATATTTGAGGTAACATTTTACTTGGATGGTCCATTGTAGGTGTGTCATAGATGCTCACCTGACATTCAACTAACATTCAACTGAATATGTATTAACAGCAACTGAACTTTAAATTTTATGTAAATGACCGCCTATTGAATGTTACCCTAAACCTAACCCTAACCTTTACCTTTCCCTTTTAGGGTTGGTTTAGGTTTAGATTTAAGATGTAGGGTTAGGTGTAGCGTTACATTCAATAGTCAACCATTTACATTCAACCTAGATTTCAGTTGGTGTCTTCAAGGCATGTCAAGGCAAGTCGGTGGACCATCCAAGTAAAAAGTAATACAATCATTGAAAACTCAATATTGCCTTGACACTCATGTCCACAATGATGTTAACCACATGTAACCACCGCATATTAACCACAACTGTACAGCCAAAAAGTAAAATGTTACAGGGGCATCCAACATCCTATTGGTGACACCAAATATAAGTTTTATAAATATAAGTTTTTTTTAATTATTATTATTGAAGTCTCTTTCCGCAGGCCTTCAAATCACTAGTAGAGTAGGGACAATTAAACAGCAGTGGGACTGTGGGAAATGTTCAATTATCTCATAAAAAAACACTCTAGCCCACACCTGGTACGGCGGCAATAGGTTCATGATTATCTACTCCAGAGAGCCCCATTCTATTGGCAATACTTCTCTACAGGGACTAGACAAGTAGTGTGTGTGCATTTGCACATCTGTCAGCAATAAATGCAACTTGCATTTATTTGCAAATATCCACAAACTTTTAGAGATATACACACCAGAGAAGTAAGCGTCTACTAATCCACTAGTACAATATACAGTAAGAATCATCCCCTGGCCCTGGCTGGGGAAGGGGTGATAACTAGGAAGAACAATAAAGAGCTTGACTGTTAATATATAAATAACAGTTGAGCAACATGAAGGTATCTGAGGAACCTTGCCTCTGTCTCAGTGAAAACTGCTGAAAAAAGCTAGCTGACATTTGCATACAGAGCAAGACAGTATGTGCACATTTGAGCTGCGTTGATAGGTGTGTAAGGGCCATGTGACACAGAATCCATTCAAATCATGTGGTGACTGCCTTAGCAATTATCCATTGTCAAAAAAAGTCTCTAGGAGTTGGCACTCCCAATGCTGGTATCATTGTAACGGCTGTCGGATTACAGCCAAAACCAATGAAATTAGGAATGACCATCAAGAAGCACATTTTACATACTTTTAGTTATATCAATGTAGGACATGCCCACATCGTTTGTAACAGCATGAACAGCATTACTTATTTTTTTAAACTCCATGTGAGTCATAGACATTGCAACTCCTGGCTCCACATATCTCCACTGTAAATATCTGGGTCTGTAACTTTCTCTATAATGAACCTTTCACACTAAACCTTACTTGTCTCAAAGATTAAACTATGCAGAAATTTTGAAAAATCTATTCCCTTTAAGTATATTATTTGAAGAAATTCACAAGGAATGAAGCAAAGTAGGATACAAAAGGAGAAGGTGTTGTCTATAATAAAACATGGGCCACACACCCTACTAACAGAGAGGAAATAATATGAAGTTTCCCCATGTCCTTAAGCTTATTGAAAAGGTGTAGACAACTCTCAAGCAATAAAATATAATCATCCTCTGGTTTGCATGCACTTCAACCTGATAAGACCTGTTATGGAATTCAGTCCCGTAAGAGAACATCCAAGAGGACATGCTGACGCTGTTCTGTAGTTATGGGCATTATTAGACAAATTGATCATGGGAATCAGGCAGCAAATTTTCAGGACAAACCTGAGGAGGAACAAACACCAACTAATAAAGGTAATGTATTACTGGTTATGAGGATAACCATATTCCATGTTTATGTAATTCAGGCAGCTACAGTAGAGGAGAACAGAGCACTGGGTGTTTTTGCTAAATCATTTTAGCATAAGTATTGTGAGGAGATATGAGATATATCCTACTTTTACACAAGCAACCTGTGCATCGTTACTAAAAATAAAAGTGTAAACACTGTTTTCAGCAGCAACTATTTATGAACAGAAAGTGGAATATGTGCAAATACAACATTGCGCCATAGCCACCTATGGTTAACTGTAACAGATGGAGGGGTAGTACATTGTACAGTGACAGTTGCTAAAAAAGTCTCTTATTCAAGCACTATTAATTCAATATGTCCATGAGCGTTGAACTAAATTGGCTGTGCAGTCCATCTGCATCCAAATAAATATGATTATGGAAAAAGGTGTTATGCCAAGAATTGGAAGATTTATGTGGGGAAATTTGCTTTTCTCATTGTTTTCACTGGAAGGCTTAGTTGTAACACCACATCAGGCCCAACCCAGAATATATTATACACACAAAGAGCGGCGGGCAGCCAACTCCAGCACTCGGGGCCTTGCTTAAGGGCCTTGCTTAAGGGCCCAGCTTAAGGGCCCAGCTTAAGGGCCCAACAGTGGCAACTTGCCAAACCCAGGAATCGAATCCACAACCCTGTTATTAATAGCCCAACGCTCTAACCGCTAAGCCACCACTGCCCTATAGCATACTGTATTATACTATACTATACTGTACTTTACCCTGGCTAACTCTCAGTGTAAGTATTTATGTGTCTACACCTATGGTGATTCACATAATGTGTGTGCATTTAATACACAACTAAAAAACTCATAATGAATATGTTAATACAAATGACAAAAAGATGCACAGAGTATGTTGCAATGGGAACATGAGATCAATAAAAGCATGTCCAACTTAAACTTGTTAAATTACATAACGTGTGCTATATTTTACCCCAAATTAGTCTGTGCTCTGCTCTCTTATTAAAATCATTTAATACAATTAAATTTAACAAGAAATTGAGTTTTGCACAGTCCTAAACTACATTTAATCAGTCTGTTTGCTGTTACAAATAATGCAGATATTGATAGACAATTAATCCATAAAATGTGCTTCTTGTTGATCATTCTTCCTGATGTAGATAATCACCAGGGAGCTGGGAACTTGAAGTATTACAGGACTGCTGCATACTTCCTTGCTTCGCTGTGCTTTTTGCTGGCTGTAGTCTCTTTTCTACAAGCATTCTACTGTGAGTACATGATTATCCAACTACCCCAGAGAGTTGTAGAATGATTGCAGACTTACAATGTGTTGTACTCCATGACTACTTCCATTGATTTTTGAGTAACTTATAGCGACAGCCTGAAAGAGGCATGTCAGTTTGTACATTATGTGTCCAAATGTTAATGGACACCGCTTCTAAGGAATGCATACTTTAAGATGGCTACTTTAAAATCAGCTACAGGGTTTGTAGAATAGGACTCTCTGGAACAGATAAAACATGAACCTACACCAAGCCCTGATCTGTGGGATGATGGTGCTACATCCAATACTTTTGGGGTGAGTTGGGGAGTTGGGGATGGAGTGGGGTGGTGATCATCCAGCATCCTGACATCAATAACACTCTTTGCTGAATGCAGTCAAATCCTCCCAGCAATGTTCCAAAATCTAGTAAAAATCCAGTTACTCCAGCAGAAGCAGGATAAACCCATTTTATTACATTGGATTTCTTTGAGAAGAACTTTGTTATGGACATCTGTGTAACCTTCAACACATATTAGAACATTTTCTAACAATTTCTTTAATGCTTTTAAATAGAAGTAAGTATCCTTTGTCTTTGTGCAGCGGTCCAGATCACTGTTATGTTCAGGGCCCAGATGACTGAGCAGAAGGATCGTTTGAGGGACTTAACAGGAAAATGTGATGCTCTGAACAATTCATATACCAGTCTCTTTCACAAGTACCCAGCGCTAAACCAGTACTGCTCTACCAACAATCGCTCACACTGTAAGTAATGTCAACAATGATAATTGCACTGCTGTTTCACTTCAAAACTAGGCTTGGGTGATATCTAAAATATTTAGCACAAGTTTCAAGTTTCAAGTTTATTTGTCATCTGCACAACATGTCAGGACATGCAGTGAAATGCTTGTGGTGAGGCTCAGGTTTATTCTCTACATGAGGACAACCTGTATACATACTAAATATAAAAAATAAAGTTATATAAAAAATTATATTAAATAAATACAAAATACACACAAAAAAGGCATGTCAGTTTGTACATTATGTGTCCAAATGTTAATGGACACTGCTTCTAATGAATGCATTCAGCTACTTTAAGATGGCTACTTTTAAATCAGCTACAGGGTTTGTAGAGTAGAACTCTCTGGAACAGATAAAACATGAACCACAAAAAAGTGCTATATTTAGAATATAGCACTGGTCAGACTGTATCTCTAGGATTGCAGTAATCTAATGATTAATGTCTTTTACCACTTAATCATTGCAATAAATCATTCTTACATACATTAATATGTAATAAAGTGAGTTTTATGAACAATGCTGAGGTTTTTATAAAACCCATTTAAGAATTGTAATTGCTTAGGTCGCTGAAATCTATGGCAGTCTGGTAGCAGTGCATTCTAGTTTTTAACATTACTGTATAGTTTGAAAGTCCTAGTACAAAGAGTAGTAACTTGTCCTTGTTAAAACAGCTGGTAAAGCAACTGGCAAGTAGCAAAGGAACATGTCTGACCTTTAAGACAGTGATATGTACAGAAGGACCCTAGCTATACTGTTTAATACAGTAATCCACTTATTTAAGAATGTGACATTCTGCCTTTAAGATGATAGAGTAGCATCCACATAGACCCATAATAATATAAATATATTTTTTGTGTTTTTATGCTTAACATGTGAGTCAGTTATGTTTTAATTATGAACCTGAGTTGAAACCAATGAAATAATTTTCTAGACACTAGTCTGGCTTGTTGTTTACTAAAAACAATGAACACAGGCACAACTTCATAATTAACACATGAGCAGAACACAATCAACTCCTTGTTTGGCTCACATTCTTTTTGCATACAAGCCCTTTTTCTGTTTCTGGTTTAAATTAAGGCTACTTAGATTAAAATACTGACCTTTTTCTCAAGATTAAAAAAAGTTAGAACACATTTACCTGCAGTATTTTGCACTTTAAGAGGAAACATGCAAAAGCAATGAAAGCATTTTATTTTTAGTATAAGGCACTGAAGAGCTGCATCTGAGCTTGAGAAGCATTCCACTCACAAACAAATCTGGCACAGAATTAGTCATCATATAGTAAGCCTGTACAGTGGTAAATGTATGCACTGACCTCTAGTCTTGGATGTCTCCACAGTGCGTGAGTGCAAGCCGTGCCCAAAGGGCTGGGAGCCCTTCCTGCAGAAGTGCTACCTGTTTGTCTCAGAAAGAAAAGATTGGTTGTCCAGCCAGTATCTCTGTCTGTCGGTTGGAGGCCATCTGGTTACTGTAAAAGATGAAGAGGAGCAGGTGAGAGCTTAGTAAAACATGTTTCACCTATTTGTAAGACCTGTTTTGCTATTTTACCAAAAACAAAACATGTGTGTAAAGTTGCACCAATTAAGACCAATTAGTCAAAAATAGTCGGATGCAGGGACTGAGGTACTTTACTTTCAAACCAATTACACAATATTTAACCAATTAAATAATATTTTATTGATGACTAGATTCAGTTCATGCAGGCTTTTTATCTGAAAGAATTCATCTTTGATAAATGTGAATGTTCTCACAGAGGTTCCTGTACAGAAAGGCTGATGATTTCAGTCAAGGTGACTCGTACTGGCTGGGTCTGGCCAACATGAACACAGATGGAGCCTGGCTATGGGTTGATGGCACGCCAGTAGAGGACAGAAAACAGTAAGAAGAAGTTCTTCTACTTCTACAACAACTACTACTACTACTACTAGTTCTTTACTTCTTTACAAACTGACACAGTACTAAACGAATGCCATTGTGAAAGCAAAGAAACTGCTAATGTGAGCAGTACAACCTACTAGTTCACATCAAAATTGGATAAATATGACTTATTGTATTTATTCATTGGAAATTGGACATTTATATCATGGACTTAATTTAGTGGAAATCTGATGTAATTACAAAAGTTACTTTAGGTACTCTGGGGCTTCATACCTTAATTATTTTAATGTATTATTTAGAAAAACTATAATAACTGTGTTTTGTATACATAATAAGTTTGGTCAAAGTTTCAGGGTAATTTATAATGAGAGTAATGTTGAAAACACTGTGCTCCATAATTCTTGGTCTCCTTAGATTCTGGGACCAGTCTCCTGTCACAGAGAAGCGTAGGGACTTGTGTGCCCGACTGACCCCAAGAGGCTCTCCTCATGCAACCTGGTACCCCTCTTCCTGTAAGAATGGCCTGAAGAGGATCTGTGAGAGGAGCCAGGGCAGTGTTTTATTATAAGGGAGAAAAAATGTTGTGATTGTGTCAGTAGCTCTGTGCTAAAGGATGCTTATACAGTGTAAATAAAAATGTTCTTAACTGAACCCTGAACTGAGTCATTAAACTTCAATACACTTTTCTTATTAGACCTTTAGTTTTCAAAATCCTAACTGATCCAACAAAGACAATGTGTGTTAATTTCTTCTGTAGTCTTAATTTCTTTTGTTTTTGCAGTCAGTTACAATTTCCCCTCTTTACAGTGATGTAGATGCTTAGAATTCCACTTTCTAGACAAAGTGACAGGGGATGACTTAAAGGGGAGGGGGCAAACAAATATGCACTTGCAGATTGATGAAGCATGCTTCCCTAAGCATGTCTCAGAAAGTATGCTGAAGAGTCCTGAATAGCAGGCATAGCTTCTGGGGCCAGGTTTTTTATCATTTGGCACAACTGTATGGAATTAGAATGAAAGATGTGATCTGAATATCCAGCCCTGTACACTCTAAGGATGTTGGTGTAAACACGATCCAACACTGGCTCCTGGCTTGCAAAGTCCATATTTAGAGAGCACTAACTTATTTCTATGCATTTTGCTTTTTTGTAGTAGAGACTGGAGGTGGTGCTCATAAGAGTGAAATTCTTAGCATCAGGCTGCTCAAAAAAACTCACATTAAATGGAACAGCAATAAGTTACCAGTGTAATTTCACCTGACACTGACAGTCATTGTGTTTTGTTCCTGAATAATTTTTTTTTAAATCAACATGACCTTTTCATGTAATATGTGGGCATTGCTAAAGTTTCTAAACATACTGTTTACTCCATTATGTTTCCTAAACATACATATTCACATATTCATACATAACCTACAGCAGTGCAGACTGGACTGCATCGTAAACAAGGCACCAATCAAAACAGGGTTCATTTATGTGTTTTAGGTTATTTAATAATTCATATTATTTAATTATTCATATATTAATCTACCTTCCTCTGCCCATATTTTTTTTATGCATATACAGCAGTTTTCTGTCATCTCATCTTTATGTTTAGAGGCCACCTGTTATTTACCATCTCAAACAGATGATGGCAGTGTAGTGCCAATGTCACAAAGCTAATGCAACAAGAATTTATCTTATTGAAAAAAATATATATATATTACATAAACATGTTAACAAAATAATAACATGTTAAACAAAATAATAGGCCACATGTATTGAATATTTAATATTTAACCAAAATGATTTTATAAATATCTGTAGGTAGTCTTAAATAATATCTTGAACACTTTGCAACTGTTTGACAAGCAGCATGAGAGAGAAAGCATGAGTTTTGCCTGAATGGACAACAATGCAAAGACAGCAGCACTTTAACATGAAATATGAAACATCATATACAATCAAATTTACGATGAAGCTACAAAAAGCTGGGCCCTATAAATAAACTGACATTTCTGATCATGATGACTTCATCAATTTTCATAGTATGTAGTCTAGTTTAATTTTCATAGTATATCGTCCAGTTTGAATGCTTCAGATTGTCTGTTCCTAACCATTTTGGTGCATTATTCCAGAATAATTATCTTCAGCTGAATCCCAGTTTTAAAACCAATACCTCCCCTATACATCCACTAAGTTCAGTTTGCTTGACTGAAATGCTTTCTCTATTAATAGTGTTATGTACACTAAGACATGTAGTCAGGTAGAGCATGTGCATGTTTTTTTGTAAGCAACAAATACAGTCAACATTGTATATAACTGGCGATTTTCTCAGTGTCAGTAAATACATTCAAAAGGAAATATCTGAACTGTCAGTGCTGTTACCTACTGAGATTGTAAGTTGACCAGAGTCAGGAGAAAGTGAAGATGGCAGTGTAAGAGGTAGAGAGAGAAAGAGAGTTGGGGGGGGGGGGTTTCCATTCTTTTAGAGCACAGTCATAGAGGCCAGGCGCTATTCCATCCACTAACAGGCCATCAAGCACTATAGATACTGACATACCCTTCCATTTGCAGCAAGGGGTTAAGCTTGTTATATGCTTGCTATATTACTGTAGGCTTAAATTATTAAATACTCTGACTTTACGTAACTACTATAAATTATTACTATAATTATTATTGTTACTGCAATGGTAGTAAACTGGTAGTTATTGAGAGAGTTCAAACAAAAAGTACATCAAAGTACATACAAAAAAAACTAAGCACACAATTTGCATAACAGACATACAGTGAGCTTGGTTCATATGTTGCTGACCAACTGGATGGATAACTCCCTACACCTGCTCCCTCTTAGTCAACAACCACATTTCACTGCCATGGCTGCAGTTCTCACAGTGTACAGAGGATGTCACCAAACTGCTATTTGAGGCCCACCCTGCCTCACTTCTCTGCAAGGACGGTAGGTGTGAACCATGGTGTGTTTTAGACAGCCCTGTTTCAATAGCAGGGTTGCACCCTCAATGACACTTTGCAGACTTCTGTTTATCCACTGTTTCTTTTCTTTCCTAAATCAAGGATATTAATAGGTAGTTTGTCACCTTTTGCTGTAGTAGCAACTTCTATTCCTCTGGGATGTCTTTATACAATGGCACAGTTCCTGTTTCTGTGAATTATTAAGTGAGGAGAAGATGAATCAATCATCAAAAGGAATACGCTTATTTTTTTTCATGTTTTTAATGTTTTTTAAAAATGTTAAGCAAGATTAGAAATGATGTCGCATACAACTGTAGCATAAAAAGGATAGGCAATAGGGTTAAATCAACATTACATTAATTTTGCACTCACTATGTTGATTTAACACTGACAGATTTGCTGTGGTCACAATATATAGGCTCGCAGTTGTTGTCATACATATTTTATGTAAATGAAATGCATCCAAGACCATGCACAGTTTACATTAAAAGGCTTTTCAAACCTTGGCAACCTGCAAAGTGCTATTGAGTCTTCACACTACAATCATTTGAGACACATGCACTGCACCCAGATGATCTCCATTTCACTAATTGCCTGAACCCCTGTTTGTTACGATTTGTCCCGTTTGGAAGACAGAGTTAGACACAAACGCATGGTATTATTTAAGAAAGAAAACCAAACACTGAGACTACAAACAGAAACAAACAAGCAGGAAAAGCAAATATAAGCATTCAAACTGCAAAACAAAATCACAAACACAAAGAACAGAACAAAGAAAGCTTTAAACAAAGGGGTACTTATACAGAGGATAACAAGGGACTCACAAGGAACACCTGGGACTAATAAGGGGGCGTGGCTACACAGGTAGAGACACTAATGAACAGGAGGAGCTAGAACTGACAAGACACAAACAGAGCCATGTGCTTGGGAGCACATGGCAACAGAAAACAGAGGCAGACATGACAGAACAGGGGCAGACATGAAACTGTTGAATTAGGTCAGTCACTTTAAAGGGTGTTTATTTTATCACTGGTTTTACATTAGCTATTTTTCATTCATTGACATTACTTTGTAGAAATATCTTTTCACTTTGACATGAAGTTTTGGATGGTAAGTTCTTGTCTAAAAAAAGTCATATTATATCGAGCATGATTATATTTAAAAAGGCAATAAAAGGGAAACCAAGGGGGTGAATACTTATAATAGGTACTACACATGTTGTATAACCTACATTTCATGGTAATTTCCAGCAGAGCACTAGATCTGTCATAAGCTATTAGTGTTTTAGCCAAAATCATTGATGTGGACAAATCTCCTGATTCTTTTGATGGGGTGATTGGCCAAGACTGCAGTGTTTATTCTCCTGCATCCAATCGTGGAGTTCCAAAGGATCAGTGGAAACACTGGACACTGAAAAGCTTCCAAACCTGGCACCAATGATCTACGGTTTAATGCATTAAGTTTCTTAATGGTAGAGTGGGCATTATAGTGGTTATATATGTACATTAGGGTTCAAAGGTTTGCAATCACTTACCATATTAACTAGTTTTATTATTTAATGCTCAGTAATAACTTATTCTGTGTAGATATATATGTTGTAAATGTATTTTTTAGATGTTTTCCTCAAAATTTAAAAAAGTGAATAAATAATAATTATATCTACAGTCATAGGCTTTGAACAGCCCTTCATTTTATTTGCAGAATTAAACATATATATATATATATATATATATATATATATATATATATATATATATAATATGAGCCATAACCTTTGTACTATTTTTAATATGTTAAATTAAGCAAAGAATCAGTACGCGTGCATTAAAATATACAAAAGCATGTTCTCTGTAGAGGTTATGCTCACTTAGAAAAAAAAATGTTATTCAAACATGGGTGTTTAGTATGAATGTCCACTTCAGGAATTGTGTGATTCAGTCGACATGGCTCAGAATCTCAAACGAATGTTTCCAACATCTTGTGAAATTCATGGCAGAAAGAATTTTGAGACCAAGGTAAGACCATACACAGTATTAGCATAGAGTTCCTAATAAAGTGCTTTATGATGATGACCACAGGTGTTCAAACCTTTTTTTGTTGGGTTTGTCTGCCTTATGTTAGCTGAGAATTTGACTCATCCTTTTAAAATGTGATGAATTCTGGATATGAATTTCATTATGAATAATTCATAATATCAATAATGAAAAATAATTCAATTTTCTCAGTAATTTTGGAATCTTCTACAGCTCTATAACACTTCTTTATTTTTTTATTACCAGCTTCCTAATGTGTCCTAATGATTTGACACTTTTGAAGGTGCACTGAACACGCATTTCGGAACCACTGAGGGTTTACGTTAATCTGCAAGCAACACGGCTATATATTAAATATGGATGACAGCCTTTTCAGTAGTGATCCCAAACTTTTGAATGCTAGCGGTTCTTACAGCTTATAATACAGTGGTTACATTCATGCGACGTTTGAGGAGATCTGTACACGAACTCTCTATGCGGCTTCCTCGTGATTCAGGCTCGCTGCGCTGCGCTGCGCTGGTTTGCAGCTGGCATTGCATCAGCAGCACTTTAGCACACCCGTATTCAGATGAAGTCCCGCCTTCCCTGCTGCGATTGGCTAGTGGTACTCCGCGTCCTGCGCTAGGGATTGGCTAATGAGTAGGACTGAGGCCAGCTACTGCAACACATTTGTTTTAGGTAATACTCTCTGCGGTCTACTGCTAAGTGTTTCTTTATCCTCTGAAGATCACAGCCTTGTCATTTGGATAAATAAAATAACAGTTAGGCTTTGATCTGGAATATCAGAGTTGAGAAGGGCAGATTTTCTGTACTGTGAAAGTTACAAATCTACATGAAATCCAACACTTTCCGGGCCAATTCAAGCCATTTTTGTATGTGGTTTCAAATCCAAGCCTGGATTTCTTCACATGTGACCCGGTTTGACTGTTGTTTTGGCTACGGTGCTTCATAGCGTCAGACTGTGCAACAAGAAAGTCAGTAGTGTTCATTCATGTATTATAGGTTATATTTTGCTGTATAATTATTATTAACATTTACAAGCATATTAGCTAGCTAAACCTAACTGCTGACCTGGCCAGTCCACATGTTGTTGTGTTCTGTTCATGTTGTAATGAATAAAAAACGTCAGAGCTGTTGTGAAGTATATTGCGATTGTTGTGTTGGTTAGTTGTAGCCAGCCTGACAGAACCAAACAAAAGCAGAGCTCATAAATGCAATGGTTATAGTTACCAAGTTACAGGGCATATGGGAGCAAATCTGACCACTACCTGACCATAGAAATGAGATCCGGGGCCCTGTTTTAGCGATCTTTTAGCGAGCCGTCAACCGTGCACCGCACAGCTTGATTTAGTTCAGTGTCAGTGTGTCTTTGCTATTGCAACGACGAGAAAAGCACGCTTTGCATGGCTTAAAACATGCACAAGGCATGTACTAATTAATCATGGGTGTGTTTTGTGCATAACGTGCAATAAACCAATCAGCGTGTCACTTGCCATTCCCTTCAAGAGTCAGGTGCAGTCGGACGCTGGCAGATTGCTATTTCAGTGGTGCAAAGCAGGGGTGTGTGCATGTTGGGCACGCGCCTGTGTTGACAATTCACTGTCAAGTGGCGCACGTGTTTTCCTTCACCAAGATATCAATACGCCAGAACTTTACCTGAACACACCTTATTTCCAGACCACCACGCCTATCGTCATAGATATATTCGCCAGTACCGTTGCTATTTAAACGACGCAGGTGGAAAATAGACTCATTGGCGGGGTGTAAGATAGCTATGATTTTCGCGCAGGCTGTAAGATAGGGCTCTTGGTCTGTGCAGACAAAAATATATACTTAGATTTTATGGAAATTGTACATGCATTTTAGTTCAGCTCACTTCAGTTGGATTTAGTTTTGCAATCATAACACAGAAATCCTTTTAAGAGAAACCCAAGGGCATGTATAGGTTCAAGTATACATGTAACAATTGTGTGTTATTTTTTTTATCATGTTTTCTTGTGTTTTTCATCTATTATTTGTTTACATATCACAAACGTGTACATGGTCAATTTATTTCAACAAACAATTACCTTATATTTTCTTATAAGTATATTATATATATATATATATATATATATATATATATATATATATATATATATTATAAGTGATCCAAATATCTACTATTCCCTACTGTTTTAATAATTTTTCTGATCTGGAGCTTTCATCAGAATATTCGGCCTACAGTTTTATTTAGGCAGCTGTAGCTAAAAATATACGCTTTGGCTCGACGTTTTGTCACGGTAGCACAAACTCAACCTGAAAGCTGAACCGCTTGTCAATCAGAGCGCAGAGCACGCTGCTATTGGCCACATTCAGCGTCGAAGGCCGGGCTTTGTCAGGAAACGGGCGGGAAACAAAAACAGCAGACCCCTAGCTGACACTTTCAAGGTCGCCTGCGCGCAGAGCATCATGGGGAGACTGAAGCATCCTCCGAGCGACCACCGTAGAGACTTTACTAGAACACGCCCGCTGCCTCGTCACGAGACGTGATGCAAAAATGCGTGTGACGGATAAATGAAGCGTGGGACGAGGGGGGAAAAAGGGGGTCAGAGAACCTGTTTTTTATTGGGCGCTGCGGACCAGGAGGGTACTTCGTCAAAGGGCAACGTGCAGATGGTCGTGTATTCACTGTGTGACGACTGAGCAGCGAGGGGCTGAATTTCATTACTTGCTGTGTGCCAGTGGGTCAGCAGCTCTCGGTCACGACGACCACCGGAAGGTAAAGTGTGGCTGGTTGTGAAACATCTGTGTGGTTTTTAGGACTCTGTGGGGGCGACTGGTAGCTCAGGATAACGGCGGCTACTGTGAGGGGAGATGAGTTGACGTGAGTTTAGGGAAGAAAGGCGTGTGCCTTAATAGCTAGAGGTGCTATCACCATTATAGATAATGAGGATGAGTATTTATGAGTATTGTTTTCTTTACGCATTTATTATAACACCGACTATAAACTACAGAGTTAGCTAGTTAGCTAGTCCTCAAGTAAGTAATAGCATTTACAGCAGCTAGCTAGTGCTAGCGGTTTGGGCTTGTACACAGAGGGATGCTCGGGTAGGCCCAGTGGAGGAGAGGAGGATCTGGAGTCAGCAGTCTAGGGCGGACCTGTTGTTCGACGCCCAGAGCTTTGGAGTTATTTTGACACACTTCGTTAACGTTTCTCAGTTTTTCCAGTTCTTTACTTCAGTTTTTCTCCTTTTTCCAGCAGGTTCTCATTCAACTGAACCTCCACTAAGGCTTGTGTGCGAATCCGCACGTCCGCCAGATATCAATCAGTCTTGGTCTTATCCGCTGGATGAAGATGGAGGGGGAGAAGGTGAGTGGCTGTCCTCCACCCAAACAACAAAAAATTGTTTTCAGCATTTATACTGAAAACTTTATCATAAAAGACCTCATTTTTATTGGTTGGTGTAAAATTCAATATCACAGTAGTTATTAAATATTTTGCTGTATCAAACATGAACCACAGATGATATTTCATTTAGAATTAAAGGGGGAAAAGGTAAGGAGCCACAATGTCTACAGCACAATGTCTATAGCTTTTTCTTTTCTTTTCTGTTCTTTTTCTTTCTTTTCTAAAGCCGCCAGTGAATCTATACATATTTTTTATAGAGTTTTTACTGCCATGTACACTTACATTACAAAATTGTAAGAGATGTGTAAGTGTGAAGAATCTTTTAAGGCTTAAAAAACCTGCGCCTGATGTGAAGGTTCTTCATTCTCACATCTTACTTTTACAAAAATGTTTTTTGTAGAGAACTGGAAGTGGCTCTTACTGTATAATGGACCACTCAAAGAAGCTCGGTTTCTAAGAGCTCATTTAATGTTTTAAAAAGTGGTCCATCTAAAAACACAGGTTGGGTATGATGGGGACCATTCTGCCTCTTTGCAGCCTGCTTACCACCATGAATTTTATAACCTGGAAACCTGGAGCTCGGCAATATGACAATATTTTATGGTATCGTGACCAGTTTTGTTATCGTGATACACAGAATGCTTTTCTAAGCATATCACGGATGTTGTTAGTGCTTAATAAACACAGGTGTCATTATCAACAGTGTAATTAGACTGGTTTAATTAGATGAATCAGCAGATGTTGAATAAAAGTCACTGTATTCAGTAAAGGAGAGTATCTGAGTAGTATTTTTTAAGAATCTGCTGCTACCGATGTATTTAGTCTGTGATTACATTTATTGTGATAAATATTGTGTATAATGAAATATGTCTTTAAATATGGTAAAATAGTATTTTTACCATGTATCCCAGACCTTTTAGCTATCTAAAACGTCATATCTTTTCTAATGTCTGAAAGTATATAAGTATAAAGTATAAGAAAGTATAAATATATATATATATATATATATATATATATATATATAAACATTTAAAACAAAAAGTGACAAGGTTGACAGGATGCTTGTTTATGCAAGTCTGCTGCTGGTGTGGTGTTGGTTGACCAGTGTTCAAAACATACTGTCACTGTCATGCAAAATCTTTTCACATTGTGTTATAGAAATGCTACAAAAATGTATTTTTGCATAGATTTCTATTGAAAGTCAGGCTTTTTTCTGCTCCTGTAAAGTTGTTTATTTCAATGTTTTTTTGCATTACAGCAGCGATATGCAGTTTTTTGCAGGGATTAATAATTCTAAAATATCTGAAACCAAAACCTTCGTGAAATTGTTGTTAAGAAGTGTCTATGGCATCAGGCATGTCATGTAATAACATTGGCCCATTCCCCTTTAAGACCTTTTTTCCTGAGTGTACCAAAAAGCATAACCAGCATATGTGCCAGGAGGGTTTTTTTACACTACAGCACTGTACAAATCAGTGAACTTCGTACATGTAAAAGTTGTCTCGTACCAAACTGTCACTCTATTGCCTGTCTGAATTGCTCTAGGTAGACCTATGCCTGGCAATTTATGCTGAGATATTGAATTTATAGATGCAACGAGTCAATGCAGTAAATCTGTGGTGTAGTGAAATCTATGCCTTTTTACACACAGGCTTGGTCTTGGTCTTGCGGGACATGATGGGTGTGTAAGGAGAATGTGTTGTGGTGATATCGGTTGCTGGTGAATAAATCACAAACCCCTTGTAATCAACGGTGTTGTTTATTGAGCTTTGACTTGTGTGGGTCTAATCTAACGTGTCAGTGCAGCTGTCACCTTCAGGTTGTTGTTATGACAACAAGGGCGAGGCGAAAGGCTCACAGAGGAGCAGGTGGACATCTTGGGAGAAGAAGGGCTTGCTGTACTTACTTTTTTCAGTTCATGCATTAGTGGCTGTCTGTGTAACCTGATCAGCTTGTCAACTTGCTCCATTATTTTGTAAAAAATGCTAATGATGATGCTAATAGGCTAAAGCTTTAGTACTGAAATCAGACGAGGGCTACTTAAATGTACTGAGTCACTGTGACTTTACAGAAAGAGACAGAGAAACAGATACAGAGAGAGAGGGGAGGGGAGGAGAGGGGAAGAGAAGTGGGACTTGGCTGTTTGTGCATCATGTGCATGGTCTTTTGTTGTGTTTTTAGACTCTACTTATTACATAATTGTATATTTCTGATGATTATTAGGCCTGGCACAATAAATACAATATCAACATATCGAACAATATGACCTGTCTCTTCGAGGATACCTGGGCGCAGTGTAGTGTTGAGTATTGTGGTCTCCATACTGACTGTTGTGTTTTGTAGTATTCAAGCTGTAGTATCTAAAGTATCTTTTGGATCCTGGACAATACAAACGAGCTAAGGGTATTTTCTAAATAAACAGTAAAGCACTTTTTTAAGTCTAAGAGCGTTTGCTAAATACCTAAAATGTAAATGTAAATATGTAGACATGACTTGACTGATCATTTTTGCTCACTTGAGTATTACCCATTTTTAAAATATGTAGCAAACCTTTGACAGGCAGTACGAATTGGCAAAAAAACATACATCCCCCAAACTGCAAGATACAACAAAGTAAAAGATGACATTCTGAAGGGGATAAAAGATTTCTGCCTAAATGTTCCCTAAATATGATCCTATATATGAGCTTGAACATACATTACATACCTGTGCTGACTGGACGGCATCCATATTAAATTTCCATTCCCGTGTATAACTATTCTTAATCATTAAAAGTTCACTACTCTACTAAAATTATTATTGCATTAATATGATATTATATTATCTTTATATTAGTGGTATAAAATGGTCTTAAAATGACAATAATAATATCTTTTACAGCTAATATTTCTGGCATAATATATCATCCAAAAGATAATTGTGGCAGGCCTAATTACTATTTGATCTGTAAATTCAAATGCAGGTTCCTGTTTTTGCATGCCAGCCTTTTATGACTCACCTGCAAGGTTTTTTGATACAAAGCCCTTCTCTTTTACTTTTCACTGCATGACACAAACTCACAAATTCCTCACATAAATAATTTGAGCTAAAGGTGGATGCAAGGTCATCTGAGGCTTCAGCCCTTCCAGGATCATGTAGCTCTATATGTTTTGCACTTTCAGCATTGTGGCGTCCGATTGCCCTAGAAACATGCATTCAGCAGAAAGCATTGTGTTCAGGGCTGGCCAGGTCAATTAATCACTTATAGCAGTTGCCAACCCACAAGCTGCATTTATTAAAATTATTATGTATTCTGTATTATGTATTACTTCAGCAAATGACTGGAACTCTTGGCCCAGCAAGATTATCATGGTATTTTAATGTATTAATGTATTACTTATTTTTGCCAGTAAAATTTACTTTAAAAATGACTAATGGATTGCCTTCTTTTGGCAGTTTGAAAAGATGCATTGACTGGTTTAATGAGTCTCATTTTCTTAACTTGTTAAAATGTGTTGAAAACACTGATTTTAATTTGTTTTATAGTCTAGAGATTTGTGTGATGAAATATAATTAAATTTAGGTAAATCATATAACAGATAAGTCATATTTGGTTCTAGGATCTTAAACTTTGAAACCAAACAGCTTCACAACATTTCAGATCAACCACCATAATAAACTATTTGTTAGTTATTTGTTTGTATGAGTTGTTTCTGTGTGCCAAATCGCAGCCAAATATACCTTTTTATCAGCAAAATCTAATTTAAAAATGAGAATTCCCCTTAATTTCTTTTTATTTGTTTGTCTTTTTTACACAGAAACAAGTAACATGCTACCTCCTGTTCTCTCTGGGTACGGCTGTTATTGGCTCCCTGCAGTTTGGCTACAACACAGGGGTCATCAATGCACCTGAACAGGTAAAAGAGTGTGTGAGATCACTTTGTGTATTTTCCTTCATTTATTGGAGAGAATGATTGCTTTATTTCTAGAGGTGATGGCTTTCAGGCTTTTTTTTGGCAAGTATATCAAAGCACCAACTCGTCTGCTTTCTACCTCACCTATTTGTCATGTTCACCTTCTTTAGAAACTGCAAGCGTTCTTCAATGAAACATGGGTTCAACGTTATGGGAAGCCCATCGAACCTGGAGTGTGCACCTTTGTATGGAGCTTAGCAGTGGCCATCTTCAGTGTCGGTGGCATGGTGGGCTCCTTCAGTGTTGGTGTTGTGGCAGACAAGTTCGGAAGGTGAGTAAAAACAAATGTTTATTTTCTTAATCTCAATATAGCTTACTTATCGGTTTGTCAACAATAACCAAGGCAATGTTTGAGTGTCATTCAGCAACTACAAATAATTTAGCAACTAAAAGAAATAACTCAGTGACCGATGTGAGACCAATATGAAACGTATGTAAAAAAAACAAAACAAAAAAAAACAATGTTTACATTAGAGATACATTCAGCATATTGAGTCATAAAACCGATTCTGTGCTGGTCACATTACGCTTGTGCACCACACAAGTGTGCCAGCAGTACAAGCCTGGAATTGAACATTTTTGAACAACTAGAAACTCTGGTAACTGTGTTTTGATGAATTATTGGTTTTTATTTAGGAACAGCCAGTAACCTGTTTTTTTTTTTTTTTTTTTAATTGTTAACACGACGGAAGCCGTTTCCCATTATATATTTTCTGTAATATTTTCCATAATATTTTATGATATAACAGTTTACTGTAATGAGTCTGTCAGAAAACAGCATAATATATAGAAGTTTAATCTGAAAAGTTTCACTATTTTCAAAGTAAATATGATTAAATGGAATTAACATTAACAATATTGCTGACTTCTATGTGAACTCCAGTCACTGTATGAATTTGTTCAGTTCCACCAGCACCTCACCTGATTTACTTAAGAACTGACAAACTAGGGGTTAAATTGTGACTTTAAATACTGGCCTCCCTTGAGTTTTGGAAATACTCAGCCACACTCACACACATAAAAACAGTGTATGGTTTATTTGTATATATTCAACTGTTGATATTTTTAAACAAACACTTACTACTCAGATAAGCAGCTTTGCATTTAATCTTCTAAGGTGCATGGTATTTTTTGTTCAGTAATGTATGCTGGTTTTAGAGCTTCTTCTTGATTGGAAATTACAGGAAGTCCCCCTTTACGACTGTTGCCTTTCTGTCTTGCAGACGTAGGTCTATGTTCATAGTGAATGTCTTGGCCCTGATTGGTGGAACTCTGATGGGGCTGTGCACTCTCTGCTCTTCCTTTGAGATGGTTATCATTGGTCGGCTGGTTATCGGGCTGTTCTGTGGCCTGTTCACTGGTCTTACTCCAATGTATGTTGGGGAAGTATCACCAACCCCTCTCCGTGGAGCCTTTGGCACTCTGCACCAGCTGGGTGTGGTAGTTGGCATCTTGATTTCTCAGGTGAATTATGTCATGTGGCTGGCATTGTTTAGCATGGTTTACTGCAGAATTGCAAGGGTTTCCTTACAGGTTTCCTTACTTTCCTACAGTTAAATAACTAACTCTTAAGAGTTAAGACTTATAACGGTCTATGACGGTTTCAAGTCACGGATTGGATCCGCAAAAAAAGGGAGGCAAAGATTACTTTGCTTTTTAATGGGGTCTTTGCAGCCATTTACAAGGCCCATGGTTCCATCTAGTGGTTGACTGAGGAACTGCAGTGTCCTGCAACTGAGGAGGCTCACACAATGACAATCAGTCAGCTACAATACATTACACCACTGTTATACACATAATACTGTGTACACAAAAGTAACACAACCAAATTAAAATCATAATAATATGTCATAAATTACATGAATATTCACCCCCTTCAAGTATTTAATAATTTGATTAATTAATGCACTTTTGCCTGCAATAACAGCACTGAATCTGTGTGGACACTGTGGTTGTACTCCCTTCCTCTTTCCAAAACTGCTTAATCTGTCAGGTTGCACAGGGACAACATGGTGTAACACGGGGGAATTATAATTGTGTCTTATAAATGTTTAAAAAGTCCATATACTTTGTATTTTATGATTGTGGTGGGGCACAGATATGTAGATATATTAATCCACCAGAAGAAGTCTTTGTCATTCCTTGCCAAAAATGTCAGTTCCTCTAGCTTGTTTACCTAAAACATGTTAACATTATAATACAAGCTTTCCATATTTCTGCTAACTACTGCTAACCTTCTGACTTACAATAACTAACAATTGTGCCTCCTATCTGCTTTACTGCTGTATGTAGGTCTTTGGTCTGGAGTTTCTTCTTGGCTCTGATAAGCTGTGGCCTCTACTGCTAGCTCTGACTGTGATACCAGCTATATTACAGTGCTTGCTACTGCCTTTCTGCCCTGAGAGCCCCCGCTACCTACTTATAAACCTCAATAAGGAGGAAGAGGCTCGAAAAGGTGAGATCACTTTGTGGTATGCTGCACATGAACAGCGTATGGAAGCTAATGAGTAAACTACTAAACTACTAGGTTTTATTCATTATTATTATTTTTTAAAAAAGGCTACATTCACCTACCTCTGTGACGATGCTCTAGATTAGGCCTGCCACAATAACTTTTTGTAATGATATACAGTCCCAGAAAAAAAATCGGATTATTGTTATTTTATGATATTATTGTTATTTTAAGACCAATTCGTGCCACTGATATAACTGCCATAACATTAGCACTACCTGCCTAATATTGAGTAGGCTTGGACTTAATCTGTTAGAGTAGCTCAGATTGTTTTGCTTTGCTTTCTAATGCTGTTAAATATATCCCAACCTAATATATCCAAGATGACAACTGCCACTGTAGATGAAAATATTTAATGTTTTCTTATTTCAACTGTAAGTGGTGCTAATGTTATGACTGATCAGTGTATACCATAATAATAATGCTGTTACACACTTTTAATTAGTGAACTTAATTTTAATGAACTTATAGTTATTAAGAATATTTAGACATAGGAATTGGAATATAACAAGTTTAAATGTCCTAAATAAATAAACATTCAGAAAATAAAAGTCCACATGCTGGCCCATCCACAATAATGGGCACTCCTCACAAAATAAATGTCCATGTATTGTACAAGAAGTTGATAATGTTTATAGCTCAAACACATTTTAATCCAAAACTGCATACCAGAACAGAAATGATTACTTGTACTATTCAGTTATGTGCTATATAAATAATAATAAGCATCATGTCATTAAATATAGAACATATATTTAATGACAAGCCCAAAATAAACAATATCGGAGGCACTATATTTGACTGCTTCACACATGAGATAGGACAAAAGCAGAAAGTTCTTCAGTGCAAAAACAGACACACATGCTCACATCACATCAGTCATCTCTGTGTCTATTTGGAGTAACATCTACAGTTCTATGTCTGATCTGTAGCCATTATGTGATTTGTTCTCATAATTTACTGCCTGTGTTCTCATCCCACTGGCGCCATCATCTGTCTGACCTTCAATTATTTGGTAACCCTGGCCACTCAGTTAATGATCATAATTTTTTGTTTCAGCACTCGTGCGTCTTCGTGGCTTTGAGGATGTGTCGAAGGACATGCAGGAAATGAAAGAGGAGAGTGCAAAGATGAACATGGAGAAAAAGGTTACCATCCCTGAGCTTTTCCGTACTGCGACGTACCGTCAGCCTCTTCTCATCGCTGTTGTTCTCCAGCTGTCTCAGCAGCTCTCCGGCATCAATGCTGTGAGTGAACCACAAAGCCTAACACAATATGAAAACAATGTCAGTGACCCCTTAACTGCCATGATTGTTTCTTATCATGCTTTACCTTTTGTGTTTTTCGTAGGTGTTCTACTACTCAACAGGTATTTTTGAGTCTGCGGGTGTGACACAGCCTATATACGCTACCATTGGAGCTGGAGTTGTCAACACTGTTTTTACTGTGGTCTCAGTGAGTATCTAAGCGCTGGACCTAAGATTATTGAGAACATGTTTAGTACTTTGCCCAAGTCTTGTGCAACTGTCAGTAGAAACACTAATTAAATGTTGAATAAATAATGCAAGTATACAGCGGCCCGTATTCAGAATACGTTGTTTGTCAGCAGTCTTTGATATATTAGTAGGAAAAACACAGCTTTGCTTGGATATATGGCAAAGCTATATGATGAAATTGTTCAATTCCACCAACAGCTCACCTGATTTAATAAACCATGTAATGAATGCATTAAAAGCAGCAGATACTGCAGGACAGGTTTAAAAACGGTTATAATACATAAATATTTTTTTGTCACCCTTGCTATTCTTGCTTAAAGCTCTTCCTTGTTGAGAGGGCTGGACGAAGGACATTGCACCTTATTGGCTTGGGTGGTATGGCTGTCAGCGCTCTGCTAATGACCATCGCCCTCCTATTGGTAGGTTTGGACTTGTATTGTAATGTATTCTTTTTTAGTCATCCCAAACAAATTGGTTAATATTTGCATTTTCGAAAAAAATCTTTCATTTGTCTCCTTTGCTGAGCAGAAGCATATCGAGTCTCTGAGCTACCTGAGCATTGGAGCAGTGTTTGCCTTTGTGGCTATGTTCGAGATGGGCCCAGGACCGATCCCCTGGTTCATTGTGGCCGAGCTTTTCTCCCAAGGGCCACGTCCTGCTGCCATGGCCGTTGCTGGATTCTCTAACTGGACAGCCAACTTTATTGTGGGCATCAGTTTCCCCAAACTTGAGGTATCCACACTCTCTTTTAGCAATAAGCCTGTCAATCACCACACATAGTATATAAAGAGACTGCCTGTTTGTACAGCACAGTAATGTTGTTATGAGTTGACTTTGTTTATGTTTTTTTAAATGAACACTAAAGT
Organism: Salminus brasiliensis; assembly: GCF_030463535.1. Lineage (NCBI taxonomy): Eukaryota > Metazoa > Chordata > Actinopteri > Characiformes > Bryconidae > Salminus > Salminus brasiliensis. Next base: position 28,034,694 of record NC_132880.1, read on the forward strand.
GCACTGAGTCTCTTATCTTTTTGTTCCACTTGACAGAAACTTTGTGGGCCATATGTGTTTATCATTTTCATGGCCTTCCTTATCCTCTTCTTCGTCTTCACATTCTTCCGTGTTCCTGAGACCAAAGGGAGAACCTTTGAAGACATTGCTCGAGAATTCAGCAGGGCTCCGCCTCCTACAACTGCATCTGTAGAGGAGACGGGTGGAGTTGTGGTGTCCACTTCTCCAGTAAAGGAGAAAGTTCCATTGGTGGCAGCCAATTCTGAATCAGAGGAGAAACCCAGTTCTTCTGTGAAAGTTACTTCAGAGACCACAAAGGGTGAGGAGAAATCTGAGTCTGCTACAGAGCAACTGATGAAATCCTCTACAGATGAGAAATCTAATTCCACTGTCCAGGAAAGTGTGTAGATATTTATTTATTTATTTATTTATTCATTTATTTATTTTATTTCTTTGAAAACTATGTATTAGAAAAGTGGAGAGACACGGGGTGGGAAAAATGTCCACAGAAAGTCATGACACTATCTGCTGTCTTTTTTAAGGAAAGATATGGAAAGATTGATCGAAAGTGTATAGATTATGGTTTAGTGCAATATTCTCATGAATTATTTATTTTTATGGTACTATATGTAATTTTTTTGTTTGTATATATTTCTAATAAGTATAATAAGTATTTTAATGTGATATATCAACAGATACTTTTCATTTTAAAAGGGAATTTAGATTACATACAGGCATTTAGATTTACATTTAGTCTTAGACTTAATTGTTACTAACTTAAGCCAAAGTATAATTAAGAGCTAACCTGAAATGTGAGAATAATTTATGTGACAATTTCAGTCATGGAGACCTTCATCATAAATTAATAGCATTTTTTGAGTTATTTTAGATGAAGGACCCACAAAATGTTGCACTGAGTTGTTGTTATAATGTAATTACGGTCAGCATAATGAAATTAAGTATGTAGTAATAACACAACTACTAATGTTGAGTTAAGCCGTTTAAATAATTGATATTGATGATACCACATACAAGAATACACCCGGTATAGCACTGGGGCCGCTTAGCCATTGCAACTTAGTCCAAACGTAGGATAGCTAGTTGACTGCCAAAAAAAAGAATTATATAAAATATATAAAATGTCCTAAGCTATATAATGCTATACAGTGCAATGAATAGATATTTTAAGATTCCAGAACACAAATAACATATTGAATGTAAGGAGGAGGATTTACAAAAGTAGGGCAAGGTGCAAATGTAAAAGAAGGAGTAATTCCAAGTCGAGTGTCTGCCATATTTTGTTGATTGTTATCGCACTTTGTCAATTGCTTAAATTTAAAGTTGAAAACATCCAAAGCACCTACAGTTCATTCATTCACCTGAAATGAATGTAATCTAAACTGCAAGTAATGGAATATTTATTTTTATTTATTTATTCTTCTGCCCCTGCACTTTCTAACATATTATTTTAAATATTGATTTATTTTCATCTATGATGCTAAACTACAACGTATTAATGTATAAATGTCCAGTATATTTTATTTTGTTGCCATTTACTAGATATCACTATTTTTGTGTGAAAACAATGTAGAGTGTATTTATTGCTATATGCTTTAATGGACCAAGAAGAAATGAGCAATCACTGCTTAGCGTGTTGTGGCAATGTTTTCTGTCTTGTAATGAGGTGGGGGAAAAAATACATCTTATCAAGGTCATACTGCATCTTTCTAGTTAACAGAATCAATCTGGATCTTTTTTTACACAGAAAATAACTGATAAATGTAATGTTGCAAAAACATCAGGTTCAGAACAGATGACAACTTGTAGGTTAAATATAAATCAGTTACCCAAATCAAAGGGAACCAACCATTGTCCTGATAGGGCTGTAAGAGCTGCTTACATTAACACTAACTTGTCCTTACCTCGCTGTTAACATCACCCACCTACCTTACTGCACACTGTAAACAACACTTACTGTATAAAGCTAAAAGAGTATTTTAATGTAAATAGATATTTTTAAAGGTCAGTGTTGTGTGTTTGTGTGTGGTCATTAACAACGTTCACTTCTATCGCTTCTTATGGTGCTACAGGCCAAAACATTGAAGGGAGGTTATCTAGTAGAAGGTTAACATGCGTTTATGGGGAAGTAAAGGTTGTTTGTAAGATTTATATTTCTCAATTTAACCCTAAGCAACTAAATAAACCATCATCATTTCTGAATGGATTTATGTATAATAGCTTGATAGTTGTTCTTTTGACTATTGTGTGATATATTGGGTGAAATAGTTGTGAATAAGTGTAATGTAAAACAGTTTAAAGCATGCTTTTGTTTTACTGCACCTGTAAGAATGACATGGCTTAAATTTCAAATCTAACTAAGATACCAGATGTCCATCAGCCAAAACATGTTTCCGCAGGTTAGCACTGGTGCTACAAGGCTAACGTTGCTAATAAACACTACAAGTCTATAATCACCTAAATCTTCTCTGTAAATAGATGCCCACACACGTCCCTTAACTTGCTCAAACAACATCTAGGTCATCAAGTTTTTATGTCTGTACAAAGTATGTGCATGGACTCTGTGCGGAATACACCTAATAACCCCTGTTGTCGGAAATGCCTGGCTGTAGTGTTCAGCTGCATGGTAAAGGTCTGTTTATTTCTATAGCTCATAGTTGGTCTGTGTCTGTGTTGGTCAGTACGCCGCATCATTTGATTTTGTAGAAAAAGTGTAAGATCCAAAGTCATTCCCAAAAAGCGCACATGGCCTGACTAGTCACGCTTAAACCCATTTAAAGCCAACATAGACCAATGCTGGCCGAATGCAACATGGGAAATAATCGCAATAAGGAATCTAGTTATAATCTTGCAAACAGTGGGCCTGCAAGTTTCTTTTCGTCTTTGCGTCGTCATAGTCTGTGACTAAAAACTCTGTGAGCCTCTTTTTCATTGCAGGACCAAATGGTTACTAAGGCCCCACCGTACCACTCCGTGTGCCATGCTACTAACTCAGGACCATGAAGTGCACAGTGTCTCGTAATAATTGTGCAGCAGTTTTGTTCTTGAGTCTTGCACTACATCTTCTAGGCTAATGTAGCACTAGCTACCGTTACTCACTGAGGCCATAATTCATTTGTTAGCATTGTGTAATCTGTATGCATAAATTACACTATATATATATAGATGTAGTGCCAAACAATGTTGATGCCTTTGTGTGTGAAAACTTTGTAATGCAGTTAGCACTATGCTAACAAATATCTATAGCTGTGGTCCTGGCCAAGACGGCCCCCACAAATATTCTTTTTTATCGCCAGAGCATTGGTTGTTGTGGGGGTGTATATATGGAAAAGATTTGGACTAGAAATAATAATAGCGCACTTTACCACAAAATTATGAGGACGCTTCATAGTCAAGTTTTGTTTGTATTTCAAAATCTTCTATTTATGTATTTTTTATTAAACATACATTTTAAATATTAGATATCAACTTCAGAATTAATGTAGCCTACTAATTTTCTTTTTTAGAATTAATGTAAAGTTAAGTAAAAGTGTATTTTCATTAAATTGATAGTGTATTTGGAGAAAGTGGAGACAGTTGATTTCCCCAACTCAATGCCTGAAGTCTACAGAGTGGATGACTTGTGATTGTAGTGTTTTTTAACAATATTAACTCATAGCAAGACAAGATATTAACAACCAAACATGTCTGGGCTGATGAAAGACGTCTGGGGTAAATGAACAATTGCGTAAATTGGACTTTTTGCTGAACCATACTTTTAAAAACATTTACCCCTTCAATTCTACTCACCTTTTTGATTCTCATGTGTGTATATGTGATCAAATGTGCCCTCTACTGTCTGAATTGTGAACAAGAAATGCCTGATGTCTTTGTGGGGTCCTGTATAACTTTTTTCCCCCCATTTTCATTGTGTTGTTGCATCTTTGTAGTTCTCATGTATCTGCTGCTTATCCGTGCCTCTGTTGAAGGTGTTCCTGTGTTTGTGAAACAGGATTGGTGTGTGATGCTTAAATTCACATCGAAACTACTGAAAAAAGGATAAAGACTTCGGCCAGTGAGATTTAAGGTTAGACTGAGCCATTATTAAACTGTACACTAGTTAAAATCACAGTGTTTAAGTCCACAGGCTGAATGGTTATCCATTTATGTCGACAGGCTAGTTAAAAACACATGCTGGTAGGAACGCAAATCTTGGGAGGAGAAAATGTTGTAGAGTTGCTTTATTGTCCTTGTATCACACAAATCTTTGTATGTATGTTAATTAATAAAAACTCAAGTATACACTCATGAAGTGACTTTTAATGCCCATCACTAACTAATAGCTCTGCTTCAAGTCATTCTGAACACTGGGGATATTAGAGAGCAACCAGTTTAACCACCAGAGGGCACTGGTATCTCCAAAATGATACCTTTGAGCATTACAGTTTGTCCATAAAAAACAAAAACTTTGGTAGTTAGTGATGTCTTTAATGCCTTTGTAATTTGTATTGTAATTTGTAGTTTTCCTGGTTAGATAATAATAAATAAAAAAAATTGAAACTTCTAAATAATAATTGAAGTGAAGTGTTCTATGCATCTATGATGATACAAGGTGGGACAACAACGACCACTTATTTCCAGCGGTGCCATAAAAATGCCTTTTAGATCATGCAGACAAATATTGGTCGTCTAGAAGTTATTCTATTAATAATCAATGTTGTTAACTCTATGAACATAATAAATTAGTTGCTCTTGTCAGTTTTTCGCCTTTCCAATTTTAATAATCACCAAATACCAGCCACTAATTATAACTCTCCCTATCGCACAATGCAACAAGTGCGAGAGTGTGCATGTGCTATGAGATACATGTAGCCAGCCAACATCACTGGACTTAACTTGCATTTCTACTTTAGCTTGAATTCACACATTTAATTCTCAGTTAGGTTCATGGATTAGTGGATCTCTGATTAAAGGACACTCCCTATCATATCAGTCATATCATTTAGCATTTAAAAAAGTTGACATTTGGCTTATTAAAATGGTGCATTATGCTAATCAGTATTTAAAACCACTTCACTTAGCTAGGAAGAGGTAAATATTTTATTTTGATTAAACACATTTTCTCGCTGGATCACTATGTTGCTGAAATCAAGTGTGCTCCTAAGAAAAAACATACAAAGGATCTGAAGATAAAGAAGTTCATTAGAATATTCTTATTTCTTCCATTTATAACACAGTCTTTAATGCTGTATTTCACTCTATTTATCATAAATAATGCGAAAAATGTTTTAATTTTCCGAAGCCAAAGGCAACAGTGGAAAAGAAAAACTTGAGAGTTGGAGGAAGAAACCTTGGGAGGAACCAAGACTCATAAGGAGAGCCCATCCCTACTTTTTTTATTGATGAAAAATCACCCAACCACCACCAACACTGTTCTACTGCTCAGGTGTGCTGTTATAATCACAATATAATATAAGTAATATAATCATAGTAGAGAAGATTAATGGCGGTAATAATAATAGTTGCAGATAGTTAGAGTCCATATTATAAGGGCATGTACTTGATATCCTATTACTTTGACATGCAGGCATTGTCTGAATGCTTCTGTCATATGAGCTGGTCCAGATAGCTGTTAAAATGACAGTGAGGTGTAAGAATTCAAAGACCATAAACCGTTTATAGGTTTGAATGAAACCGATATACAAGAACGTGTGTGTGTGTGTACCCACATGGCTACAGGACTTTCAACATGTATGATCATGTCAACTTGAAACTAAACACACACACAAGATCACTATTGCTGTGAATGAATTCTGTTTATGTCCTGTAAAAAAACAGTAGGCTAAGTGGAAGCTCGAGTTTAAAGTATGGGAAAGCTCCTCTTACATGTATATTACAGCAGTCACAGTCAGTAAGTTCTTCTTCAAGTTCACTAGTAATAGGGTTGACTTGTGGTTCATCATGAGGAATCATTAGTGTCTTTGCAATTGTAAAACTACATATTGTTATCCGCTATGATGTTCTTCCTGTTGTTATTTCAAGTGTTCTTTTATGACTTGTTAATACTTTGGAACTAAGATTTAGCGTAACACTTCTGGTGCACAAGCAGTTCCTCACTAAATCACATACTATACATCTCAAGGCCTTGTGCCAGAGGAACCTCAGGCACTGCCAGCTTCGCTTTAGAAATAGTGAGATAGCCCAGTTGTGGTCCCACAGCTATAAAGTGTAGGTTAAGATTGGACAGTGAGTTCAATCAAATTCTTCTTGCTTTTTTTTGGGGGGGGGGTATTTTTTGTTAAAATATCATATTTATACATTTGTGTGCACAATACTTGACACATTTGGTATTTTTTATGGAGATGCAGTAAACTCTTAAACACAATATTATTTATAAACTCCTATTGCTATTACTCTGTGTTTCACAACATAAAAACATAGCTTGTGAGATATTCTATTCATCTTTCATGCACAGCTTATTTAAGGTCTATTTAAGATATTTAGACAGTTTACAGTCAGGTGCAATTTTTACATTTTATGAAATCTACCAAATCTGACCAAAGCTTTGTATCTTGACTCTATTCACAGTCCAGTCTGCCTTGTCTATATGTTCTATGGTATACTTAAAACATTAAGTTTTGTGACAAGGTCACATAAAAGGTTTCCTTCCTATGACTGTTCCATCAAGATTATGTAAGTGTAAGCAATGCTACACATTAAAAGAGTACACCACCAATCCTGACTCAGCTGAAAAGTTTTTAGCAGTCGTCTGGGGGTTTTGACTAGTCTTAACAGTTATTGGGTTTATCGTGACTGTTGCAGTTCCCTTGAACAGTAATTCCTTTGCACTGTAAAAATCCCAAATACCTGAAAAAGATCTTCTTATGGCCTTCCTCTGCATTGTGGACATTGATTACTTTCATTTTTAGATATTTAAGTCAGAAAATGTATAAAGCCTGGGCATTTGGTGCAGCTGATCCTGTTCCTGATTACAGTTGTTGACATGACTGGATTTGCTAATCGAAGTCTGAGATCTTCACATCTGAGCCTTTGCAATGCTTAGGGTGTTTTTATGTTATAAAAGACAGTAACAGTGTGTTAGGCTGCAGCTAAAAAATTCTTGCACACTAAATTCACACAATATTTTTATATTCATTAAAAAAAAGTCATCATTGGTTTCCATGGTTTCCAGCCATTACAGCGCCTGCATCCCAAGTAAAAAGTTTTGCATTTCCCGCTGAAAGTTTGCATTTCTCTAATGTTTTCTTTGCAATACTGAGGGAAGGTAAGGTTACAGTATTTGTTTTAAGTAGTGTTAGTTGATGTTTTGTTAAAATTTCAATGTTGTTTCAAAATTAATTCGGGTTCAAAAGTGATGATAGATCAACATCGGATTGGAATTTTTATTCAATAAAATAATTGTTGATAGTTTAACATTGTTTTAACATCTATTCAATGGCTGATTGCTATCTGGGTAGCCTTCATCAGTGTATGAGCTAGATAGAAAATAACATTGTACAGCTAGTATTTCAATAATATGCACAGAGCTCTTTTGTGTGGTTTAGAATGGAGAAAATGGATCTGGAGTTCTATGTGTTCTATGTGACAAAATGCTGCAACAACAGGAGACACTGCTCTCTTATTATTTTCTCTCCCTCTTTCAAACACACCATCAGAGCACCGTGTGCTGACAGTTATCCACACTCATTCACGTGAGGTGTATCAAATGAAAGGTCATGTGTTAGCAGAGGCTAGAATAGTTCACCGAACCAGAGCAATGATCTGTTCCCTCTCCTGTCTTCTCTTAACGAGCTAGCTAATTAATGGCTTATTTCAACAGGGCAGAACCTTTCAATGATGACCTCTGCAGATGTCTTAATTTAGCTCTTTATTCTATTTAACAAATGTTTTGCTGATCTTAACATTTTTTGGTTGTTTTTTGTACTGATATGTTTAGGTTTATGCTACATAATCTTCTGATAACATCTTTCTTTCTTTCTTCTCATCTTCCTCCTCCTCTTTTTCTGGCTAGTATTATTTATTTATCTTATAGAATATAAACAGTAATAACACCTTAAAGTAAGTGATTTCCATTTTCTTAACAACCTCTCAGACAACTAATTATTCTGGCCAAAACTCAGCCCAGGTAGAATACTTATGGGTCATTTATGGCCCTGGTTTTTTAACCCTGGTCACATTTTAGTGTTTTCCTTCTCTAACACAACACCTTCAGCTCTAAAAGGGCTGGTTAATGAGCAGATTAGCTGGATCAAGTGTGTTGGGAACAAGAAAACACTAAAATGTGCAGAGCGGGAGGTCATCTATGACCATGATTGGGAACCACTGACCACTGGAAATAGACCAAATTAGAATGTCTGTAAAAACTGGAAACATAGAAACATATTTTAAGTTAATATGAATATGAACTGTCCCAGTATGGGGTACTAAACAGCTACTGTAGTACTGTGAGGGAAATGTGAGGTACAAGTACATGTAAAGTTTGCTAATATCAACAACAACAACATGTAATTTGGCAAACTAGAGGTATTTTATTGTTTATTCACAATATCAATAAAACCAAAGTGCTGAGAGTTTGAATGTGTGCATGTGCATGTGTATGCATTTGTAAGTGTGTGAAAGAGAGTGAGTAGGCTGAGGGTGATGATAGGGGCTACTGTATAATAAATGGTGTACTGGTTTATTTTTAAATCTGGGACAGCTCGCTGGGACTGGGACATCATGTATATGTGTGTGTGTGTGTGTGTGTCTGCATGTCAGTGAAATTGGAGAGGTGTTTTTTTTTTTACTTTATTTTTTTTACTTTTAGACTTACAGGGAGTAGTAATCAAACTAAACAGGAACATTGCCAAATTGTGCTGAATTCTAGAGTTTCAGAAAGCATAAAATAACTTGAGTTTAAATATGGGTCTAGAGTGAGTTGGATGCACCTGTGAAATCATTCTGAACTGCTAATGCTTTATTTTGAAGGTCAAATACAGATGCTTTTAGATGATCATCTTGTCTTTAACTCTTTAAAGTCTTTACCTTTAACATTCAACTAAATATCTATTAAATACCTGAAAGTTAAATTTAATGTAACAGATGTTATGAAGGCTCACTCTAACCCTTAACTTCAACTCAAAACTTTCCCATAATACCCTCACTTTATTTAAAACCTAAATTTAATCTTAACTTCAAGCTTAAAAGAAATCTAAAACTTGTTAAATAATAAAAGTTTCTGAGTTTCACTGGGTAGTGTTTATATTCTTTAACTAGGTAGTGAGACCTTTTGGTATAAAACTAGAGAGTTCTTGGTGTAACACAAGATGCATGTAAACCATGTAAATACAAAATATATGTTATATTTGTTTACATGAAACAGTTTAATACAATGTTAAGAAGAATTTATATTAAATAGTACGGAAACACTTATTGACTTCATTTGGCTGGTTTTACATCACTAACAGAAGCCCTATAGCATCACAATCTTTGTCTTAGCACTGTAACTATTATTACTTAACTATTTTGCTCATTTTTCTTGAGTCATATTAAACAGTGTTTCTGCCCTCTTTGTGTCCTCTCAGTATTTACTTGGCACAGTGTGCAATTATCCAGCCAAAGAGATTGTAGTCGGTTAGTTAAGGTTAGCTAAGCTTTCAGTCAGTGTATAAAAATCAGCAGTGACAATACATTGACTATATCAGTACCAAATGTCGTATGGTGCTCAGTTATTTCATATTTTATGAGAGATACAAAATAAATCCTACATCCTACAGATGTGCATCAGAACCTGAAATAATGTATATACACTATATAAATAGTATTCAAACAATGTTTGTCTAAAGGATTTTGGTAGGTAGTTTGTTTCACATTGGCTACAGTAAAAACTACTCCTCAAGGACTTTGCTGTAAGGATTTGATTGCATTCAGCCATGGGAGGTCAGCTACTATGTTGGATGATTAGCTCTGCATCACAAACGCCACTTCAACTCATCCCAAAAGGGGGGGGGGGGGGGCTACTATTTTACTCTTAAACACAATATTATTCATAAACTCCTATTGCTATTACTCTGTGTTTCACAACATAAAACATAGCTTGTGAGATATTCTATTCATCTTTCATGCACAGCTTATTTAAGGTCTATTTAAGATATTTAGACAGTTTACAGTCAGGTGCAATTTTTACAGGTGTCCATTTTATGAAATCTAGTTCTTTTTAATTCCAAATTTACCTTTACTGAGTGTGACCAAAGCTTTGTATCTTGACTCTATTCACAGTCCAGTCTGCCTTGTCTATATGTTCTATGGTATACTTAAAACATTAAGTTTTGTGACAAGGTCACATAAAAGGTTTCCTTCCTATGACTGTTCCATCAAGATTATGTGAGTGTAAGCAATGCTACACATTAAAAGAGTACACCACCAATCCTGACTCAGCTAAAACGTTTGTGAAAGTTTTTAGCAGTCGTCTGGGGGTTTTGATTAGTCTTAACAGTTATGGGGTTTATCGTGACTGTTGCAGTTCCCTTGAACAGTAATTCCTTTGCACTGTAAAAATCCCAAATACCTGAAAAAGATCTTCTTATGGCCTTCCTCTGCATTGTGGACATTGATTACTTTCATTTTTAGATATTTAAGTCAGAAAATGTATAAAGCCTGGGCATTTGGTGCAGCTGATAGTTCCTGATTACAGGATCCAGCCATGGGAGGTCAGCTACTATGTTGGATGATTAGCTCTGCATCACAAACGCCACTTCAACTCATCCCAAAAGGGGGGGGGGCTACTATTTTACTCTTAAACACAATATTATTCATAAACTCCTATTGCTATTACTCTGTGTTTCACAACATAAAACATAGCTTGTGAGATATTCTATTCATCTTTCATGCACAGCTTATTTAAGGTCTATTTAAGATATTTAGACAGTTTACAGTCAGGTGCAATTTTTACAGGTGTCCATTTTATGAAATCTAGTTCTTTTTAATTCCAAATTTACCTTTACTGAGTGTGACCAAAGCTTTGTATCTTGACTCTATTCACAGTCCAGTCTGCCTTGTCTATATGTTCTATGGTATACTTAAAACATTAAGTTTTGTGACAAGGTCACATAAAAGGTTTCCTTCCTATGACTGTTCCATCAAGATTATGTGAGTGTAAGCAATGCTACACATTAAAAGAGTACACCACCAATCCTGACTCAGCTAAACCGTTTGTGAAAGTTTTTAGCAGTCGTCTGGGGGTTTTGAATAGTCTTAACAGTTATGGGGTTTATCGTGACTGTTGCAGTTCCCTTGAACAGTAATTCTTTTGCACTGTAAAAATCCCAAATACCTGAAAAAGATCTTATTCTTCTTATGGCCTTCCTCTGCATTGTGGACATTGATTACTTTCATTTTTAGATATTTAAGTCAGAAAATGTATAAAGCCTGGGCATTTGGTGCAGCTGATAGTTCCTGATTACAGGATCCAGCCATGGGAGGTCAGCTACTATGTTGGATGATTAGCTCTGCATCACAAACGCCACTTCAACTCATCCCAAAATAATTGTTTAAGCGCCATCGCTGCAGAGAGTTGTACAGCTCCAGAGCCTAATGCTGGGAGGCTTTATACCCCTCGAGCCAATGCTTGGCATTTGGCATAGCCATGTTTTCTGTGCAGATTATACAAGCTGTATGTGCACAATATAACATTAATGTCAGCAATGAATTCACTAATAACTGAATTCACTAATACAGACAATTGTAGTGATCATTTATAGAGATGCATGCTGTTAGATACAGTAACAGATGATAATAAAGAAAAAAAGTTTAAAAGACTTAAGGTCAGATCATTTAGTCGTAATTTCACTTAGAATTGCCATTGCTTGTTGGCTTTTGTTCTACCAGGCTGTCTCATTCTGAATCTTCACCCACTAAAATCACCACTCCGTAGCCAGGCCCCTCCTAGATATGCTGCTACCTCCTCTGCCGTCGCACGAAGATTGGGTTTTGGGTGTAGTAATGCCTGAAACAAAGAGCATGCTAGTGGGGTGAAGCCTGTAAATTGTGGGGCTACATGGTGGAAATCCATTCGACCACTTGACCTGCAGTTCTCAGATAGCGCCCTCTCCCCCTCAATCCACTTTATGTACTTATCATATGCTACATTGTCTAGAATGCTCTCTGACCAGGGAAGTCTTCCCATTAGCATAGCATAGATCAGAATTCCCAGTGCCCAACTGTCTGTGCTGGCCTCTACTGAGACTAGTGTATGTTTTTTTGGTGCTTTCTGGGTTTCTTCTTTTGTCTCATTTTCGTTGTCATCCACAGAGAAAGGCCTCAAACCACATACTTTCTTCTCCCTTGCTATTTCTGCCTCAGGGGTGCAGTAGGGGGAACTGTACCATACACATGGTACCCTGGTACCCACTGCCTTCGCCATGCCAAAATCACCAAGCTTAACCCAATGACAGTTGCGGTCACACAGAAAAATGTTTTCTGGCTTAACATCACGGTGGACAAAGCCAAGAGCGTGGAGGTGAGACAGAGCTCCGCTGATCTGAGAGGCCACTTTCTGAGCACAGCTCTCCTCCAGGCCCACCTAAAAGGAAGGGGAGAGAATTTAAGTCGTACTTAAAAGGGAACAAGGCCTAATTAAATGGTTACATAGAAACAATGGTTATATATTAAATATTAAAATATTATCATGATTATTGACTTTTTGGCTTAAAATGTGTGTGTGTATTCCTGGTGGAGAGTGATACTCTGTGATAACTCCACCCAAATTACCAAATTGCTAATAGATTATCATTCATTATTCCCTCTGGAAAACTAGCTTTATCACTGAATAGCACACAGCTTGAATAACATATTTGAGTGAGAAATTAAATATTGGGCAGATAGAGATTAGGTTGAATATAATGAAATAACCTTTGCAGGCCATTATGTACTAATATATATATATATATATATATATATATATATATATATATATATATATATATATATATATATATGATATAGGCTAGAATATTGGACAATGTGATAAATTTTACAAACCTCAGGTACAATGACATCATATAGGTCTCCATAAAGACAGGGCTGCTGGGCAAAGACAAAGTGAGTATGGGTGGAGAATGCAATGCCCAAAGCAGATGTAAGAGATGGGTGGGTACAGTAGGCCAGGCAGAGATTGTACTCCCTCAGAAAGGACAGTAGAGAAGTTGATTCACGAGGAAAGAATTTTAATGCCATCGGAGTACCTACACAGGTTAGATCAGAAGAAGTCAATAAAATTCTATTATTGATATATGGCTGTTAACAGGCATTAGGGGCTCTGGACCCTACAACTGTTTTTGTCTGGTTTAATACATTTAGACATAAATAACTAAGAGCATGAGCAATACAAGATATAGAAATACACAAAATAGGAAGAATACAAAAGCACATAAAGCACATTGACAGAGGGAGAAAATGGTAGGTAACGAGTATTACACTTTTATTTGAAGGCTACCTATATAGGGAATTTATAACACATGCATAAGCAATGAAAGCAATACTTGGGAATTTATGAAACTAGTCACAAGGTAACATCAGATGTTTCACAAGCTAAATAGCAATGGATACATAACAGGCTTTAAGACTAAAGTGACTTGAACTTAACTGTGACGTAAATTTAACTAGACTTTGTTATCAAAGTGGTAAATGAACTTTTAATAATAGTGTGATAATGAGGTAAAAGGTTAAAAGAGAATCATACTAAAGAAAACAGGCAGAGAGGGATGCACACACACTACTCACCCCTCTTCTTATGCACTGCCAGCATGACCTGGCCGTACGACCCTTCACCCAGAAGTTTGATAACCTGGAAGTGATCGGATGGATCCAGCGAGGTCAGTGACTGAGCGGTTAAGTGGCACAGTTCGTCTAACAGCCGCGTGGCAGACTGTGAGAAATGTAACCAAGGAGCCAAGGAACGTGATAAGTATTAGCAACTTCCTCTGTGATTTGATAGCATTCGCAAGCCTCCTGCTTCTAGTGACACATCTTTTTTACACTATGTTCACACACAGTATTCCATTGTAACACTATATTTGCAGCTGGTATTCCACTGAAGTGCCAGAGCTTACGTATGCTGCACTGTTGACTGTTTTCCCTGCTCTGATTGCTTTCCCTGCTCTGACTCACCAGGAATTAATAGGTCATGTACTATGAAAGGGTCTTAATAGAATTAAAAAAAACAACTGTATTGACAGCTTCCCAGCCATGCCATGTGATACCCAAAAACAGGACTGACAATACTAAGAGCGTTCCCAGTGTCAGACAGGAGGCTATTTGGCAGGGACAGTGATCCAGTAAAGCCCATATCCCTTGGGTTCTTCTTATAGTACACACTGATGTACCCTGGCATTGACAAGCTGGGTAGGCTGGTAGTTGCGTAAGTCTTTTGGGTCTCAGTTCTGAGGATTAGACATCCAATCCATCCAATCATCACCCTTCATATGTCCCTTGACTGTCTATATTTGGGACTGTCAAAGGACATTTGGGAGTATGAGTATAGAAAGATATGTACAGCCTCATGTCAAGCCATGTGTGGGGAGAAAGTATAGAAGTGTTTAATAAATAATAATAAATAAATAACAAAAATGTCTCTCCACAGGACTGAACCATCATTACCAAACACCTTTTTTGACTCATTGTTTTTGAGTGCATAATGTGCAACATCACTAAATATTTCATAGTTCAAGTACTATCAGTGTCAGTGTTTACTTTGTAGCTTGTGGTGAACTGAACAGCTTAATTATATAAGAGGGATCTACCACACCTGTTCAGTTCAGAGTATATTAAAGGCTCAAAGTGGTATGACTGAGCGGTATGTTACCAAAAGAAAACTGTATACATATTACAAATGGTCTCTGTTAGTACATGTTCAGTATTGTAAATCTTTTGATTGCACAACATGCTCCCAGTGCTTGTGAAAGAAAGTGAATTTATTCTTAGTCAACATCAAATCATGACCAGATACATTGTGGTTTACCACATATGGTAGTGACTAGATGATTGTGAAACAGGACCTTTGTCCTTAACTGAACTCAAAAGATGTCTCAGAAGAACCTAGCATGAAGGTTCACCAAAATAACTACTACTATGTATTTCTTGTTAGTGTAAAAATCAACAGAACCATGTTAACAGTAAAATTAACATCAAACCATGTTTTTGACTTGTTTTGCAGGATGCTGTTATGAAAAATAAATCAAGTTGGAGGTATTGTTGAAGTTGAAGAATAATCCAGCTGGCAAAATTGATCTAAAGTTGTCATATTCCGTTTCTGATCTGTTGAAATGCCCTTTTGTGATGCAGAAAGTGTATGCATTAGAGATTCTTACAACTGACATACACTTCAGACAGTAAATGAACATGAATTAGACTTACTGTCATATTGGCTGTAGGCGAAAGCTGTAGAGTTGTTCCGTTATCTTGCTAGGTCAGTCTGTCCATACACCTGCTGTGAAGTCAAGCTTTAGGTCACAGAAGCGCAGTTTATTAGCCGGTTGTAAATCAGACAATTTGGCTTAGCTTTACAGTCACCCCTGTCTGTTTATGCATTTGCAGACACTCGATCTCAGGCTCTTTACTGCATGTTTACCCTGCTGTCACATCTCTGCTCTCCATACGACTTGAGTTTTTATACCAACACATGGTGCCCCTGTCTGCTTTCCCTCACTCACTCACTTACACACACACATACACACACAAACACATGTATTACTATCTTTGGTGACACCTTATTCCATCTTTGATGCTTCGAAGATGCTCATCTTCAACTGCCAATCATTAAAATTCACTTTCCTATATGTCTAAACCCAGCCACAACCAAACCTCACAACCTCGCTCCTAACCCCAACTGATAAATAATAATTTATGTAGTAGTTTGTTATAGTTGTACTTTGCCAAAGAAACTATGTTAATATTAAACAACAATATTAAGCACTCTATGAAATATTCATTTTTACATTCATTAAAAGCAAGATAAAAAAAAGCTGTGTAGAATGTCACATTATGCATTTTAGTGCATAGTTCAAATAATTTTACAGTAGCTTATGTACTGTCTTTTGTCCAATATGTAAGAAAATTAAACAACACCTATTTTAACACCTGTTTTATATATTAATGTATGTCTGGTAATCTATTTAACTTGTATCTAATTTAAGCCATACTTAAAATATTTGCTATTTAAAGAATGTCACATGAACTACAACCTTTTAATATAACATTAACAAAATGTAAAAAAAAAAAAAAAAAAAAAAAAAAGGTTATTTAAACAGTTATGTTTCTGGTAAGAGACTAAAACTAAAAACACACACACACACACACACACACACACACACACACACAGTGTCATAAGTCCTCCCTCTGAGCTCTGCATGGCCCTGTTGTGGAGTCTGTTGTTGATACAACAGTTATGAAATCTAAAATGTACTCAGCTGGTTCACACTTGCCATCATTCACTTTCTCTTTTCTCTTTGATAAGGCCGTAAAACTTCCTTTTCATACCCGTACTTACAGCATATAGACAAAAGTATTGGGACACCTGCTCATTTAATCAATCAATTCTATATAGTGAATAGCAGTGTATATGGTCTAATATCCTGTATACACAACATTAAAAATAATTACTGATTAAAAACATTATATTCCACCCAACAAGATATAATTATAGTGTGCATCATTATGCATAATATGCTGCCTTCAGCATGCCAAAATCACCAGCCCCAGTACCCTCAAACCTCTGAGGGACATATCCGTTCCGCCCACGGTAGCAGTAGAATTACTGTGCTCCATTTGTCTGAAGGTGATTACTTCTGCCATGTTTAGTGAGCACCGCTGACATTCACAAGCATCACTGCCAAACAATCTTTAGAGGAATCCACACAGCTATTAAAGGAATCATCTGTGAATTTCACTGAAGCTTGATGCTCCCATATTACTGAATATAATAAACTATCACGCTTATCTGAATAAGTTAAACAAGTTTATTTCAGGAGAATGGGGGAAATGTTATGAGGTTACTTTAAAAGTCTAATTGTGCGGTGAATTCACATTATGACACAGAGCAGGCATGTGTTTAAAGATGACACTGATGGTATGACGTAGGCAGCTGCCAACACTGCAGCAAGTGACTGCAAGTTGCTTACACAAACATGATCTGTATGAAAGAGTCATCAGGAAAAAAAAAAAATTTTGGTAAGTGGTAACTTTTGTTCCTCAATAACCAACAATTTCTATCTTCTATCAGTTCTATCTTTGATTTTGCCCTTTAATTGGTCCCCCTTGTGAGTCTCTGTTCCTCCTTAGGTTTCTTCCTCCAGCTCTGAGGGAGTTTTTCCTTGCCACTGTTGCCATTGGCTTGCTCACTGGCTTTCCTGTTTTTTACTAATTACTGATTATGTAAAGCTGATTTGTGACAACAACATAAATTGGACTTGACTTGATTAATTGTTCGATGAAACAGTGTCATTGGAAAGACACTAAACAAGCTTTGCTTATCAGAAAATCTGTCAAATTTGTATTTCATTTTACCCCTTTGCCTTAAGTGAACTAAGTTCACTTTGCCTTAAGTTAACCTAGAGTATGGATGAGTCTGTAACTGATTGCCATTGCTAGTTTTCTAGAAAGGTAGTTAGCTGTACAGTTACAATGGATTCATTTGTGCTTTATAATGGAAGTGAATAATGTGTGGCATTAGCAGGATATTCTAGGTGATTTAACCAATTTCCTCATTATAATTATATATATATATATATATATACAGTGGGGAAAACAAGTATTTGATACACTGCTGATTTTTCAGGTTTTCCCACTTGCAAAGCATGTAGAAGACTGTAATTTTTATCATAGGTACTCTTCAACTGTGAGTGATGGAATCTAAAACAAAAATCCAGAAAAATACATTGTATGATTTTTAAATAATTAATTTCCATTTTATTGTGGGAAATAAGTATTTGATACACCAGAAAAAGAAACTTAATATTTGGTACAGAAACCTTTGTTTGCAATTACAGACATGATACGTTTCCTGTAGTTCTTGACAAGGTTTGCACACACTGCAGCAGGGATTTTGGCCCACTCCTCCATACAGATCTCCTCCAGAGCCTTCAGGTTTCGTGGCTGTCGCTGGGCCACACGGACTTTAAGCTCCCTCCAAAGATTTTCTATTGGATTCAGGTCTGGAGACTGGCTAGGCCACTCCAGGACCTTAAGATGTTTCCTACGGAGCCACTCTTTAGTTGCCCTGGCTGTGTGTTTTGGGTCGTTATCATGCTGGAAGACCCAGCCACGACCCATCTTCAGTGCTCTTACTGAGGGAAGGAGGTTGTTGGCCAAAATCTCACAATACATGGCCCCATCCATCCTTCCCACAATACGGTGCAGTCGTCCTGTCCCCTTTGCAGAAAAGCATCCCCAAAGAATGATGTTTCCACCGCCATGCTTCACGGTTGGGATGGTGTTCTTGGGGTTGTACTCATCATTCTTCTTCCTCCAAACATGACGAGTGGAGTTTAAACCAAAATGTTCTATTTTTGTCTCATCAGACCACATGACCTTCTCCCATTCCTCCTCTGGATCATTCAGATGGTCATTTGCAAACTTCAGACGGGCTTTGACATGCGTTGGCTTGAGGAAGGGCACCTTGCGTGCACTGCAGGATTTTAATCCTTGACGGCGTAGAGTGTTACTGATTGTTTTCTTTGAGACTGTGGTCCCAGCTCTATTCAGGTCATTGACCAGGTCCTGCCGTGTAATTCTGGGCTCATTCCTCACCTTCCTCAAGATCATTGATGCTCCACGAGGTGAGATCTTGCATGGCACCCCAGACCGAGGGAGATTATCCGTTATTTTGCATTTCTTCCATTTTCTAATAATTGCACCAACAGTTGTTGCCTTCTCACCAAGCTGCTTGCCTATTGTCCTGTAGCCCATCCCAGCCTTGTGCAGGTCTACAATTTTATCCCTGATGTCCTTACAAAGCTCTCTGGTCTTGGGCATTGTGGAGATGCTGGAGTCTGACTGATTGAGTGTGTGGACAGGTGTCTTTTATACAGGTAACGAGTTCAAACAGGTGCAGTTAATACAGGTAATGAGTGGAGAACAGGAGGGCTTCTTAAAGAAGAAGTAACATGTCTGTGAGAGCCAAAATTCTTACTGGTTGATAGATGATCAAATACTTATTTCCCACAATAAAATGGAAATTAATTATTTAAAAATCATACAATGTATTTTTCTGGATTTTTGTTTTAGATTCCATCACTCACAGTTGAAGAGTACCTATGATAAAAATTACAGTCTTCTACATGCTTTGCAAGTGGGAAAACCTGAAAAATCAGCAGTGTATCAAATACTTGTTCTCCCCACTGTATATATATATATATATATATATATATATATATATATATATATATATATATATATATATATATATAATTATTATAATTTAATAAAAAATATATATATATATATTTAATTAAATTGAATTAAAGCATTACTACAGATCAATAGATTTGAATTATGAAGTATGGGCTTATAGACTAGTGCCAACCCGAATCATGGTTGTCCTGGAATGTAAAGCCACTGCCTTACACATGGTGGATAAAGTTATAGAGGCCCTTGGGACAGAGAAAAGAGTTTTACTCACAGATGCAAATGGAAATAAGGAGATAAAAAATAACAAAACAAAAATGCAAAAATATTTTAATGTATTATAAATAATATTAGTAGTAAACTTTCAATTAATCCATCGTATAATTAGTTAACATTTCAGATATCATGTCAACATGTTTACACAGGATCTTTATACTAGTAGCAGAATTATAGTAAGATAGTTACAGTTTTCCAGGCTGAATTTTATAGACTGCCACAGAAATGGAAAATAACAAGTCTTTCTGCAAATGTGAATAACTTCACTGAAATGTTCAGTTGCATCTCTGATCCAACACACTTGATTTGACAAACAGACATTATCAGAAGGATCTTACTAGCCATGCATAGAATTGAATATTGATATTATCACCTGGAATAGAAAATCAAAACTGATATGGTCAAACATCAAACATACCTAATGTCATGTCTTCTAAAAAACATTTTACAACTTACAAACATGAACCAATATCAATGCATATTATTCAGACTAAATGAGTTAAATTAAGTATATATATATATATATATATATATATATATATATATATATATATATAGTATATAATACTATACTATATATATATATATATATATATATATATATATATATATATATATATATATATATATATATATATATAATGACGACAAGGTCATTGAGCTGATGACATTGTCCGCAAGTACTTCCTTTAAAGCAGTGGTTTTAAATCATGCAGTGAGTTTAAACCATGCAGAGCTGTGGGCCATCAGGCTTATAGAGTATTTATAAACCTTGATGAGTGTTTGTATTTAATAATGATGGAATTCAAGGATTATTTCAACTGTAATGTAAATATAAGAGTACAATTTAACAAAGTTTGAAAATAGTTTATTTACTATTTACTGGGTGCAGAAATAACGCTTTGCACTCTCGTCCTCAGAAGAGAAAGGGTCACAGCCATATAATGCCCTCTTTTCCACTGCAGGGACAGATATTTACTAAGGCCACGTCAAACCATTCTGTGCCATCTGTTACCATCTTTTTCAGTCATGACCAAGAAGTGCTTGCCATCTTGTGATAATTATTAGTATGTACGGTTATTAGTATGTACGGTGCAATGAAGAGGCTAAAATGGAACTATTCATGTACTTACACTTACAGTGTCCGCCATTTTCCGCACTGGAAATATAAGATATAAGATATAACCCGGGATCTTGCAACATTAGCATTAGCAAATGTGACCAAATATCTTACATTTAGACAGTCAGCCTTTCCGTGGTTGTGTGTGGCATCTTCTGCAACCTCTCTATTTGGTCCCTTATTTAGTTACTGTGCAAAAACTTTATTGGTGGTATATTCTGCAAAAGCATTGTCTCCCTGTCCTCTTTTACTTTTTTGTCTTTTTTGGTTACTGTTCACACTTATTTTACTGTGTGCTTCCATTTCTGTTAAAAAAGGTCTTTAGTCAGCAAGCATCTTTACTTAATTTATTTTAATTATCTTAGGCCCACCTTATACCCTGTTTTACTAATCATATTGCTTTCACTGTCACTTAACACAAGTTTGTTTTCCAATTGGCCACAAAACCTAAGAAGGCAAGTTTGCTTATTCAGTTAAAAGTTTTGTTGCTTGCATGGGCTCCTCAGTTGCTTTGGCCCTTGGGCCCCTTAAACCCACGGTATAATCTAGGTCTATATAGGCACCCTGTTTACTAATTAGCCCATCTGTTGCTGTACAATTTACCAGCCTCTCTTCAACCTGTCCATGAATGCAAAAAGACCACCACAAAACAATACACAGATTAGCACTGTGTGACATTTGTACCATGTGTGAAATGTGCTAAACAATCCATATGATATAATAATATGATGCTATTATTGTCATAGTACAGTGTACAATGAAATTGATGAGCAATCCAACTGTGCTGACACATACAATAAGTAAAAAAAAATATGTACATATAAAAAAGTAGAAATATAAGCAAATGTTCTATACATATACACTCTACACAAATTATTACATGTCTGTCATGTCTATGGTGAGAAAGGTGCACACCCTAAACAAATCTGGTCAGTGGTCCCTTACAATGAATAGACACATAACTTGGGGGTAATTTATTGTGCAGCAGTAAACCGGCAACAAGGTCTTGAAATCCATTGGCACAGACATACTTAACTGGGAATCTGTAGCCGTCCCATGCATTAACTACCCACTGAGGCCAGGTAGTACTTGTCCTCCTTATCCAGTTCCTCCTGGTCCACCAATTGCATTAGAGACGAATTTAGAGGGAAGTTCACTTGATTTCGACCCACATTCTCTCATTTACATGGTTCTGTATTTTCTTTTTAAAGAACAATGTTTCATGTTCATGGTGAAAAACCATAATACAATACCATACCATACAATACAATACCATACACAATATTTCCAGATATTTATATGCTTTAGAAATCTACTGATTCTCAATTGAGGATTGGCTAGGTTAGGTTTAAAGTTTGGTTTCAGTTAAGGTTAGGATTATGTATGGAAAAAGAAAGGGTGACTACTGGATTCCAAAAACTAGAAGACAACGTCTCTCTTTTAGATCCTTACATTGTTACAAAGCAGTGGTCACCAAGCCAAGTCTGGTAGATCTAGATGTACCTGCAAAATAAGCCATCTTTTGCCACCTTTAAAATAAGTTCTAGATGCTTGTTTAAATAAATATCAGGTTTGACCACCTACTTGTGAATTCAGACATGAAAATCCCTGCAAAAAACATGCTCTTTCTGCAGTTATTACTTCAGTGATTAAAGAAGTTAGGACAAAATAATGATAAGCAGAACCAAATCAAATACTTTTTCTTACATTTTCTAACACTGTCTTCTTTTTAAACAAAATGTACAATTCGTCTAAGCTTCTACCACAGGGCAAGTATCCAAACTAAACATCAAAATCCACCATGACCTACTTAAAGAATCACAATCCCCTGACATCAACATTTTCGACAATCTGTGTATAGATTTTAAGCATGCTGTGCAGAAATATGCTTTGAATTATAGATTCAAAGAATACTAATGTGGCATTTTTTTTTCTACACAGAGCCAAGTTTTCTTTAGTCAAAAACACCTAATCCTGCCCACTTCCAACACTTCAAAATGATAATAATCTACTGAGTACAGACAACATTCTTTAAGATATAGGGTTTATGGTCTTTTGGGAAAGCCCTATCAATGCATCTCTAACTGTAGGAAGATTGTGTGTATGAATGCCTCTTTCACTTTCCCCACTTGCTGATTAAAGGCCTACTGATTTAATATTCTGAGACTTGATACTGAGTGATAATGCATGCAGTTGACTTCTGAAATGACGTGTCTTTTTCTTTCATGCTAAAATATAGGTCATGACATATACATCCAGAACTGTCATGCATGGATTTTGTGTTAACAAATTTAATTGTTATTTCATTAAAACACATTTGTTTGAGCATTCCCTTGTCTGGTCTTGTGCATGTTAACATGTGTATGTGATCATGTAGGTTTGTGTTCATGTCGGTTCACAGTATTTCAGCTTGGCCTGTTTTGTTTTGTTCAGTTTCTGTTTCTTTCTGTTTCATTTGTTCATTTCAGTGTTTGGTTGGTTGTCTAGTTTGTATTTCTTTGTGTTCTGTTTGTTTGGTTTAGTGGTGTGTTTAATAAAAGCCAGTGTTTATGTCCGCCTCCGCCTCCAAGATCTACATATCGTGACATCTAGATGCTTGTTTAAATAAATACCAGCATTGACGACTTATTTTAGCACCTACAAGCCAAAACTGTGAATTCAGAAATGAAAATCTCATTGAAAAAAACATGCTCTTTCTGCAGTTATTACTTCTGGGATTAAAAATGTTAGGACAAAATAATGATAAGCAAAACAAAAAAAAAATAATTTTCTAAAATATGTTTTTCCCAAAATGTTTTCATTTTAAACAAAATTTAAAAATTGACTTATCTTCTACCACAGGACAACTTTCCAAACAAACATCAAAATCTGCCATGACCTACTAAAAAGAAATGCAAGCTAAAGCTTTTGGATCACAATCCCCTGACATCATCATTTTAAACAATCTGTGGAGGTTTGCACATGCCACAGTTACTATTTTATTCTTTCTATTTTTAGGTTCCTCAAATGTAAAACCATTTCTTTTCACTTTAAGCATTAGCTATTTTGCTAGGGTACCCAACATTTTGCATACCTCAGTATTTTTGTATTTTAAAAGAAATAGGCCAGTATTTTCAAACTAATCTGTTTGCCGCTACTGTAGCATGCAGTCAGTTAGCCATCAACTGTTTTAACACATACTATGTGTGCTTAATAAAAGGTGGTTTGTGGTAAGAGAGGAAATTTGTGACCAGGCTACACAAAACCATCTGCAGTTTGCAACCAATGTAATGTAACTGAGATACAGTGGCAATTTATTAACATTGGAGCAGTGTTTCCTAATCATGGTCCTATAGCAGCTCTACACTGCACACTGCTCAGTTAACTCTATTCCAATATACATATTATACCTCATGGCGATCTTGGTAAAGTTGCAGATACTGCTGGTGTACTGAGAAAAAAAAAACTAGACTGCGCAGGTTAGGGATACACCAATATTAGAACTAGGAAATAAACACTGTCAGTATGTTTCCTTGTTGTTTTATAATGGACATTACAATTGTAATTATAGATTCAAAGATACAATGTGGCTTTTTTTACACATGGTTTAGTTTTCAAATATTGTACTACCACACACAGTTGTGTGTTGGTTGATCAGAAACACCTAATCCAGCCCACTTCCAACATATATATATATATTATACTACTTCCAATACAAATTATACTAATCTACTCAGATATCAAGATTTTGAATGGCTAAACTAAGAATACTAAAAATACTGTAATCAGAATATGGTTTATGGTCTTTTGGGAAAGCCCTATCGATGCATCTCTAACTGTAGGAAGATTGTGTGCATGAATGTTTCCTCCCACTTGCTCCACTTGTTGATTAAAGGCCTACTGATTTAATATTCTTAATGCTTGATACTAAGTGATAATCAAGAAATAATGCATGCAGTTGACTTCACATATGTCATGACCTCTACATCCAACTGTAATGTAGAAACATAGATCAGCAATAGAAAAAAACTCTGGATTTTGTGTTAACACATTTGATATTTATTTTATTAAAACACACAATATACAAAAAAAATCATATAAAAAAGTATAAATAAAATGTACAGTACATAATTGCAGTCTTATACATCAGTGGCTTCCATACAGTTTCTTGGTACTGGCACAGTCATTTTACTACATAATTACTACCTTTTTACTATGCTTCTTAATTCATTTATGGGGGATAAGATAATGGAAAATGAAGAATCTCAAATCCTTTTAAAACATTGACTGAGACATAGGTTGCATTTACATCCACATGAACCTAAAACTGACCAATAGTGTATCTAAGGCTGGCCAATGGTGTATTATGCTTTCCCCTTAACAGAAGAGTTTTGTATGATCTGAGAGATGCCATTCTTAAATCAGGAAATAGTAAACCTGGTGACTCCAAGTGAATTATACAACAAAAGAGCAATGGAAAAGTACATGATGCAACAGCAACGGCCAAATATCACTTTGACTGCTTTAATAAACACTAACTTAAACTTGACTTTAACATTAACCCATGAGTCAAGATAAATGGTGAAGAGTCATTTCTGCTTCTATCTTCATTGATTTTGCTACCACAGATCCACAAATCCCTCATAAAAAAAATCATGGAATTTAAATAAAGTGCGTTTTAATTTATTCACCATATGTATAAAAAATACTTCATTTTGTAAACAGGATTTCCTTCAATAAATATTCTTAAATATTAAATAGATAACTTACAACTTTAGTAGAAAAATACCATCATAAATAGCAATTCACTCAGAAATGTTCACATAGAAAATGTGTCTGACAGAAAACCGACCTCTTAATGGCCATTGGAATGGCATGAAACCATAATATATGTATATAAGGCAAACAGGAATCATTTGCCATGGTGCTTTCTTTTCTTGTTCCAGCACTAAGACATTGGAGGTTATGTTTGATAGCATCAACTATTGCCTTTGTCTTTACGCTTGGTGGATAAGAACTCGAAGAGCTCTGAGGTACCAATCACAGAACTGCTGTAGTCTTCTGTGCACTACTGCAGATGCCTGGAACATGTCCCAGGCAGAGCTAAGAGACGGCAGAGAAAGAGTGGTGTTCTGGGGAGCCAATTCTGGCATCTAAAACGAGAATAGTAGACATTAAGAGAATATGCACATGTCAGATACAGTGCAATTGACCTAAATACACATTATTTACCAGTGAATTTAGACAAATCTCATTTAACCAAATGAGAAACTGTAGCACAGTTTAAATAGTCAACAAAAAGTCTACTTTGAGAGTCTTTTACGTAGACTGCCACATTTTAAAAACTACATTGATTGTAATTTCAATTAATCAACAAATACAGTTCATTTTTGACATGGTATCTTACATACAGAACTGACTGTACAGAGGTCATATTTTAAAATAAAAAATATATGTTTTGCTTACTTCTATATACTATGAGCTAATTTGTCTTTCTTATAACTACCTCTTTTTAATCACAGTTTACACAAATTTTCAGCATTAGGATGGAGTGGCCACTTATTTTAATCTATTAACTTTTAACTCTTACCTGTCTCTGAAGCAGACTGATTTGATGATCAATTTCTTTGGTTTTATGTGAAACCAAACCTGACTGATTCTGCCAGTGTAGCAGCCAGTCAAAGTGCAACTTGAAAGCGTGAAGGCCCGATGAGAGCTGTGATAGGGTAGTATTTACCTTTGGAGGTAAGTATATATGTTTAGAAAAAGAAAATAAATGTACATGCAAAATAAAGACAACATTCTAAATACAGGCATGATATATGTGGAACATGATTGTTAAATGTGTTGTTGGGAATGACAGACTATTCTGTCAAACACATGTCTTACCTCCACTGCTGCTAGGTCTTGTGGCCTGAAGCTTATAATAGGGAGGGAATGTAGATTATGCTCAAATGGCAGCTGAGTATCAAGGTTGCTCTGATGACACAAAAGACAGATGCATAGTCAATGTTGGAAATGCAATCAAAAGTCAATCTGCACTTGAATGCCTCCCTTGATTATTTACCACTTTCTAAATGTGAGAATTTCTGGATGTAAATCCATTATAGTTTATTCCAGATATTATACACCTTTAATCCACAGCAATCACAGACAACTCTCATAAACATAGTGAATGTGTTTTTCATGATATCATGGTTTTAAACAGAACCACTGCTTTTGCTAAAAAATCCTTAAGGAACCCTCTTTTAAGGGAGTGTGCTATTATGTTGTGGAAATCCCCTATTACGTAAGGGATTGCATGTGGCCAGCAAACCCACATTAAACTTACCAGCACTCCATGCACTAGGTTCAGCAGCCGGTGCATCTGTTGAAGCAGCCTTGTCAGACCATCTTTGTGCAATCTCATGGGGGTGGGACGAGACATCGATAAGACAGGAAGCTTCACCAATAGCAGCAAAAACAGCAGGAAGGAGGTGGACTTGGGCAGCACTGTCAGCAAAACAAAAAAGGGGGATTTTTTTTTTTTTTTTTTGGAAAGTCCGAAGTTATGTTTCTGTCACCTCAGAGTAGCCTGGGAGCTACTCTGAGTCAGCACCTTTTGAACAAGTGTTCCAGTATGTCTGAGAACCAGCAGCTGCTCCACTCCCTGAAATGCTGTCTAAGAAGGTAATGTTGGTGCAGACAGTTGTGTCATCACTGAGGCATTGACCTAGACACTTTCATGTTAACAAAACATTTATGAGCAGATTTGTTGTTTAACTTGCTAAGTTTATATATATATATATATATATATATATATATATATATTAAAAACTTGTGAAGGTCAGGTCCTGCTTTATTAAAATGTATATGGTAAGAAGCAAAAAAAGTTTGTGACCAGTATCTAACCCAGCACTGACCTGATTAGGAGATATACTCTTCCTTAGATAGGAAATGAGTCAGGGCTTTTCAGATCTTACACCCATTCCATGTGACATCACTGTTAAATTTACTGTAACCGTCTCATCTCTGCCACAGAGTGATGAAATCTCATCACACTGGCAAACACACATCCAAAGGAAATGGCTGCCACACGCACAGTTACAAAATCCAGTCATTGGAGGTCATTTTCTCTTTCTGGCTCTGCATCTGTGTTGGCTATCTCTCTCTTCCCCCACACTTAACTGCATAGGAAATCCCACTTTTTCAATATGGTGTAATTTGCTCCTTGAAATCATAACTACTTTACATTCATGCAATGTCTTCTTCTCATTGTTTCCTCTTCCATTCTAACCATTTACTTAAACTTATCCTGCATTTAACAGAACACACATATACCAATAGGGATTGCATAATGTATAAACTTGATTGCCAGCCAAACTATTAAAGACCAAAACTATTAAATACACTACAGTACAATCTGTAATAGTGCCCCCTCATTCTCAGCCCGCGCAATTAATACTCCCTAACCTCCGACCCGTTACTTTGTAGCAGCACCAAGTAAAATGTGACATGGGCAAATGACAGCACAGATAAAGTCTGGTGACAGCAGAATACTGGTGATATACTTAGATAGCTATCAGCCTGATAAGGCATGTGTGCATAAATGTGTTTGGTCTTGTTGCAGTAATACAGCCAGCTGATGGCAAGCATGTAATTGGCACTGGCTACCATGACTAAGAGATTTGATAACAGAACAACATGGTGAAACTGGTGGCATTAACAGGAAGATCTGATTATCTTGATAGATCCTAGTCTGTGTTACTTCCTGTAGCTTTTCACACAAACCCTGTCCGTCCAGTTCACTGGAAAATAGCGATTTCCAGTGATAGCGGCTTCTTGTGGCTCCCCATACACTTCTAAGAAAGTACTTTCTTCACACACAAAAGGCCACCTTCTGAGTAGTCTTCACATCAGCCACAGTAGAAGTAATGGCACAATTGATCTCAAGACATTTAAAAATAAAAGCAACATCAGTTCAGGCCATACCACAATAAAACTGGCCATGTCTGATGGTCAAGTAGTGTAGCAGCAATTTCTCTCAATGAAAGTTCACACAAATAATTCCAATAAAGATCTTACAGTGAATTTGACATACACATATTAACATCTGCTAGACTACACTATATGATGTAAAGACACAGCAACTAAAAAAAGAACATGGAAAAATCAAAATAAGAAAGCTTGGTTGAATTTCCTTTTTTTAAATGAATTTTAAAACATTTTTAAATGAGGCACTTCAAAAACAAATTTCCTTTCAGAATTCATGCAATCTCAGACCAGCCTACAATCCCCCTTAACTACCTATCTATCTTATACCTGTATATGGTTACATTTTAACACATTCCCATGTTATGATCAAATGCTCTATAGAGGATGCAAAACACTTACATTTCATGGCTATCCCAAACACTCAAGTAGTAAACAGACACAGAGAGAAGCAACGTTATCACTCAACTAATGTTTAGACTAGTGTAAGGGTTCCCATTTATAGTATGTTGATGACACACACTCTCTCCCTCTCTGACTCATTCTCCTCATTCAGAAAAAGTACGCCCACACACCCCCAAGCCCCCAGAAACAAAATCTAAACTATTATCTTCTTCTAAAGAACTCAAGCTCATCAGTTTTCCATTTTGTGCACTTGGTTCAACATCAACTCATGTTCTATTTTTTCCCCTTTTTTTCTTCGATTGCCCTTCTGCTCTGCCTCACTTAGTCCTGTGTCTCCTCTAGACTTCCACCTCTGATGAGTATACACCATTAAAGTGGGAATGAAAGTAAACTGGTCATGCAGTGGATTACATACACAGTGGGTTAGTAAAACCACATTCTACTGTTATAATTATGTCATGTTAGAACACAGTGGACGTGCATAGCTATTGCATTCGGCACATGGCTCACATTAGTATATATGAAAAGAGTTATACTTGGAGTATTATTTATTGAAAAGCTTTGGAGTTAGCCATCATGTAGCGTACCACCATTAAAGTACTTTGTAAGGACAACACACATGTGGTCCTCAGTCTACTCCTTTTGGCGCTAACATGCTACTTAAAAAAAAGAGGCCCTTGTTTGTGTAAGCAGGCCTACAGGCTAATGTTCATGTTAACACACAATAAGGTAGAGATGTAATTTGGCATCTGTTCACATACTAATACACAGTATAATGTTGCCATAGGAACATTACATCTTGTCTAAAATTTATACAATTTTCATTGTCATGATTTTTCCCAAAATAAAGGTTAGCATGAACCATACTTTCAACATTTTAAATTTAAATTTAAATTTAAATTAAATATGCATAGTAAAATGTCTAATCAAAAAATTGGCAAATATGGAAAATAAGACTATATACCCATGATAACTAATTATCCTCTACACTAACAGCTTATATTCCTTTTTACAAACAAACAAGGTACTTGTTTAGAAATCCATATAGAATCCATATTTTCGAAAAAAATGTGTCCGATTATATAGAATGTTCAACGCTGTTAGAATTGCTGAAGAACTTCTTTTGATGAAAAATAGTATGTGTGTGTGTAATCTCTTTCACACACAGTTTAAAACATATGCCCCAGTCTACCCTTGGCTCCTCACTGTCTTCCTCACCCACGCATCACCCCCTTGACACCCTCTGACACCCTCTGACACATCAACTTAAAATTTCTACTCAGACTCTCCATACACATGCGCACACACGCGCACACACACACACACATTCTCTCTCTCTCTCTCTCTCTCTCTCTCTCTCTCTCTCTCTCTCTCTCTCTCTCTCTCTCTGTCTCATTTCCCATTAAATTTTTTTTCTCACTGAAAGGAACAAAAAAGGAATAAGACTGATAAGAGTAGCAAGACTTTTAGCGCTGTGTGTGGTCATGTGTGGCCTACGAGCTGTTCAGGAAGTGGCTGGATGACAAGGAAATACAGCACAGTTTAGAATAGAATCTGCCTGTTAACCGTTCTGTAGCATTTCTCATCTCAATACACTATGCTAGTTAAAACATGTTTTAGACACAATACCCAAGCGGAAGTACATACTTTAGCCAGCTTGCAGTTAGCAAGCTTGCAGGGGTGGTTTGAAGTGGTACTGGCTGGTACTGTTTCAGCTCTGGAATAAAAAATAACCATACTAATGTGCAAATAATCAATGGCTTGTTGTGTCAGAATCAAGTATATGGTGTATTCTTAAGCAGCAAGATGTTTATGTAACACTTCACACACATACACACACACACACAAACACACACACACACACTGTATGTACATATATATAGTATGTATGGCTACCAGATATGGCAAATTCAAGAATAGCAGACAGGAAAATAAGTTTTATTTAACTTTAATTTATCTATCTATTGCCTCCAATAAGGCACTTAACACCCCAGATGGCACTTGCTTATGGATCAATAAAATACAGATCCTAGCATTTTGCGCTTTCAAAATTGATTAAAATGTATATATATATATATATATATATATATATATATATATATATATATATATATATATATATATATATATATATATATTAATCCATTTTGAAAGCGCAAAATGCTTACTTATTACCTATGTTACTTTTAACTTTTTATGTTTATTTGTGTTTATTTTAATGCATAAAAAATGTTTAGATGCCTAATGCTATTATTAAGAGGCAACTGCTACTATTAAGTTGCAACTCAGTTATTGAAATGTGTATCAAGTGCTCACGTTCTGTCCCAATAACATGTCTTTTCCAGAGGTTCACAGAAAATGAAAGATGAATTTCTCTCACTGTAGCTTACTTGAATCCCTAGGGAGAAGAGTGTGCTGTGTTTAGCCTCATGTGGGAGGGTGCTGTGAGGCATTCAGATTGAGCAGGAATGCATGATCGAGCAGAAAAGCAAACAGCTTAATTTCCTCTATAAATAAACTGATCATAGTTGGGAATACACGACTAACATCGCAAGCCATCTAAAAGACGTCATCAATCCTATATGGTTTGGCATGACATAAATCCATTACAAGTGATTTCTGAACACTTCCTTTATACACTTCCTTTGTAATCAATTACGTGACATGAGCTACGACTGTCCACAAGCTACATCTGCCTATTTCCTTGGAAAGGTCTGCAAATAGAGCAGTCAGTAGCCTACAAAAGCACAAAACCTACATTACACTCTCATTACATCACAGACCATTACACAGTATCTTTCTATGGTATGATCACATAGAAGATTAAACATTATGTTTCCATCTGGTGAGGAAAGACTGGAAACAAAGGCTCAGTGACAAAAGCAGGGAATTCCTACTTTTGCTTAGAGGTACAAGGAAGACACAATAATGTGGTAATTTTAGACTGCTTAAGATTAGGGTCCGAAGTTGGACAAACTACATTATGGGAAAGTTTTCACAATGTCAGACAGCCATAGCCCATCATATCCCTCGTGAGCAGTCCAGCTGTTTTATCTTTGTTGAAAGAGAGTTCAACCTCATTATGAAGCCAGCTGTGAAAGCACATTATAACAGTTTTCAGCTATATATCAAATAATGCTGGTTATTGTTCACACTTGGGTCATTATGAATGATTATACAGTATTCTAGTCTAGTTTGTCCAGACAGGGCAGGGTTAGTCACACAGGTCTATTACAACTGTATGCCTCCCCCACATAGCCCACACAAACACTCACACAAGCTCGCACACACATTTTTTGGGGATGACCCAAATGTCTGCCATACTCATCAGTGAGTCTCATTTTTGTTGAGGCCTGCACTGACGACAGCATGAGAGTTCACTGGATTGTTCCTGTGACGCAATAGTTTGGACAGCGGCATCTTTGTTCCGTGACAGTTATACCCCTGCTTTACAAATTCTGTAGCCTCCAGCCACTGGAATGTGAACCTGGCACAGCACACGTGTGTGAACGCGTGTGAGAAAAAGCTGTAAGATTAAAACCTTTGCAGGGTCCTTTTGAAATAAGTCATGATATAAAATGTTCAGTGCTTTCAATAATATTCTTAACTAAATGTTGTATATCTAGTCTATATAGTTTAGAAAACAATTTCTTTTAGAGCTGTATTACAATGTTATTTAAAACAGATAAATACTTTTACTAAAAATTTAGCACTGGACTGAAACATTCTGTACAATTCACATTACATTTGTGTAACCTAGACAGAACTAGACTTAACATTGGTCTGAGAAATTGTTGGTTGGTAATATTTTTGCTTCAGAAACACTGTACTTTCTAATTTTGCATGTTTACATTCCTGCTGCTGTTCAGCTGTAATTGATTCCACATGGGAGCCTTAACAAGCAGAGCCAAGAAAACCTGCTACTGCTTTAGGAAATGTCTCATAAAAAACGGACAGTAAAACACCGCTTTACTCCTTTCATGCTTAATTTATGTAAATGTTCACTCTTTTTTCAATGTTCTGAACTGTTTCTTCTGTGTGTTTCTTCTGTGTGATGATAAATGAACTGTCAGCCTTTGAAGTTAAATTTGACTTTAAGTTTCAAGTACTGTTGGCAGGAAAAGGTCAGTCACTGAGGGAGGCAGACTTTGCCACCTAAGCTCTCTTTTGTGACTCATAATTGTCTTTAATGATTCAGAAGATAGCATCTTTTAGAAATGTCTTTGAAGTGATTTCTCTGTGCTTTTACTTACCCAGCAAAGAAAGCCTGAAATCCAAATTCCACATTGGAATGCAATGACATGCACCAAGACTTTTTTTTAATGTGGTTTGTTTTTAAGCAACTTATTTTAGCTTCTGAACAATGTCACCTAAATGTACTGAAAATGCGTTGGGTAAACATTCAAAGGGAGTTGTGTAATGGAAAACGAACCACAGATCAAAACAAAATATCTCTTCTGCAAACTTCTCCTGCTACACTGTAAAAAAAAAAAGATTCTATTTTGTTCCCCAACACACAGAGTGAAATGTAAAGGGCATACAATGGCCCTGAAGATCCAGTTGTATACCTTAACCACTTGATACAGCAAGGCTTTTTTATTCTTACACAAACGGTTAACTATATGAAACTATAGCAACTGCAATTACTGTCCTGGGATTAATAAAGTATTTGATTGTAATTCTGATTATTACACACTAAGGCATATTATTCAGTAACTATAGGGAATTTTCTACAAACTGGTGGAGCAATTATTTTGTAATACATTTTGGACCCACCAGTGGACCATAGCCTGTTTAATGGGATAAAGGAGTATGTTTGTACCATTTCACAACCTAACAAATTTTAAATAGAACTATATTATTAAACATCTGGAGGCAAGAGAGTGAATAGAGACAATTTTATTGCAATGCAAATTCAATGCTCAAGCTGATCATTACGATATGAATCTAAATATCAATAGAATATCATAATACTTTTACTGTAGACATTGTGTGACATTAATCACACTTCTACAAATTGTGCTTCATTTACAAAATGGTATGGTGTGTTTAATTCCTATGAATGTGTCATAAAGCTTACTTATACATCACTGACTAGTCACCTTTCTATAGATCTTGATTTGTTCCTTACAGAGACACATACTCATACAGATGGGCACACAGACATTAAATAGGAGGGGATTTCCATTTTCATCAGCTCGTTTTTCAACGCTAATCCACTTGTCAATGACGTATGGCATGTGTGGAATGTTAGAGAGAGGCAAAAAGTTAGAGAGAGAGGAAGGAAAGTGGGAAAGAGGGTGGGTGATAAATGACTCAACTTGCCTTTTTATTAGGGAAATATTGGCATTTCTGTTGCAGTGTAAATTTACTTCTAGTGTGACCAACATCTTTACATTAAGAAGACATTTGAACATTTATGATATTTATTTACTATTTTACTATTCTACTTCTAATTTATTGCAAGATTTACCAGGTGCGCTGAATAAAACCTGTTTCTCTGAAATTGTTGTAGTAATTTATGCTATAAAATATCACATTTATAATGTGATATTTTGCCTATAACCACCATATCAGTTATGAGCTTATTACAATCAAAGAGCGCTCTCTAGTGTTTCTCTTTTCAAATTGAACTCTCTGTAATGCAATTGTGAGGTACAAAATAGTCAAAGTCAAATTCCAGGACAGCAGAGAACAGTACAGTACAGTAAATAAGAAACTATATAAACAATGTACAATAAATTATACACCCATTAAGTGCATTAAAAAATAGAGAGTAGAAAAGATCTGGTATGGTGGCCAGTGATTCTGAATGTGATTTCACATTCATGAAACATTTTAGTTAGTAATGTACATTTTAGTTAGTATGTAATACAAATATATATATATATATATATATATATATATATATATATATATATATATATATATATATATATATATATATATATAGTATTCTTTTGTCTTACCCCAACTTCATAACTTGCTAGAAGACTTAGGTGCTGGTCAGGTGTGTAATTTGGGGCAAACAGCTTACCTTTGCCCCTGCACTGTTATTTGCATTTGTTTTTATTGTTTTTTTAATTAATTCTAAGAACATATTTGATTATTTGGTGTAATGTCTATTTATTGTAGAGAGGCAAACTCTTGAATAAATGACAAAATGTCAAGGCTGTGGACATTTGTTGTTTTTTTTCAGTTGTGGTTCTACATGTTTGTAAATTCACTAGCTTGTTAATATAATATGTTTTTCTATCCTTTATATCCATAATTTAAATCTGAAACATTGTTGCATCTGAAATCTAATGGCATATCTGGGTTTTAATCTTAATAATAAAACTGGACTGGACTTGTGCACTTTACAGGAAAGGCTAGAGCAGACACTCTACTTGCTTAGGAGACTGCAGTGGCATCAGACATATTTTTACTTATTGCAGGTTTTTCCTTACTGCTGCTTTTTGACTGTACAACCAGCAATGCTCCACAAGCACATACAGAATGAAAACTGTAACTTTAGCACTTCTACCAGTAGACCCTCCACAAGCAGACCACATGCAGAATGTAGACTGTAAATTTAGCATTGCTCCTATGAGTATGACTTAAATTAATGTCAACCGGGTGGAGAAGAAGGCCTAAGTGAAGTCAATGCATTATAGCAGTGTTTGTCAACCCTGGTCCTGGAGGCATCCTGTATTGCACATTTTAGTGGTTTTCCTGCAACTCTGAAAATTAACTGATTAGTTCAATTAGGTGTGTTGGAAGAAATAAAGCACTAAATGTGCAGGCCAGGATGCCTCCAGCACCAGGGTTGAGAAACACTGCTTTGTAATGAGGAGAAAATTAATCTTTATGTGAAATGTGTCAAAGTTGCCAATATAGTCATATCTGTAACATAGGGGTTGTAGCAGAATAATTCATGTAGCAGAACAAAGCAGACAGTCAAAACCAGACTAAACAACATTAAACTTTAATTAAACATGAACTGGAGATAAGCCTCAGATGAAGGGTGGAGCTTAGCCCTTAGACATTGGATAACATGACTTGTGCATGAGCTCCCCACTGAGGCCAACAGAGGGTGACATTACAATTCCTTTGTCTGTTCCTTTTATAACCCAAATAATACCTGCTCTATGGTAATCATGATCCCTGAGGAACAGGGCAAAAAGGGACTAACTAGCATTTACAATTGCAAAGAACTGAAGAGACAACCTGTAAGGTCTGCATAATGTTTATCAGTATAATTTTAATGTTTATCTGACCAAATAAGAAAATAGAAAATTGAGTGTAAAACACCTGTGGATGATGTTTCCACAAACCATGTCTGGATATGGACATTGAGGAGCTGAAATATGAAACAGTTGCTTGTGCATTAAAAAGAATATTTCTAAAAATGTGTCCAAATATGAATATGTATATATACTGCCTTTTTTATAAACAGCAAAATTGCATGTACAGATGTTATATGTTACAAATGTGTAGATGGGATAATAAATAAATCGGGCATCTGCCATTAAACTTATATTTCAGTGTTCGATTTAGACAATAAAGCCTCCTGAATCTGGGCCTCCAATAACAAATTGGGTTTTTGATTAAACTTGGATAAAAGCTGTATGCCATATTAGTTTCACTGCCTTTAAACACTGTGTCCGTACCATAGATAGTTGCATTTACAGGTCATGAGACAGCAGACTGTAAAGATAAGCAGCAGAAATCGCGTGAAAACTTAAGTTAGTTTAGTTATATACCAGCATAACTGCTGCATAATTACATTTTACTCGATAATTGTAACAGTTTTTAAATAACACTATCATAAGTGACATTTAGGTAATGTACCATAAGAATCACCTTAAAGATTTCTACCATGTCATTTTATAAATCCACTGTGAGACCTTTCTTTAAACTATGTCTGAAAATGGACAATGAGGAGCTAAGATATGAAACTGCTGCTTGTGACTTTCATAATACCTCCAATGTCCAAATAAGGATATGTATATATTTCTTGTGAATATATTTATTTAGTTACAAATTGTTTCAAACATCCAAACAGGTCTGTAGTGTCCAAACAGGTTGTTAGAAACAGGCCATTTAAAAACAATCTAAATTCAGAGTAATTTTAATGTAATATTTTAAAGGACACATCAGAACTGTTATTTCTTTAAATAACAGTCTAAATTCATAGTGGCAATAAAAGTGATTTTTTTAAAGAACCTTTATTACTGAAACATCAGAATGGACTAATGTTAATGGAGTGGCACATAAATATTCACTATAATTATAAAGGGAAATGTGAATATCTAAATGTAAAGTGAAAAAAAATATTAAATACAAAAATATGATAATAGCTGAGGGGGTTAATGTCACCAAGATGTATGAAAAAAAGATGTATTAAAATTAAATTAAAAAATTTAATTCAAAACATGTACTAAAAGGAAAGGGTTTCTTTAGTGTAGTAGTCATCAACTTTGCCTCACATGTGAAAGGCCCTGCTTCAAGAAACCAGGAATAAGACTTTATTTGATCCAGGTTAACTGGCTTTACTTCATACATTTTCTTTAGCTGCTAAATAAATCAGCATAGGTGTTTCTGTAGTTTAGTGCTCATCATATTTGTCTCTTATGCAAAAGTTTCCCACTTCATAACTGACCGAAACAAATTGTTTTCTAGAATACTCTGTGGAACTTTTGTTTATTTCAGCAGCACTGGCCAATATTTACAATTGCTGGTGAGAATACAGAATCAAATTTGAAAGAGGGAGTCCAAAAGTTCCTTAATTGTAGTGGTTTGTTTGTTGTGCTATAAAGTCCTGCAAAATCAACATTATTTCCAACTTCAGGCAGCCTGAATTTGGATTCACTAGCAGAGGGGCATTGTTGATTTCAGGAGGTGGTGGCATAGCTGAGAAAGGCATTAAATGTTTACCTGAAGTGGTTGTTTGATGGAGACCCGTAGATGTTGAAGATTCTCCTGCCGAAGAAAGTTTTGATAACATTTCAAGTGTGGAGACAGCTCTGCATGGCAACTTAGACTGCTATTCATTTCCAGAGGTCTGGAAAGCATCCCCTCCAAGTTACATATTGAATTCCATGAGTACATCCTTCTCATGCTTGTGTTCAAAGGTTTTCATGCATGGGAGATGCATTTCGTGCATACTTCTTTTTTAAAACAATTTCTAGAACAGTTTGCTTTCGTGAAGTTTCTGTAGTGTAGTGGTTATCACGTTTGCCTCAAACGCGAAAGGTCCCCGATTCAAAACCGGGCAGAAACACTCTTGATTTATCCAAATTAACTGCCTTTTCTCAAAATCTTTTTAGCCGCTCATTCCAAAACTTGTGCCTTTTCATTGTTTTTGACATCTGCGTGAAACATTTACTAACAGGACATGGGTTTCTTTAGTGCAGTGGTTATCAAGTTTGCCTCACATGTCAAAGACCCTGCTTCAAGAAACCAGGAATAAGACTTTTTATTTGATCCAGGTTAACTGGCTTTACTTCACACATTTTCTTTAGCTGCTAAATAAAGAAGCATAGGTGTTTCTGTCATTTACTGCTCATCATATTTGTCTCTTATGCAAAAGTTTCCCACTTCATAACTGACCGAAACAAATTGTTTTCTAGAATACTCTGTGGAACTTTTGTTTATTTCAGCAGCACTGGCCAATATTTACAATTGCTGGTGAGAATACAGAATCAAATTTGAAAGAGCGATTCCTAGAGTTCCTTAAGTGTAGTGGTTTGTTTGTTGTGCTACAAAGTCCTGCAAAATCAACATTATTTCCAACTTCAGGCAGCCTGAATTTGGATTCACTAGCAGAGGGGCATTGTTAATTTCAGGAGGTGGTGGCATAGCTGAGAAAGGCATTAAATGTTTACCTGAAGTGGTTGTTTGATGGAGACCCGTAGATGTTGAAGATTCTCCTGCCGAAGAAAGTTTTGATGACATTTCAAGTGTGGAGACAGCTCTGCATGGCAACTTAGACTGCTATTCATTTCCAGAGGTCTGGAAAGCATCCCCTCCAACTTACATATTGAATTCCACGAGTACATCCTTCTCATGCTTGTGTTCAAAGGTTTTCATGCATGGGAGATGCATTTTGTGCATACTTCACTATTTATGTAAAGCTGCTTTGTGACAACAACAGTTGTAAAAAGAGCTATACAAATAAATCTGACTTGACTAAAGCATCTGCAACTGTTTTTAAATGCTTAAATAAAAAAATAGGTTTCAATACTACCTCAAATACCTTAAATGTTTCTCAGTTTATATCCTTAAACATTTTTATGATCCAACATCTCATTCTGGGTTTCTGTGTGGTCTCAACAGCCCTTCAGTGTGTAATGTACCTGGGGTGTCACATCCTTAGCGGTAAAGTTGCTGTTGCGCCATTTCATTTATGAGGATAAGAGCTTTACTTTAGAACAGCTAAATCAAAGGATCTCCAGGTTTAAGAAAGGGCAATGAAAAATAGACTAAGCATCATTCTCAGTTTAAGATCCTCTGAAAAATCTGACCTCACAAATGTGGTGCCTTTTGCAAGTTTGACCTTTTTTAGTGGGAGATTGCATTGACAGAAGATCAGCACAGTTATGCTGCATGAGATTGGAGGCAAAGCACAACCCGCTCAAGAGGCAAGAACATGTGGTATGCAACTTTAAAAATATTGCTAAAACACTCACTTAAAACATCAGGTTCAGGAAATCTATCATTTCAAACTTGCCAATCCTTTATGTAGAAAATGGAGATTGGTAATGCATATCCTGTCAGCACTGGATCTTTGAGAAAGTCACTGGTGGTATTGGATTCCTGTGATGAAACACTAATGTCCCCACATGTTTTAAGGAACATGGGTTGGAGTTTGTTGGTGTTTACTTGGTTCAGCACAAGTCTGATTACTTTTACATTTTGGATGTTTTGGGTATGTTGCAGTAATAGATCTATCCCAAGATTGACACTAAACATACATTGATTATTTTTACTCATTTTAGTCTCAGGAATGGTTCACTGGAATCCTGAATAATGAAGCTCATAAGTTTACAATCACTAAATCTCTACTTTTCTGTACTGGGAGTGCACACTAGTAAAGGAGGGTCAGGCCATAGGATGGGACAGTTTAAAAAGTTTTATTGATCTCACCATAATGTTCTGCTGTCTTCTTCTATTTCCCAGGAGCCATGTCTGCAGTGTGGGTCAGTGGGTGGTGGTTTAGAAGAAGGATGGGCTTACTGAGCATGTCTTTAAAGACATGCCTGGAATTCTGGGTAATGTGGACTGTACGATCTGGAACCGTTCTAGGGGGTAAACCAGGGTTGTACAGAGAGCTAAATGGGTATTCACAACATTTATTTAGTGTTGAGATGGCCTGTGTATTGCAATGTGATGTAGAATGTGAAGTAGTGGTGTTCACTTAGTGGAAGTCTTCGCATTCACTGTTCATGGTTAATGGTAATTGGACACTGCAATTACAAATGGTTTGATCCATCATGTTAAAGAGGACTGATTGTGCTGTTTTTGTTTTCCCACCAGCTCAGAGGTCATACTTCTGTAAAGACGGGTCTGTTTTTGTTTTCCTGGCTGGTATTCTTTTGAATAAAGTTACTGAGTCTAAGTTTGTGTAAGCCAATAAATGTCCTGATTGACTCCACAATGTGCCTCCTTGCCTTGCCTTTGGTCACACCCTGACAATTCCTTCTTGATGTTTTGCTGTGTTCTTTCAGTTGAGAACTGAGTATTTTTGCGTATGTGGTGAAGCAAACCAAAGACTATGAAATGATCAGTTTAGATGATGCTGCAGATGTCAGGTCAGTTCATTTACTGTCAACTGTCATGGCGGGTTTGGCGAGACACAGATTCATCGTTTAAAAGGTGAGTAATGAATTACTTTCAAATGTGTAACTTAACAGCTAGTAGGACTTTAGCTAAACACATAACTAGCTGTATATCCTGTTCTGTCTGAGAGGTGACGTTTCTAGCGTTAACAAGGGTGTTGTTAGCCAATTACAGGAAGTCAGTGCCGTATGCTGAAAAACAGCACCACATCATGATGTTCCCACCTCCAAACTTCACTGTTGGTTTGGTGTTTTTGGGTGATATGCAGTGCCTTTTGTTCTCCAAACATGGTGTGTATTATGGCCTTCAAAGAGTTAAATTTTGGTCTCATCTGACCAGACTATATTCTCCCAGTATTTCACAGGCTTATCTTCATGTTGTTGAGAACTTTAAATAAACTTCAACATTCACACATTGAACCAACTGATATTTTTTTGCACTAAGTGGCAGGATTGCTTTCCAGTTATTGATAGGTTTTAGCTGGTGTCCTGACTTTCCATGGTTTTTGCACCTCTCTTTCTTCATGTGTTCAATACTTTTTCCCTGTGTCATCGTACTGCTTGTAGTAATGAGACATGATTTTCTGGAGCTGACGCTGACGCTCGTCTCCTGCCACTGGAGTGAACCTATAAGCCAGCAAGTCACTTGCTCATTGTTTGTTAGCATTATCTCAATGTTCTTACTCTCTGTTTAGACGTTTTAATATTAGTTTGGTCTTACTTATCTTTCCAATACTTTTCTAATCTGATGTGTCGCTTAGCTTGTAAGTGATTCTGTGTTATTAACTGCATCCGCAAACCGGTTCAAGGTCCTCAGCCTGTCATCTTTGCCTCCCTCGCCTTTCCCCAAAACCGAGGAACACTACAAAGGGCGGTATTCTCATTATTGGAGATTCCATTGTTAGACATTTAAAAGTGTCTAAGGGTAATGCCACGGTTTCCTGTCTTCCAGGTGCCGGCGTATTGGATGTCACCCTCTGGTTGCCTGCGGCGCTTCAGCAATGCGGGAACCCCAGCACCATCCTCCACGTGGGGACAAACGGCACCTCTGCCCAGCGCAGCGAAGGAAATGAGGTAAGCCTGTGTGTGTCTTTATTCTGTGTAATTTCAGTTGGTCTGTGTATGTTGGTTGTCTTGGCCTGTGCTCACTCTGACGCTTGACATTATGTGATTAAAATCTTGGCAAAGTGTGAATTAAACAGAAACACAAGACTTGGTGTGTTTAAACACCGTCTTCCTCTTTTTATTTGTTTCATCTTCTTTTTTTTGTAGGTCTTTTGCAGTGTCTTGGCAACTTTACATCCACTATTCCCAATAACTGCCTTGTCTTAATTACTTTATGCACTTAAGAAATAACTACCTGAAACAATTAGCTATCATTTTAAAGCTTTAGTTCTCTTAATTTTCAGAGTACAACTCAGGAGGACAACGTCATCTGCAAACAACAGAGAAGCTGCCCTCACCCCACTGCCAGAAGCCCTCTTGCCCCAGGCTACACCTTGCTATCCTGTCCATGAATATCAAACAAGAGTGGAGACAAGGTGCAGCTCTGACGGAGTCCAGTGGCTACACTGAACAAGCTTGAGAATACAGACACAGCTCTCACACAGAGAGTACAAGGAAAGCATGGCTTGCGTCAGCAAACCTGGCACCCAATACTCCCAGTGCACCTCCTCCAATATGTTTCAGGGAACATGGTTGTAAACCTTCTCCAAGTCCACAAAATACATGTCGACTGCAGTGGGATACTCCCATGCCCCCTCAACTATCTGAGAAAAGGTGAAGAGCTGCTCCACTATTCCACAGCCAGAACAGAATCCGCACTGCTCCCCCTTCATCTGAGTATCAACTATCGGGTAGATTCTCCTTTCCAGTACCTGAGATACACTTTCCTGGAGAAGCTGAGGAGTGTGATGCCACGATAGTCCCCT
The DNA here is from genome assembly GCF_030463535.1 of Salminus brasiliensis. NCBI lineage: Eukaryota > Metazoa > Chordata > Actinopteri > Characiformes > Bryconidae > Salminus > Salminus brasiliensis. The sequence continues at coordinate 28,077,593 of NC_132880.1, forward strand.
TTCTTGAAAATGAGCGCCACCACGCCAGTTTTCAGAGGCACAGTTCCCGAGGCCTATGCAACATTGCAGAGGCGTGTCAGGGACCAAGACAGCCCCACAATGTCCAGAGCCTTCAGGAACCTCGGGCGAATCTCATCCACTCCCGGTGCCTTGCCACAGTCTCAGTGACGTTGGACGGAGCGATGGATTCTGATACCCCCGGTATTCTCCATCAGGTATGTTCCTCAGGTTTAGGAGTTCCTCAAAGTGTTCCTTCCAGCGCCCAACAATATGCTCAGCTGAGGTCAGAGCTTCACTGCCTTTACTGAGCACTTTGGACAGTGCCCCTTCTTCCCCTTCTAAGCTGTTGAAGCATTTTCCAGAACCTCCTTGAGGCCACCCGAAAGTCATTCTTCATGATCTCTACAAACACGCTTCTGCCACTGACACAGCTGCCACCATTTTAGCCTTTCGGTGCCAATCAGCGGAATTGGGAGTACTCTGAGCTGACCAAGCTTGAAAGCCTCTCTGGCCTCCCTCACCATAGGTATTCACCAACAGGTTATTTGGTTTCCGTCAAATCAAGCACCAAGCTTTTGGCCACAGCTATGTACAGCCGCTTCCACGATTGAGGTTCTGAACAGGGTTCATTCTGACTCCATGTCCCCGACCTCCTCCAAAACATGTGGGAAGCTCATGTGGAGGTGGGAGTTGAAATCACAGTCCTTTGCCAGCCTTTCCCAGCAGACCCTCAATTAATTTGGGTCTACCAGGTCTGTCTGTCAGTTTTCCGATCCAACTCACAACCAGATGATGATAAGGTCACAAATCTGCACTTCTCTTTACCAGAGTTTCTGAAACATACGGCCTCAGGTCAGATAACATGACAACAAAGTCCATCATTGACCTTTGGCCCAAGGAGCTCTAGTAGTAGTAAGTACACTTCTGAGCAACCGTGTTCAGACATAGTGTTTGTTATGGACATACCATGACTAGCACAGAAGTCCAATATACATCCCACCACTCTGGTTCAGATCAGGCAGGCTGTTCAACCCAATCACTCATCTCCACATTTCCCAGTAATTGCTCACATGGCATGGATATCACCCAGCAGAACAATGGAGTCAGCGCATGGGACCCTCTCCGAATTACCACCCACTTTCTCCAAGAGAGCAGAAAACTCTAAACTGCTGTTGGGCACAAATGCATTATTCTATCTGCAACACAAAGTCGCATCGAAGTGACCCTCTCATCTACCGGGACAATCTGGACCTTCCGGATGGTGGGTACACATGCTTGTGCCACGTTACTTGTTTGAGCTCAGACAGGGTACGTGGACTGCGCAGCCACCTGGCGCTCAGGTGCAGATACTACCCCCAGACCTGGATCCAGGGGTAGGTCTCGGTAAACCTTTTCCTTTTCCATTTCAAATGCATTCTGTTATTGGACTGTGCCATCAGCATATGATCATGAGGAAGGAGATCATATGAGAGGCTGGAGTTTGAGTGGCTTTGGCATGTAATCTAGTAACAGATACAAGGTGTGTTTGATGGGCTTTATCTGAGTTGGACAGCAATTTTAATGGGCTTCTCAAATTAAAATCCCTGTGCTTTTAAGCAGCATTATCTGAGATTCTGTATTTTTTTTACTCCTGGCCTCTTACATTTCATGATGGTTGAGCATTTATGTTTATTTGTTAGCTTATTCTGTTGCGAATGGAAATTGGAAAACAGGAATCCGGGTCTAGACCCCTAATGAGCAAGCCAAGGGCGACAATGGCAAGGAAAAACTCCCTGAGAAGTGAGGAAGAAACCTTGAGAGGAACCAAGACTCAGTAGGGAAACCCATCCTCCTCTGGTTGACCCGGGATTCTAGAAATTACTTTGGGCTTGGAAACGTGTTAGTTCAGGGATTACGGTAATAGACGCAGGTAGTTACTAACTTGGTCACAATTGGCCCAATGCAGAAATTGGCAGATTCTAGGCATCCTGACATAGGCAGTGGCAGCTTGGGTGGAGATGGATGAAACAAACCTGGTTTGATTTTGGGTGGAGTAAATAGGGCAGCCAGAACAGCCAGGAGATTTCAGGAGAGCTCATGAGGAGAGGACAGTGGAATGCTGCATATCGTCAGCAGCTGGTTGCAGGTCAGAGGTTATTCGCTGACAGTCTCCTCTTCCATGTCCTACAACAAAATGAACTGTGTCAGTAACCCTATAAGGACAAAAGCAGTTGTGGTATTCTCTCACATATGCAGCACTCATTTGATGACATTTACCCAGCTCGTTCTTTAACACATCTATATTATATTATATTTGTTTATAGAGATGTTCTCCTTAGTTTAAGAAATAATAGTGAAAGTTGAATAATGTTTCTTCCTCTAAATGTTAGTGTTGTTACCACTGTATTCAGTATCAAGAAGAATGTTACTCAGTTATTTCCTGCTTCTTTGGTTGTTATAATTAAACCAGTTGAAGTTCACTGGCCTTTCAGTTATTAGTTATACTGTAATTACAATGGCATGGATATGGAAAAGCTCCTTACCTTAAAGCTGATTTCCACAAGTTTGTTCAGCAGAAAGGCCTCTGATTCAACTGAGAACTGGCTCTGCTCCATGCTGGCCAAAAGTCTCAGATAATTTGTCATGAGCTCCACCTTTCTATAAACATAAACAACAGTCAATTAGAAATAATGGTCTTTTGATGTGTATGGGAATATCATTTAGTCATATTTACTGATCCTATGATCATGCTTGAGGGACCAACATATGGGTATTTCTGAAACAGTGTCTTTTACCGTTTGCTGTGTTTCTGTCCACTGAAACGTTGTTTGAGAGCCTCCTGGTCTGCCTCTTCACCTGACTGGGTTTCACTAATCTCTAGTTCTGTTGTGAGAGAGTGAGAGAGATCCAGATAAACAAATCTACACCAATACAAAATATTCATAAAGAAACAAATATTAGCAAATATGAAACACAAAAACTATTAATTATTTGCCAAGGTAAAAACCCATCCATTTACCACCACCTTTATGCACCAGGCAGCCCTTTCAAACAAGCTCTGTTATCTTACACACTTACCGATCTTCCTGATGAACTCGCCTTCATCCTCTTGGGCAGCTTCCACCTGAAATCAGAGGTTAGTTAGAATACTGAACCATTACACATCTATAAGTTATTCTGCGCTGTAAGAGTCTGAACTCTGTGTACCTTCTGATTTGTCCTGTTGATGGTAAGTCCCAAGTTGTCCACCAACACTGCCAGGATGATACTTGAAGGACAGAGAACAAAGATGAAGTGAACATTAAGTACATAAACATGCACTGAGTAGTAATAAGTCAATGCTGTCTGGCTGGATGGGGAACGTTATTCCCAGTAACTTACTTGAGGAGAATTAAATTCTCCAAAACGATGTACAACACCATAAACACCATGATGAATTTTCCCACTGCGGGACTAATAAAGGACTATCTTATCTTATCTTATCTTATGTGAGCAGCTCCTGTTGACAGCAGAAAACAGAGAATGGATACCATTGATAAAAAATTCACAACAATACTTACCATTTTTATTAATTTTGTTTAATTATTTTAATTATTTAAATAATCAAGTGAAAGATTGTTAGAGCACTGGTTTATCTGATCTATGTGATTAAATAGTTTCTTAAGCCACATTTCCTTCATCTGAACTGTTGTAAAATTTGAGATTTAATGATGCAACAAATCATTTCCTGAATATAAGTACAATTAAAATATAGTAGATTTGATCTTTTGTGATTGACCCCTTACCTTTGTCATAGCTGGTATTATAGACCAGGCCCCAGTCATCCAGCGTCAGCACCTGAAACAAGGTGGTAATGGTGCTGAAAATACCTCCAAACCTCTCCGGGTCTGACTCACTATACAACACCCGGAGAAAAATGGTGAACATGCAAATGACCATTAGCATGATGAATGAGGTGGAGCCAATGGACCGCAAGGACTTTACAGCTGTTGCCAAGATTATCTGGAGTGTGTGGAAGGAGCTGGAACAAGAGACAGAGTGCCAGAGTTAATGTATGTGAGTAAACTGAACTTCCCAAAAACGGTTTTGGTACATTGATCAAAGCTGCTGATCATCGTTTTATTTATAGCTCTTTGTTGATTGATCTATAACATCTAGAGACATTATTATATCACAACCTAATATATCACAACCTAATCAGGCTGAAATAGTTAGTATAGGATTAGTACATATCAACTACTGATTCAAAGTGATAGCCACAGATATGGACACCCGTACTTTCCTAAACGCTACAAAAATGAAAGACACTATAAGAGTTGAATCCACAAACTGCTAAGTGAAACACCATAGTATTGCTTATTGGCTTAAAGGTTCTGTGAAATGTGTTGTTCATGCTCTACAGACTCCTTCTTTAGTCTATTCCTGCTTTAAGCATCAGTGAGGTCATTTCACATCACGTCCATCAAAGTGTACTTTTTCTTACCGGATGGCTTTGAGCAAACGGAAGGCTCTGATTGCTCGTGCTCCTTTCATAATCTTCAGAGCCCGGAAGACGCTGGAGGTCTGTTTACCGCCCGTGAGTCCTGTGGTTTGCGCCAATGGCAGTGCAAAATCCACCACACTCATGACAATAATGATGAAATCTGAAAGAAAAAGGAGAAACAATCAGACTGAATAAGTTCTTACATCTAACATCTCAGTACTTGATATTTAAAAAAAAAAAAAAATATGCAAAGGTATTTGAGTTTTAGGACCAGGTTGACTACTCTCATAAGAGATGGATCAGCTCACCCATGTTGTTCCAGGAGTTCAGGAAGTACTTGTGTCCCCACGCCAGGAGCTTCAGAAAGAACTCCATCAGGTAGATACCCAGGAAACAGGCATCCACCGCTGAGAACACCCAACCTAGTACAGCCATATAAAAAGATCAGAGTTTATATCAGAATAATGACCAGACCTTTTATCATGACTTCTGATATGATCAGAATACTGTACTAAAATAATCAGTACAAGTCAGAGTGTCTATGATAATGTTACCGTGTGTGCTTAATATTGTGGTGTACTGAACTACTGAATACTGCACATGTCCAGAGTGTATCCATATTAACGTCTGTGTGAACATGTACTCTATGGTTCTCTATCTCTAGATATCTCTATATCATATCTCTATAGTTACCAATGATGAGGTTAAATTTTACCCAAAATAAGAAAAAAATATGACAGAGTGAACATGAGCTCTACACAGTGTATGACCGCACCTCCTCTCACACTGACTCTTGGGAAGGCCTGGGTGATCAGCAGCGTGGTATCAAGTACAACCACGAACAAGATGAAACTGGTGAATAGAGGGTTCTGGGTGAAGTTAAAGATGAGGTCGTAGATCTGCTCGACCCGTGTCCACCAACACTTCACTGAAGAACCATCAACCTGGAATTGATCTCTGGATTCATCCTCTACAGACAGAGAAAGAGAGACAATGATGAGCATGCTTGATGGGCCGAGGGTATATGTTTGTGTGTGACAGAGAGGGAGTGTAGGTGTGTGTGAGTGGGGTTGAAGTTTTAGAGCCAAAAGCTCTGGCAGAGTAACCTTCTTCCGAAAGGCTGTCGTGGTCAGTGCTGTAGAGGGTGTGTTGTCTCGGCCCACAGCAGAGGTAGAAACACAGGATGCTGAAGATGGTGATCATCGTCATCTGTAAACACATCATTTGTTATGATGGTGTTAAATTTTATTCTGAATTTATAGCTCTTCTACAAAAAATGAATGGAATTTCTAATCCATTCTATTGTGTAAAATGTCTGTAGGTACGTCTGAATAAATCCCTCACCCCCACGTAGAACAGAGCTCTGTCTGGCAGTAGAGGAAGACCGTGAACATGCAGCTCAAAACGAGCAGAATGCTCACAGTATGTGCCAACTCCCCTATACACACATACACAAACACACACACACAGAAACATCAGACAGATTATTTACATGGTGCACTTACTCCTTCTCACCACATGAGGGCAAACTACTGCCCTCTCTACTGAGTAAAGCCCACTGAGTCTCTCTAGGTCTTGAGAATGGACGTACCTGTTGGAGACCTCAACGATAAAGAAGAAGTCCGGACTCTGCAGACCCTGAGGTGTTACATCCCCACAGGGAGAGTTCCTCTGACACACCCATCTATACAAACACACACCACACACACACCACACACACACACACACAGTTGATTGTTGAACAAAAACATAAGAGGGAGCTGTTGCTCCAACTCAACTCAAAGTTATGTACATCTCTCTCTCACGCACTCACTCACTCACGCACTCACCCACCCTCACTGTCTTTTACACACACACACACATGTTTATTTCTAATAAAAACAGCAGTGGGAGCTCTCACCTGACCCAGTTGATGCTGCCACTCATCACCATGAAGCCCTCTTTAGTCATGTTAGCAGAGTCGTTCTGCAACGTCCACACACTCTCCTCAGAGCTCTCGCTAACACACACACAAACACACACAGGGGAGTTTAAATATGATGCTAATATTAAATATAGCGATTAGACAGACTGACACGTGTTTGTTGTTAAAATCAATCTTGTGTAAAAAGCTACAGCAGCAACACAGTGATCTGAACTGTCACATTAAGTCTATGTGATGTAGATACCTGTAATTGAAGCTGTTGATCTTCAAGATTTCCTCCTCACTGTAGTAACGCACGTTGTTCCTGGAATAAGGTCCCCCACCAACTACCTTAAATGTGTAGCTTTGGAGAAAACACACACACACACACAGTTAGGAAAAACAATTTTTGAGATGAGGGTCGATTTACATCAGAAATTTGATATGAGAAGTAAAATTAAATATGAAGATCATTTTTAAAAGATAATTTTCAATAAATAATATTATAGGAGATTGAAACTGATTACAATGGTACATTATCAATACACTACAGTATCTTCTACACCCAGACAAAGCAAACATGCAGAAATAGAACAAATATGTGGAATAGTGTTTATAATCTTTACCTGCCCAGGAACCTCTCCAACTCTCCCGAGACGTTACTCTTGATGGCAAAGAATGGATAGAAGACTAGGGATGGAGGGAGAGTGAACGAGAGAGACAGAGGGTTAGGTAAACCTCCAAACAGTACCACACCTAGCACACTATATACAGAGCTATGAGTACCTATGTAGCGAAGTAAGAAAAAAAGCTTTAGGATGTTTGAGGCTCATGCTGCCTTCATGCCTCCAGAATTATCAGAAATATGAGTTTCTGACCTAAAAATGTTTAAGACTTTCTGTTACTGACCTTTACCCATTCTACACGGTGGAGGAAAGGACGGTTTTAGAGATTGATGGCAGGTCATTTTAATCCTAAACTTACTTTTAGGAATCACTGATCTTAGAAGCTTGTTTACACGTGACCCCTGCATTATGTAAGAACTGCAATGGGTTGTATTTTTACAATGGGGGGGGGGTGTTAAAAAGACCCCAAAAAGATCAGGGGAGCTGATTGGTGAAGCATGTTCCCAACTACAAAGCACTTCAATGTAAAGACTGTGTAACTCCAGCTTGGCTAAAGGGAAACAGGAGCACCTGATGAGCATGTAAAGGTAGCATCAGATTGGGGAACTTTCATACAGCAGGATTTATCAGTTAGCCAGATCATTTAATCCAAATCTGAGGACTGTCCAGTGAGAGGGAAGATGAGGGGATTTCCTTTTGCACTAAATTAAAAAGGTTTTGTTGTGCAGCTTATTGAGAAATCCTCCTGCATGAAGTTCTACCCAGAAGTCTAAAGTGTGAGAGGACACTTACGGTCTTTGAAATAGAAGCACGGCACGCCTGGCTCAGGCTTTGGGCAGTCAAAGTACCGCCGGTTTAGCCGTGTGCTCTCCTGCAGGGTGGCGTTAACGTCAAACGCCAGCTGGCTGTCTGGTAGACACTGAGAGACGTTCTGAAAGACAGAAACAGTGAATGGTCATTTTTACTTCAGGTTAGTTCTGGGCTCCTCTATACCAAAAAACATTGGTCAGTAACTGATGAGAGAATCAGGTGTGTTTAAGTAAAGAGACCATTAGACTGTGCTGGACTCCAACCTTCCAGCACTAGGCTTGGGCTCTCCTGCACTAGCGTGTATTCTGGAGTATGTAATGTAGACATATGAATGCAAAAGCATGATTTCAAAGAAGAGAAGAAGAAGAAGATACATACAGTGTTCCCGTGAACATACTGGTCCCCAAAGATGTCCGCCACGCTGCGCCTGTTCGGTTTACTGGAAACTGCCCTCTGTGGGTGTTCAAGGCCACAGGAAACCACCAGGCCCACAGCAAATAGAAGGGTCAGTATTCTGACCATCATTCCTAAACTTCTGTTAAAAATGAGAGTCATATAAGTCAGTTGTAGCTTCACATGTTTTACATCATTAGTAAAGAGTTAGAACACTGTAATAAAAATTTACATATTTATGTTATTGCCAGAATGATGAATACACTTATGGAGGACTCTAAAACAATGAAGAAAAGCTGCACTGGATAAACAATCTAATTAAACTAAATCACATAAACGTCAGGTATTAAACAAAGTGATTGAATTAAAATGATTGTAAATAAAAATGTTAATGATCTTGTTAAAGGTTTGTCCTTCGCTCAACTGAAACACTTAGGGGTGTCTAATACTGGTGTCTTACTAATAATACTTACTGGTGTCTAATTAGCAAAACTCTAATTTACATTGTTTATAGGAGTAATTTTATTACATTGTATAATGAAATGATGCTTCTCTTTCTTAGATTTATAGTGAATACATCGAGTGTGTACTATCAGCCATGCTGTAGTGTCCTTCTCACCGTTCAGTTCAACAGTTATCACCGCTATAAGAGATGCCCCCCTAGTTCGGTACCCCCTATTACATGTAACACTCACCTGATCCCGCTGATGCGACTTTCAGCTCATCTGATGAGATCCTGAACTAAACGCCTCAGCTTATAAGGACGTTCTACCCGACTATGACGTAACAACGGTCACGTTGCCATGCTAACAATTCAATTTACGTTACTACGGCAACAACAATAGACCTTAATAAATTCAGTTACATTTATAATGAAAAATATGTTTATTAAAAGCGTGTGTAAGACTAATTAGACAAAAATAAACTGTCTACATTTACTTAATGTACAGAACTTCGTTATGTGTCACAAAAAAAACATCAGCTCCTCGGGATCGCGCCCTCTTCCGGGACGATTCCGAGACACCGCCCACAGGCCCAAATAAGGACTTCCGCCTTGTTTGGTTCATGTGTTTGGTATCGGTTCATGATTCATGTTCATTGGGATACCACCTGGGATTGTGGTATTTCCGCCATTGGGTGTCGAGAATTGTATCGTTTGGGATCTCGAGGTTTCTCGAGAGGTTCCCCGTACTGTAGTAGTGTGTTGAGGCCAGCTTCTGCTCGGTGTTCGTGTTCAGGAGCAGGTCACCCTGACAATCAGGTCATCATTGAGGGTCGCTCGCTTACGGCCAGGATGTACTGGCGACCCCCGCTCACGGCAGCACGCTGCGGTTCCAGGTTTGGTCGGACTAACCGTGTTTACTCAGTAGCTGGTTTCCCCCCTTCAACTCCCCCAGTCCCCCACCTCACTCCCCCAGTCCCAGGTTCGTTTTTGGTTCGTCCTCTTGTTTTCCACCTTCATGTTTTGCTGCTTTTTTGCCTCACTTGTCCTCCTTTGTTTTTCCCCTTGTGTTAATAAATCTGCTTGCTTTGACTCCATCTCTGCCAGTGTTCGCCCCTCTGTGTCTGGCCTAGCACGCCATGACAAACAGGTCATTTAATTTCTAATTATTAATGAACTAAATGTATTTTACTCATGCCATAAATAAACTGTTTACCTGTCCTTGTTATTTTATTCTTATTAAATATATTTTAAAAGAAAGAAAGTGCATTAATTTAGTAAATACATTTTAATAATATTAAAACACATTAAACTTCAGAAAACTATGATAGCTATGAACTATGATTAGATTTAATAGTAATTATATCAGAAATCATTCAGAATTAGGTTTTTTTATTGGTCAATTATCCATAAAACACCAGATAAAAGAATAATTCAGTGAAACTGACATGAATCAAGTTCGTATCTTGGATCTTCATACAGTCAGGATTTATTAATCACAAATACAATCATCAGGTGGAGAAGCTAAATTAGGCAGCTAGCTCTTTCAGAAGTGAGCTTCTCTAGAGTTAGATATCCAGCCTGTAGTTTTCAGCAGGACGTGTTTAACAGCTTCACCCACTCTCGAGAGGTTTTCTAACACGATCATTTTTTCTCCAAATAAATTCTGAATAAAACGTCTTTGTCAGGATTGTGGAGCTCCAGCTGACTACGTCCTTTCTTCTGCTGCTGCTAAGATGAGCTAACTTAGCTGTGAGTAAATGATCTTTCTAGAAAGCTTCGTTCACCTCAGGATGAAATCAGCCAGCTCTGATGATCACATCTGCACAGTTGTCCAGCTCTGGCAGCAGAGTCCCAACGCCGGACTAATCAAGAGCAAACCGGTCGTCCGGGAGCGGCCAGTCCCCGTAAGACGCGGGGTTTCACCCTCACTGTTTGTTGGGACAGCGACCGCATGGCCTGTCAGCTGTGCTGGACCACGACCTTATAAAAAAGTCCTTTATATATATTAAAATATTTTTATAAAACTTATAATAAAAAATACTGAACGCAGCAGCAGTCCTGCTTCCTCCCAGTGTCCTACCTGTAGTTTTGGGCTCCTCTGTTTCTCCTGTTGACTCTCTCTCTGTATCCCACTCCCAAGTTCCTACATGTCCCTGGGCTCTTTTTTAGACATTACTCTGATATTTTTTGCTCATGGTCAGTTTTAGAGTGAATTACTCTCCTGCACATATTGCTAGCATTACTCCACGTGTTTTACTCTATACTAGTCAGCTAAGCTTGCTCTCTTATATGATCTTGTGAGGAGGGAAGAAGCAGGATCTCGTAATCAACACTAAGGGCTGTGTTTGATATCAGGTGTGCAGAATATCAGCTGTAAGGTTGTTACAGTCTGGGATATGAGGAATATCAGCTGTAAGGTTGTTACAGTTGAAATGACAATAAAACCCACTTGACTTGATCTCACCATAATGTTCTGCTGCCTTCTATTCCCCAGGATCCATGTCTGCAGTGTGGGTCAATGGGTGGTGGTTTAGAAGAAGTGTGGGCTTACTGAACATGTCTTTAAAGACATGCCTGGAATTCTGGGTAATGTGGACTGTACGATCTGGAACCGTTCTAGGGGGTAAACCAGGGTTGTACAGAGAGCTAAATGGGTATTCACAACATTTATTTAGTGTTGAGATGGCCTGTGTATTGCAATGTGATGTAGAATGCGAAGTAGTGGTGTTTACTTAGTGGAAGTCTTCGCATTCACTGTTCATGGTTAATGGTAAATGGACACTGCAATTACAAATGGTTTGATCCATCATGTTAAAGAGGACTGATTGTTTTTGTTTTCCCACCAGCTCAGAGGTCATACTTCTGTAAAGACGGGTCTGTTTTTATTTTCCTGGCCAGTATTCTTTTGTATAAAATTCAAGAGTCCAAGTTTGCGTGAGTCAATAAATGTCCTGATTGACTCCACAATGTGCCTCCTTGCCTTTCCTTTGATCACACCCTGACAATTCCTTCTTGATGTTTTGCTGTGTTCTTTCAGTTGAGAACTGAGTATTTTTGCGTATGTGGTGAAGCAAACCAAAGACTATGAAATGATCAGTTTGGATGATGCTGCAGATGTCAGGCCAGTTCATTTACTGTCAACTGTCATGGCGGGTTTGGCGAGACACAGAGGGATGAACACTCGCAGAGATGGGTCCAATGCAAGTAGTTTATTAACAAAAATAAGGCAAATGAAGCAGCAGCTACAGGGCATAAACCTGAACACAACACAAACATGCCCAGTGTTTTAAACAGTATTTGGTCCAGACCGACTACAAAATCTACTGAGTCCAGCACGTTTTAAAAACTGATTTCTGGGAGAAAATAAAAATGTGCCAGTATTAGCACAGGGAAACTGTAGGGTAACTGTTGGAATTAGACACTGGAGATGGAAAGACAGTTTAGAGAAGAAAAATCAGATGGAAAATGGGCTGTTTTGTCATTGAAAACACATGGAGATAGATGAAGGAGATCTGTGGTGGCTTCTTGTTTTAGAGATGATGCGCTTTCCATGTTTTTACAGTCATTGTAATAAACAGAGAAGCTGTGTTCTGCAAAAACAACAACAACAACAACAGTAACTGAGTGAACAGACTTTCAGGCAAAAGAAAACACGGCATGGGCAATCCTAAATTAGTCTGACCTCTTCCCTGATTGGGTTGGTTTTACAGCGTGAGCTCTCTCAATACGATCAGTGAGCTCTTAAAATTAAGAGGGTCAATGCCAGAGACTTTGTTAATACTCACATATTAGCTAACATTTACTGTTTGTATTTCCCATTTATTCACAGTATTTACTACCATCTCTGTGAAATATTACATTTATTTTATTACAGAGATCACTGTGACTGAAATCTCAGATTTCTACATTAAACTCAAAGAAGTTTGGATGTACTGAAAGAGAATTGAGAAACTGTTCAAATTCAGTGTTTAAAAGGTGAGTAATGAATTACTTTCAAATGTGTAACTTAACAGCTAGTAGGACTTTAGCTAAACACATATCTAGCTGTATATCTTGTTCTGTCTGAGAGGTGAAGTTTCTAACGTTAACAAGGGTGTTGTTAGCCAATTATAGGAAGTCAGTGCCGTATGCTAAAAAACAGCACCACACCATAATGTGCCCACCTCCAAACTTCACTGTTGGTTTGGTGTTTTTGGGGTGATATGCAGTGCCTTTTGTTCTCCAAACATGGTGTGTATTATGGCCTTCAAAGAGTAAAATTTTGGTCTCATCTGACCAGACTATATTCTCCCAGTATTTCACAGGCTTATCTTTATGTTGTTGAGAACTTTAAATAAGCTTCAACATTCACACATTGAACCAACTGATATTTATTTGCACTAAGTGGCAGGATTGCTTTCCAGTTACTGATAGGTTTTAGCTGGTGTCCTGACTTTCCATGGTTTTTGCACCTCTCTTTCTTCATGTGTTCAATACTTTTTCCCTTTGTCATCGTACTGCTTGTAGTAATGAGACATGATTTTCTGGAGCTGACGCTGACGCTCGTCTCCTGCCACTGGAGTGAACCTATAAGCCAGCAGGTCACTTGCTCATTGTTTGTTAGCATTAGCTAAATGTTCTTACTCTCTGTTTAGACGTTTTAATATTAGTTTGGTCTTACTTATCTTTCCAATACTTTCCTAATCTGTTGTGTCGCTTACCTTGTAAGTGATTCTGTGTTATTAACTGCATCCGCAAACCGGTCCAAGGTCCTCAGCCTGTCATCTTTGCCTCCCTCACCTTTCCCCAGAACCAAGGAAAATTACAAAGGTCGGTATTCTCATTATTGGAGATTCCATTTTTAGACATTTAAAAGTGTCTAAGGGTAATTCCACAGTTTCCTGTCTTCCAGGTGCCTGTGTATTGGATGTCACCCTCTGGTTGCCTGCAAGCTTCAGCACCATCCTCCACGTGGGGACAAACGGCACCTATGCCCAGCGCAGCGAAGGAAATGAGGTAAGCCTGTGTGTGTCTTTATTCAGTGTAATTTCAGTTGGTCTGTGTATGTTGGTTGTCTTGGCCTGTGCTCACTCTGACGCTTGACATTATGTGATTAAAATCTTGGCAAAGAGTGAATTAAACAGAAACACAAGACTTGATGTGTTTAAACACCATCTTCCTCTTTTTATTCGTTTCATCTTCTTTTTTTGTAGGTCTTTTGCAGTGTCTTGGCAACTTCACATCCACCATTCCCAATAACTGCCTTGTCTTAATTACTTTATGCACTTAAGAAATAACTACCTGAAACAATCAGCTATCATTTTAAAGCCTTCTCCTGCATTGTGGGCTTTAGTTCTCTTAATTTTCAGAATACAACTCAGGAGGACAACGTCATCTGCAAACAACAGAGAAGCTGCCCTCACCCCACTGCCAGAAGCCCTCTTGCCCCAGGCTACACCTTGCTATCCTGTCCATGAATATCAAACAAGAGTGGAGACAAGGTGCAGCTCTGACGGAGTCCAGTGGCTACACTGAACAAGCTTGAGAATACAGACACAGCTCTCACACAGAGAGTACAAGGAAAGCATGGCTTGCGTCAGCAAACCTGGCACCCAATACTCCCAGTACACCTCCTCCAAGATGTTTTAGGGAACATGGTTGTAAACCTTCTCCAAGTCCACAAAATACATGTCGACTGCAGTGGGATACTCCCATGCCCCCTCAACTATCTGAGAAAAGGTGAAGAGCTGCTCCACTATTCCACAGCCAGAACAGAATCCACACTGCTCCCCCTTCATCTGAGTATCAACTATCGGGTAGATTCTCCTTTCCAGTACCTGAGATACACTTTCCTGGAGAAGCTGAGGAGTGTGAGGCCACGATAGTCCCCTTTCTTGAAAATGAGCGCCACCACGCCAGTTTTCAGAGGCACAGTTCCCGAGGCCTATGCAACATTGCAGAGGCGTGTCAGGGACCAAGACAGCCCCACAATGTCCAGAGCCTTTAGGAACCTCGGGCGAATCTCATCCACTCCCGGTGCCTTGCCACAGTCTCAGTGACGTTGGACGGAGAGATGGATTCTGATACCCCCGGTATTCTCCATCAGGTATGTTCCTCAGGTTTAGGAGTTCCTCAAAGTGTTCCTTCCAGCGCCCAACAATATGCTCAGCTGAGGTCAGAGCTTCACTGCCTTTACTGAGCACTTTGGACAGTGACCCTCCTTCCCCTTCTAAGCTGTTGAAGCATTTTCCAGAACCTCCTTGAGGCCACCCGAAAGTCATTCTTCATGATCTCTACAAACACGCTTCTGCCACTGACACAGCTGCCACCATTTTAGCCTTTCGGTGCCAATCAGCGGAATTGGGAGTACTCTGAGCTGACCAAGCTTGAAAGCCTCTCTATTCCGCTTGACGGCCTCCCTCACCATAGGTATTCACCAACAGGTTATTTGGTTTCCGTCAAATCAAGCACCAAGCTTTTGGCCACAGCTATGTACAGCCGCTTCCACGATTGAGGTTCTGAACAGGGTTCATTCTGACTCCATGTCCCCGACCTCCTCCAAAACATGTGGGAAGCTCATGTGGAGGTGGGAGTTGAAATCACAGTCCTTTGCCAGCCTTTCCCAGCAGACCCTCAATTAATTTGGGTCTACCAGGTCTGTCTGTCAGTTTTCCGATCCAACTCACAACCAGATGATGATAAGGTCACAAATCTGCACTTCTCTTTACCAGAGTTTCTGAAACATACGGCCTCAGGTCAGATAACATGACAACAAAGTCCATCATTGACCTTTGGCCCAAGGAGCTCTAGTAGTAGTAAGTACACTTCTGAGCAACCGTGTTCAGACATAGTGTTTGTTATGGACATACCATGACTAGCACAGAAGTCCAATATACATCCCACCACTCTGGTTCAGATCAGGCAGGCTGTTCAACCCAATCACTCCTCTCCACATTTCCCAGTAATTGCTCACATGGCATGGATATCACCCAGCAGAACAATGGAGTCAGTGCATGGGACCCTCTCCGAATTACCACCCACTTTCTCCAAGAGAGCAGAAAACTCTAAACTGCTGTTGGGCACGAATGCATTTTTCTATCTGCAACACAAAGTCGCATCGAAGTGACCCTCTCATCTACTGGGACAATCTGGACCTTGCGGATGGTGGGTACACATGCTTGTGCCACGTTACTTGTTTGAGCTCAAACAGGGTACGTGGACTTCGCAGCCACCAGACACTCAGGTGCAGATACTACCCCCAGACCTGGATCCAGGGGTAGGTCTCGGTAAACCTTTTCCTTTTCCATTTCAAATGCATTCTGTTATTGGACCGTGCCATCAGCATATGATCATGAGGGAGGAGATCATAAGAGAGGGGGGGGAACTCAGGGCTGGAGTTTGAGTGGCTTTGGCATGTAATCTAGTAACAGATACAAGGTGTGTTTGATGGGCTTTATCTGAGTTGGACAGCAATTTTAATGGGCCTCTTAAATTAAAATCCCTGTGCTTTTAAGTAGCATTATCTGAGATTCTGCATTTTTTACTCCTGGCCTCTTACATTTGATGATGGTTGAGCATTTATGTTTATTTGTTAGCTTATTCTGTTGCGAATGGAAAATAGGAATCCGAGTCTAGACCCCTAATGAGCAAGCCAAGGGCGACAGTGGCAAGGAAAAACTCCCTGAGAAGTGAGGAAGAAACCTTAAGAGGAACCAAGACTCAGTAGGGAAACCCATCCTCCTCTGGTTGACCCGGGATTCTAGAAATTACTTTGGGCTCGGAAACGTGTTAGTTCAGGGATTACGGTAATAGACGCAGGTAGTTACTAACTTGGTCACAATTGGCCCAATGCAGAAATTGGCAGATTCTAGGCATCCTGACATAGGCAGTGGCAGCTTGGGTGGAGATGGATGAAACTAACCTGGTTTGATTTTGGGTGGAGTAAATAGGGCAGCCAGAACAGCCAGGAGATTTCAGGAGAGCTCATGAGGAGAGGAGAGTGGAATGCTGCATATCGTCAGCAGCTGGTTGCAGGTCAGAGGTTATTCGCTGACAGTCTCCTCTTCCATGTCCTACAACAAAATGAACTGTGTCAGTAACCCTATAAGGACAAAAGCAGTTGTGGTATTCTCTCACATATGCAGCACTCATTTGATGACATTTACCCAGCTCGTTCTTTAACACATATATATTATATTATATTTGTTTATAAAGATGTTCTCCTTAGTTTAAGAAATAATAGTGAAAGTTGAATAATGTTTCTTCCTCTAAATGTTAGTGTTGTTACCACTGTATTCAGTATCAAGAAGAACGTTACTCACTTATTTCCTGCTTCTTTGGTCGTTATAATTAAACCAGTTGAAGTTCACTGGCCTTTCAGTTATTAGTTGTACTGTAATTGCAATGGCATGGATATGGAAAAGCTCCTTACCTTAAAGCTGATTTCCACAAGTTTGTTCAGCAGAAAGGCCTCTGATTCAACTGAGAACTGGCTCTGCTCCATGCTGGCCAAAAGTCTCAGATAATTTGTCATGAGCTCCACCTTTCTATAAACATAAACAACAACAGTCTATTAGAGATAATGGTCTTTTGATGTGTATGGGAATATCATTTAGTA
This sequence comes from Salminus brasiliensis, assembly GCF_030463535.1. Classification (NCBI taxonomy): domain Eukaryota; kingdom Metazoa; phylum Chordata; class Actinopteri; order Characiformes; family Bryconidae; genus Salminus; species Salminus brasiliensis. The sequence continues at coordinate 28,094,828 of NC_132880.1, forward strand.
ATATTTACTGATCCTATGATCATGTTTGAGGGACCAACATATGGGTATTTCTGAAACAGTGTCTTTTACCGTTTGCTGTGTTTCTGTCCACTGAAACGTTGTTTGAGAGCCTCCTGGTCTGCCTCTTCACCTGACTGGGTCTCACTAATCTCTAGTTCTGTTGTGAGAGAGTGAGAGAGATCCAGATAAACAAATCTACACCAATACAAAATATTCATAAAGAAACAAATATTAGCCAATATGAAACAAAAAAACTATTAATTATTTGCCAAGGTAAAAACCCATCCATTTACCACCACCTTTATGCACCAGGCAGCCCTTTCAAACAAGCTCTGTTATCTTACAAACTTACCGATCTTCCTGATGAACTCGCCTTCATCCTCTTGGGCAGCTTCCACCTGAAATCAGAGGTTAGTTAGAATACTGAACCATTACACATCTATAAGTTATTCTGCGCTGTAAGAGTCTGAACTCTGTGTACCTTCTGATTTGTCCTGTTGATGGTAAGTCCCAAGTTGTCCACCAACACTGCCAGGATGATACTTGAAGGACAGAGAACAAAGATGAAGTGAACATTAAGTACATAAACATGCACTGAGTAGTAATAAGTCAATGCTGTCTGGCTGGATGGGGAACGTTATTCCCAGTAACTTACTTGAGGAGAATTAAATTCTCCACAATGATGTACAACACCAGGAAGACCATGATGTGAGCAGCTCCTGTTGACAGTAGAAAACAGAGAATGGATCCATTGATAAAAAATTCACAACAATAGTTACCATTTTTATTAATTTTGTTTAATTATTTTAATTATTTAAATAATCAAGTGAAAGATTGTTAGAGCACTGGTTTATCTGATCTATGTGATTAAATAGTTTCTTAAGCCACATTTCCTTAATCTGAACTGTTGTAAAATTTGAGATTTAATGATGCAACAAATAATTTCCTGAATATAAGTACAATTAAAATATAGTAGATTTGATCTTTTGTGATTGACCCCTTACCTTTGTCATAGCTGGTATTATAGACCAGGCCCCAGTCATCCAGCGTCAGCACCTGAAACAAGGTGGTAATGGTGCTGAAAATACCTCCAAACCTCTCCGGGTCTGACTCACTATACAACACCCGGAGAAAAATGGTGAACATGCAAATGACCATTAGCATGATGAATGAGGTGGAGCCAATGGACCGCAAGGACTTTACAGCTGTTGCCAAGATTATTTCGAGTGTGTTGAAGGAGCTGGAACAAGAGACAGAGTGCCAGAGTTAATGTATGTGAGTAAACTGAACTTCCCAAAAACGGTTTTGGTACATTGATCAAAGCTGCTGATCATCGTTTTATTTATAGCTCTTTGTTGATTGATCTATAACATCTAGAGACATTATTATATCACAACCTAATATATCACAACCTAATCAGGCTGAAATAGTTAGTATAGGATTAGTATATATCAACTACTGATTCAAAGTGATAGCCACAGATATGGACACCCGTAACTTCCTAAACGCTACAAAAATGAAAGACACTATAAGAGTTTAATCCACAAACTGCTATGTGAAACACCATAGTATTGCTTATTGGCTTAAAGGTTCTGTGAAATGTGTTGTTCATGCTCTACAGACTCCTTCTTTAGTCTATTCCTGCTTTAAGCATCAGTGAGGTCATTTCACATCACGTCCATCAAAGTGTACTTTTTCTTACCGGATGGCTTTGAGCAAACGGAAGGCTCTGATTGCTCGTGCTCCTTTCATAATCTTCAGAGCCCGGAAGACGCTGGAGGTCTGTTTACCGCCCGCAAGTTTTGTGGTTTGCGCCAATGGCAGTGCAAAATCCACCACACTCATGACAATAATGATGAAATCTGAAAGAAAAAGGAGAAACAATCAGACTGAATAAGTTCTTACATCTAACATCTAATATCTCAGTACTTGATATTTTTAAAAAAAAATATGCAAAGGTATTTCGGTTTTAGGACCAGGTTTACTACTCTTATAAGAGATGGATCAGCTCACCCATGTTGTTCCAGGAGTTCAGGAAGTACTTGTGTCCCCACGCCAGGAGCTTCAGAAAGAACTCCATCAGGTAGATACCCAGGAAACAGGCATCCACCGCTGAGAACACCCAATCTAGTACAGCCATATAAAAAGATCAGAGTTTATATCAGAATAATGACCAGACCTTTTATCATGACTTCTGATATGATCAGAATACTGTACTAAAATAATCAGTACAAGTCAGAGTGTCTATGATAATGTTACCGTGTGTGCTTAATATTGTGGTGTACTGAACTAGTAAATACTGCACATGTCCAGAGTGTATCCATATTAACAGCTGTGTGAACATGTACTCTATGGTTCTCTATCTCTAGATATCTCTATATCATATCTCTATAGTTATCAATGATGAGGTTAAATTTTACCCAAAATAAGAAAAAAATATGACAGAGTGAACATGAGCTCTACACAGTGTATGACCGCACCTCCTCTCACACTGACTCTTGGGAAGGCCTGGGCGATCAGCAGCGTGGTATCAAGTACAACCACGAACAAGATGAAACTGGTGAATAGAGGGTTCTGGGTGAAGTTAAAGATGAGGTCGTAGATCTGCTCAACCCGTGTCCACCAACACTTCACTGAAGAACCATCAACCTGGAATTGATCTCTGGATTCATCCTCTACAGACAGAGAAAGAGAGAGAATGATGAGCATGCTTGATGGGCTGAGGGTATATGTTTGTGTGTGACAGAGAGGGAGTGTAGGTGTGTGTGAGTGGGGTTGAAGTTTTAGAGCCAAAAGCTCTGGCAGAGTAACCTTCTTCCGAAAGGCTGTCGTGGTCAGTGCTGTAGAGGGTGTGTTGTCTCGGCCCACAGCAGAGGTAGAAACACAGGACGCTGAAGATGGAGATCATCGTCATCTGTAAACACATCATTTGTTATGATGGTGTTAAATTTTATTCTGAATTTATGGTTCTTCTACAAAAAATGAATGGAATTCTAATCCATTCTATTGTGTAAAATGTCTGTAGGTACGTTTGAATAAATCCCTCACCCCCACGTAAAACAGAGCTCTGTCTGGCAGTAGAGGAAGACCGTGAACATGCAGCTCAAAACGAGCAGAATGCTCACAGTATGTGCCAACTCCCCTATACACACATACACAAACACACACACACAGAAACATCAGACAGATTATTTACATGGTGCACTTACTCCTTCTCACCACATGAGGGCACACTACTGCCCTCTCTACTGAGTAAAGCCCACTGAGTCTCTCTAGGTCTTGAGAATGGACGTACCTGTTGGAGACCTCAACGATAAAGAAGAAGTCCGGACTCTGCAGACCCTGAGGTGTTACATCCCCACAGGGAGAGTTCCTCTGACACACCCATCTATACAAACACACACCACACACACACACAGTTGATTGTTGAACAAAAACATAAGATGGAGCTGTTGCTCCAACTCAACTCAAAGTTATGTACATCTCTCTCTCACGCACTCACTCACTCACGCACTCACCCACCCTCACTGTCTTTTACACACACACACACATGTTTATTTCTAATAAAAACAGCAGTGGGAGCTCTCACCTGACCCAGTTGATGCTGCCACTCATCACCATGAAGCCCTCTTTAGTCATGTTAGCAGAGTCGTTCTGCAACGTCCACACACTCTCCTCAGAGCTCTCGCTAACACACACACAAACACACACAGGGGAGTTTAAATATGATGCTAATATTAAATATAGCGATTAGACAGACTGACACGTGTTTGTTGTTAAAATCAATCTTGTGTAAAAAGCTACAGCAGCAACACAGTGATCTGAACTGTCACATTAAGTCTATGTGATGTAGATACCTGTAATTGAAGCTGTTGATCTTCAAGATTTCCTCCTCACTGTAGTAACGCACGTTGTTCCTGGAATAAGGTCCCCCACCAACTACCTTAAATGTGTAGCTTTGGAGAAAACACACACACACACACAGTTAGGAATAAAATTTTGAGATGAGGGTCGATTTACATCAGAAATTTGATATGAGAAGTAAAATTAAATATGAAGATCATTTTTAAAAGATCATTTTCAATAAATAATATTATAGGAGATTGAAACTGATTACAATGGTACATTATCAATATACTACAGTATCTTCTACACCCAGACAAAGCATACAAGCAGAAATAGAACAAATATGTGGAATAGTGTTTATAATCCTTACCTGCCCAGGAACCTCTCCAACTCTCCAGAGACGTTACTCTTGATGGCAAAGAATGGATAGAAGACTAGGGATGGAGAGAGAGTGAACGAGAGAGACAGAGGGTTAGGTAAACCTCCAAACAGTACCACACCTAGCACACTATATACAGAGCTATGAGCACCTATGTAGCAAAGTAAGAGAAAAAGCTTTAGGATGTTTGAGGCTCATGCTGCCTTCATGCCTCCAGAATTATCAGAAATATGAGTTTCTGACCTAAAAATGTTTAAGACTTTCTGTTACTGACCTTTACCCATTCTACACGGTGGAGGAAAGGACGGTTTTAGAGATTGATGGCAGGTCATTTTAATCCTAAACTTACTTTTAGGAATCACTGATCTTAGAAGCTTGTTTACACGTGACCCCTGCATTATGTAAGAACTGCAATGGGTTGTATTTTTACAATGGGGGGGGGGTGTTAAAAAGACCCCAAAAAGATCAGGGGAGCTGATTGGTGAAGCATGTTCCCAACTACAAAGCACTTCAATGTAAAGACTGTGTAACTCCAGCTTGGCTAAAGGGAAACAGGAGCACCTGATGAGCATGTAAAGGTAGCATCAGATTGGGGAACTTTCATACAGCAGGATTTATCAGTTAGCCAGATCATTTAATCCAAATCTGAGGACTGTCCAGTGAGAGGGAAGATGAGGGGATTTCCTTTTGCACTAAATTAAAAAGGTTTTGTTGTGCAGCTTATTGAGAAATCCTCCTGCATGAAGTTCTACCCAGAAGTCTAAAGTGTGAGAGGACACTTACGGTCTTTGAAATAGAAGCACGGCACGCCTGGCTCAGGCTTTGGGCAGTCAAAGTACCGCCGGTTTAGCCGTGTGCTCTCCTGCAGGGTGGCGTTAACGTCAAACGCCAGCTGGCTGTCTGGTAGACACTGAGAGACGTTCTGAAAGACAGAAACAGTGAATGGTCATTTTTACTTCAGGTTAGTTCTGGGCTCCTCTATACCAAAAAACATTGGTCAGTAACTGATGAGAGAATCAGGTGTGTTTAAGTAAAGAGACCATTAGACTGTGCTGGACTCCAACCTTCCAGCACTAGGCTTGGGCTCTCCTGCACTAGCGTGTATTCTGGAGTATGTAATGTAGACATATGAATGCAAAAGCATGATTTCAAAGAAGAGAAGAAGAAGAAGATACATACAGTGTTCCCGTGAACATACTGGTCCCCAAAGATGTCCGCCACGCTGCGCCTGTTCGGTTTACTGGAAACTGCCCTCTGTGGGTGTTCAAGGCCACAGGAAACCACCAGGCCCACAGCAAATAGAAGGGTCAGTATTCTGACCATCATTCCTAAACTTCTGTTAAAAATGAGAGTCATATAAGTCAGTTGTAGCTTCACATGTTTTACATCATTAGTAAAGAGTTAGAACACTGTAATAAAAATTTACATATTTATGTTATTGCCAGAATGATAAATACACTTATGGAGGACTCTAAAACAATGAAGAAAAGATGCACTGGATAAACAATCTAATTAAACTAAATCACATAAACGTCAGGTATTAAACAAAGTGATTGAATTAAAATGATTGTAAATAAAAATGTTAATGATCTTGTTAAAGGTTTGTCCTTCGCTCAACTGAAACACTTAGGGGTGTCTAATACTGGTGTCTTACTAATAATACTTACTGGTGTCTAATTAGCAAAACTCTAATTTACATTGTTTATAGGAGTAATTTTATTACATTGTATAATGAAATGATGCTTCTCTTTCTTAGATTTATAGTGAATACATCGAGTGTGTACTATCAGCCATGCTGTAGTGTCCTTCTCACCGTTCAGTTCAACAGTTATCACCGCTATAGGAGATGCCCCCCTAGTTCGGTACCCCCTATGACATGTAACACTCACCTGATCCCGCTGATGCGACTTTCAGCTCATCTGATGAGATCCTGAACTAAACGCCTCAGCTTATAAGGACGTTCTACCCGACTATGACGTAACAACGGTCACGTTGCCATGCTAACAATTCAATTTACGTTACTACGGCAACAACAATAGACCTTAATAAATTCAGTTACATTTATAATGAAAAATATGTTTATTAAAAGCGTGTGTAAGACTAATTAGACAAAAATAAACTGTCTACATTTACTTAATGTACAGAACTTCGTTATGTGTCACAAAAAAAACATCAGCTCCTCGGGATCGCGCCCTCTTCCGGGACGATTCCGAGACACCGCCCACAGGCCCAAATAAGGACTTCCGCCTTGTTTGGTTCATGTGTTTGGTATCGGTTCATGATTCATGTTCATTGGGATACCACCTGGGATTGTGGTATTTCCGCCATTGGGTGTCGAGAATTGTATCGTTTGGGATCTCGAGGTTTCTCGAGAGGTTCCCCGTACTGTAGTAGTGTGTTGAGGCCAGCTTCTGCTCGGTGTTCGTGTTCAGGAGCAGGTCACCCTGACAATCAGGTCATCATTGAGGGTCGCTCGCTTACGGCCAGGATGTACTGGCGACCCCCGCTCACGGCAGCACGCTGCGGTTCCAGGTTTGGTCGGACTAACCGTGTTTACTCAGTAGCTGGTTTCCCCCCTTCAACTCCCCCAGTCCCCCACCTCACTCCCCCAGTCCCAGGTTCGTTTTTGGTTCGTCCTCTTGTTTTCCACCTTCATGTTTTGCTGCTTTTTTGCCTCACTTGTCCTCCTTTGTTTTTCCCCTTGTGTTAATAAATCTGCTTGCTTTGACTCCATCTCTGCCAGTGTTCGCCCCTCTGTGTCTGGCCTAGCACGCCATGACAAACAGGTCATTTAATTTCTAATTATTAATGAACTAAATGTATTTTACTCATGCCATAAATAAACTGTTTACCTGTCCTTGTTATTTTATTCTTATTAAATATATTTTAAAAGAAAGAAAGTGCATTAATTTAGTAAATACATTTTAATAATATTAAAACACATTAAACTTCAGAAAACTATGATAGCTATGAACTATGATTAGATTTAATAGTAATTATATCAGAAATCATTCAGAATTAGGTTTTTTTATTGGTCAATTATCCATAAAACACCTGATAAAATAATTCAGTGAAACTGACATGAATCAAGTTCGTATCTTGGATCTTCATACAGTCAGGATTTATTAATCACAAATACAATCATCAGGTGGAGAAGCTAAATTAGGCAGCTAGCTCTTTCAGAAGTGAGCTTCTCTAGAGTTAGATATCCAGCCTGTAGTTTTCAGCAGGACGTGTTTAACAGCTTCACCCACTCTCGAGAGGTTTTCTAACACGATCATTTTTTCTCCAAATAAATTCTGAATAAAACGTCTTTGTCAGGATTGTGGAGCTCCAGCTGACTACGTCCTTTCTTCTGCTGCTGCTAAGATGAGCTAACTTAGCTGTGAGTAAATGATCTTTCTAGAAAGCTTCGTTCAGCTCAGGATGAAATCAGCCAGCTCTGATGATCACATCTGCACAGTTGTCCAGCTCTGGCAGCAGAGTCCCAACGCCGGACTAATCAAGAGCAAACCGGTCGTCCGGGAGCGGCCAGTCCCCGTAAGACGCGGGGTTTCACCCTCACTGTTTGTTGGGACAGCGACCGCATGGCCTGTCAGCTGTGCTGGACCACGACCTTATAAAAAAAGTCTTTTATATATATTAAAATATTTTTATAAAACTTATAATAAAAAATACTGAACGCAGCAGCAGTCCTGCTTCCTCCCAGTGTCCTACCTGTAGTTTTGGGCTCCTCTGTTTCTCCTGTTGACTCTCTCTCGGTTTCCCACTAAGTTCCTACATGTCCCTGGGCTCTTTTTTAGACATTACTCTGATATTTTTTGCTCATGGTCAGTTTTAGAGTGAATTACTCTCCTGCACATATTGCTAGCATTACTCCACGTGTTTCACTCTATACTAGTCAGCTAAGCTTGCTCTCTTATATGATCTTGTGAGGAGGGAAGAAGCAGGATCTCGTAATCAACACTAAGGGCTGTGTTTGATATCAGGTGTGCAGAATATCAGCTGTAAGGTTGTTACAGTCTGGGATATGAGGAATATCAGCTGTAAGGTTGTTACAGTCTGGGATATGAGGCACTTAGGTTTCGCTCGAGCAGCTCAGCACCTCAGTGACGTCATTGCCGTTTGCGTCCGTCTGTAAACTAAGTCAAGTTAATATGATCGTCAATAAGGTGTTGTCTTTTCATACATTATATTATCTACACTCTCAGATCTAATGTGTCACTTCTTCTACACATCTTCTCTCTAACACATTTTGTCAGTCCTGGATTCTTTTAAAACACGTGTAATATTTCTCCATAATTCTCTACACATGTGTGTTAACCTTCAAGAAAATACATTCATATCAGAAAATCAATCAGTTGTACCTGAGTTTTAGTATTAAATGTAATCATATGTGGATAAAAATGTAGATTATTTCCCCTCAAACAGAAAAACTAACATCAATTAAAATCTGAGTCCTTGGATCAATCATGTCTCTCCAGTCCAGTTTTTAATGTTCAACCATCGCCTCGCTCTTTTTGGACGTTGGTGGCCAGGATGGAGCAGGACCCTGATTTATCTGTGTTTTAAATGATATAAAACTTTGGGATTAAACATTTAAATCTGGTTAATAAGTGATAGCAGTAGAAAACCCGGTTAAGTGCTGCCGTCTAACCGAGTAGTTATTTAGTAGCTATAGTCATATATTAACAGTAGCTCCAGTCATTTAACATTAGCAACGCTAGCTAGGCTATCTGTTAAGTTAGCGCTCGAGCACAGAGTTAGAGGACATTCAGACACAGGTTTGCTGTTAAATCAGGTTCACTGTTGTTATTTCGTGCTGTAAGTTAGCCTCGCTCGGTAGCTGGTGTTAAATAGTTCAGTAAGCTGGGTTAGCGTAACTAGCCGCACTGCATAGTTCAGTCATGAAATGGTGGAAAATACGTTGACCGCGGTTGATAGTGTAGTTTATTTCTGCAGCGATGGTGTGGAGATGATGTGAAGAAATGCTCTATTCACGGCGTCTTCTTGAGTATTAAAAAGGTTTATTACAAGCAGATCCAGCCTCTTGATCAGACTCCATGGTAGCCTGAGAGAGGGTTTGGGCCAATGTGAATTTCCTCTGAATAACAACTCTGAGGTCCCTGCTTATGTAGACTAGTGTTGACTTTTTCTGGTGTTATTGGAGACTTCTGGAGACTCTGAGGTGAAAACACATGTTCTTCAGGAGCTGCTGTGAGTCCCGTCCCACAACACTCACAGCGCTCAGTCTCTCAGTCGGAGCAGACCCACACCGCTCCATGTCCACACTGCAAATGAACTGCGCATGCCCAAACCCGCCGCTGACCCCGCCCCCTGTTTTCAGAGCGGGGTGTAAATAGAAATGCGTCTTCAGAGAGACACGAAATAAACCACTGCATTTAACTCACACAGTCTCACTCACCTCAAATCTAACAGACAAACTGTTCCATTGGTTAAAATCACGCACATGATTAATTGCCCATCTTCACGCGACTGTAATAATTATATTCCAGATTAAAATTCATGGAAAGATATTTACTGATCATTACTGAAGTTTTTATCTTGATAAAGAGTTGCTATTTAATCTTTATAAATTAAATGTGAATCACATATTAGCAAGTTCAACTGTATAATATTTTTGTTGCTACGCTGGCATATGAAGCTGATACCAGCAGGTAAAGACAGCTGCTGTGCACTTGCTATCCTCTATCCAGCTAGTTCCTTTAGTGTGTGTTTGCTTACTAACAAATATTACCAACAGTTATCTACATCCTATCCCCCCACAGGTCATCTCTCCTGACTGTTCCAGTGGGTGAAATATTCCATGTGATTAATTGCCCATTCATGATTGAAATACATGGAGATATATATTTTATTACTGTGTTCTTTTCTTCAGTGTTGCTGTTCACTTTTTATTAAATGGAAATCACATTTTACCAAATTCAGTTGCTCTCTTTGCATAGAAAACTGATACCAAGACGTAAAGCTGCACTTACCAGCAGCTAGATGGACTAGTTTGCACTTATCTGCACCTATTCTCCACTTCTCTGGTGGTGAAACATGGGTTGTTAGTAAATAAGTTGTAGCTTGGTTCATTTTGCTATAATAAAAGGTGACTTACGCTGCTTCCTGTATTATAAACGTAATTCTAATTACCTATATTCTAACTGTTATTTTTATTCCTTAGTTATCTATCAACTACTGAAAGTGGCTCTAGCGAAGAGCATCATCGCTGACTTTCCATACCTGAAAGTCTAAGTAGATGGAAAAAGGGAAGGATTTGTAAGTATATGCTTTGATTCTCAGTTGTAAGCTGTGCAGAGCTGACTTTCATATTTTTAAATATAAGGTTAGACAAAGGATCAAATCACTTTTCAAATCTTTTATTAATCACTATTTATGTAAAGCTGCTTTGTGACGACAACAGTTGTAAAAAGCGCTATACAAATAAATCTGACTTGACTAAAGCATCTGCAACTGTTTTTAAATGCTTAAATAAAAAAATAGGTTTCAATACTACCTCAAATACCTTAAATGTTTCTCAGTTAATATCCCTGAACATTTTTATGATCCAACATCTCATTCTGGGTTTCTGTGTGGTCTCAACAGCCCTTCAGTGTGTAATGTGCCTGGGATGTCACATCCTTAGCGGTAAAGTTGCTGTTGCGCCATTTCATTTATGAGGATAAGAGCTAAATCAAAGGATCTCCAGGTTTAAGAAAGGGCAATGAAAAATAGACTAAGCATCATTCTCAGTTTAAGATCCTCTGAAAAATCTGACTTCACAAATGTGGTGCCTTTTGCAAGTTTGACCTTTTTTAGTGGGAGATTGTTGATTTTGACAGAAGATTTGTTGGATTGACAGAAGATCAGCACTGCGGTTTGTTCATTTTGCTGAGGGAAATCTGCAGCATTATCTTTGCACCTGTTACTTTTGGGCTTGCTGTGTTTCTGAAGCAGCTTATTACAGATCACCATACACTCTTCAATGCACTGTATGGCTGTAGTCTTACTCCAAAGCACCATGTCATGATTCATTATCCCAGAATGCTTTGGATCGCTCTCAGTTATGATGCATGAGATTGGAGACAAAGCAAAACCCGCTCAAGAGGCAAGAACATGTGGTATGCAACTTTAAAAATATTGCTAAAACACTCACTTAAAAACATCTGGTTCAGGAAATCTATCATTTCAAACTTGCCAATCCTTTCTGTATAAATGGAGATTGGTAATGCATATCCTGTCAGCACTGGATCTTTGAGAAAGTCACTGGTGGTATTGGATTCCTGTGATGAACCACTAAGGTCCCCACATGTTTTAAGGAACATGGGTTGGAGTTTGTTGGTGTTTACTTGGTTCAGCACAAATCTGATTACTTTTACATTTTGGATGTTTTGGGTATGTTGCAGTAATATATCTATTCCAAGATTGACACTAAACATACATTGATTATTTTTACTCATTTCAGTCTCAGCAATGGTTCACTGGAATCCTGAATAATGAAGCTCATAAGTGTACAATCGTTAAATCTCTACTTTTCTGTACTGGGAGTGCACACTAGTAAAGGAGGGTCACACCATAGGATGGGACAGTTTAAAAAGTTTTATTGATCTCACCATAATGTTCTGCTGTCTTCTTCTATTTCCCAGGAGCCATGTCTGCAGTGTGGGTCAGTGGGTGGTGGTTTAGAAGAAGGGCGGGCTTACTGAGCATGTCTTTAAAGACATGCCTGGAATTCTGGGTAATGTGGACTGTTCGATCTGGAACTGTTCTAGGGGGTAAACCAGGGTTATACAGAGAGCTAAATGGGTATTCACAACATTTATTTAGTGTTGAGATGGCCTGTGTATTGCAATGTGATGTAGAATGTGAAGTAGTGGTGTTCACTTAGTGGAAGTCTTCGCATTCACTGTTCATGGTTAACGGTAAATGGACACTGCAATTACAAATGGTTTGATCCATCATGTTAAAGAGGACTGATTGTGCTGTTTTTGTTTTCCCACCAGCTCAGAGGTCATACTGCTGTAAAGACGGGTCTGTTTTTGTTTTCCTGGCCAGTATTCTTTTGTATAAAATTCAAGAGTCTAAGTTTGCATAAGCCAATAAATGTCCTGATTGACTCCACAATGTGCCACCTTGCCTTGCCTTTGGTCACACCCTGACAATTCCTTCTTGATGTTTTGCTGTGTTCTTTCAGTTGAGAACTAAGTATTTTTTGCGTATGTGGTGAAGCAAACCAAAGACTATGAAATGATCAGTTTAGATGATGCTGCAGATGTCAGGTCAGTTGATTTACTGTCAACTGTCATGGCGGGTTAGGCCAGACACAGAGGGATGAACACTTTTCATCATTTTCTTGAGCCAGACACTGACTCTCCTCTTTTACTCTTTTACCTCTGTAAAGTAAGAAGTGGGTGTGAGATTTTGAGCGAGGTGTTATGTTATGTTACTGTCATGTGTTTTATGCTCTGTGTGCTCTGTATTTAAACAACTTCATAGTTGGAATATATGAAGCTCATTAACACAGAAATTAAAAACCACAACACTCACCCATGCCCAGTGTTTTAACCAGTAATTGGACTCGTCCAGACCGACTACAAAATCTACCGAGTCCAGCACGTTTTAAAAACTGATTTCTGGGAGAAAATAAAAATGTGCCAGTATTAGCACAGGGAAACTGTAGGGTAACTGTTGGAATTAGACACTGGAGATGGAAGGAGAAGAAAATGTTCAGAGAAGAAAAGGCTGTTTTGTCAATGAAACACATGGAGATGGATGAAGGAGATCTGTGGTGGCTTTTTGTTTTAGAGATGATGTGCTGTCCATGTTTTTACAGTCATTGTAATAAACAGAGAAGCTGTGTTCTGCAAAAACAACAACAACAACAACAACAATAGTAACTGAGTGAACAGACTTTCGGGCAAAAGAAAACACGGCATGGGCAATCCTATATTAGTCTGACCTCTTCCCTGATTGGGTTGGTTTTATAGCGCGAGCTCTCTCACTACAATCAGTGAGCTGTTAAAATTAAGAGGGTTAATACCAGAGACTTTGTAAATACTCACATATTAGCTAACATTTACTGTTTGTATTTCCCATTTATTCACAGTATTTACTACCATCTCTGTGAAATATTATGTTTATTTTATTACAGAGATCACTGTGACTGAAATCTCAGATTTCTACATTAAACTCAAAGAAGTTTGGATGTACTGAAAGAGAATTGAGGACCTGTTCAAATTCAGCGATTAAAAGATAAGTAATGAATACTTTCAAATGTGTAACTTGTGTACAAATGTGTAAAATGTGTGTAACTTAACAGCTAGTAGGACTTTAGCTAAACACATATCTAGCTGTATATCCTGTTCTGTCTGAAAGGTGAAGTTTCTAGCGTTAACAAGGGTGTTGTTAGCCAATTATAGAAAGTCAGTGCCGTATGCTGAAAAACAGCACCACACCATGATGTTCCCACCTCAAAACTTCACTGTTGGTTTGGTGTTTTTGGGGTGATATGCAGTGCCTTTTGTTCTCCAAACATGGTGTGTATTATGGCCTTCAAAGAGTTAAATTTTGGTCTCATCTGACCAGACTATATTCTCCCAGTATTTCACAGGCTTATCTTTATGTTGTTGAGAACTTTAAATAAGCTTCAACATTCACACCTTGAACCAACTGATATTTATTTGCAATAAGTGGCAGGATTGCTTTCCAGTTATTGATAGGTTTTAGCTGGTGTCCTGACTTTCCATGGCTTTTTGCACCTCTCTTTCTTCATGTGTTCAATACTTTTTCCCTGTGTCATCGTACTGCTTGTAGTAATGAGACTTGATTTTCTGGAGCTGACGCTGACGCTCGTCTCCTGCCGCTGGAGTGAAGCTATAAGCCAGCAGGTCACTTGCTCATTGTTTGTTAGCATTAGCTAAATGTTCTTACTCTCTGTTTAGACGTTTTAATATTAGTTTGGTCTTACTTATCTTTCCAATACTTTTCTAATCTGTTGTGTCGCTTAGCTTGTAAGTGATTCTGTGTTATTAACTGCATCCGCAAACCGGTTCAAGGTCCTCAGCCTGTCATCTTTGCCTCCCTCGCCTTCCCCAGAACCGAGGAAAACTACAAAGAGCGGTATTCTCATTATTGGAGATTCCATTGTTAGACATTTAAACGTGTCTAAGGGTAATGCCACGGTTTCCTGTCTTCCAGATGCCCGCGTATTGGATGTCACCCGCTGGTTGCCTGCGGCGCTTCAGCAATGCGGGAACCCCAGCACCATCCTCCATGTGGGGACAAACGGCACCTCTGGCCATCGCAGCGAAGGAAATGAGGTAAGCCTGTGTGTGTCTTTATTCAGTGTAATTTCAGTTGGTCTGTGTATGTTGGTTGTCTTGGCCTGTGCTCACTCTGACGCTTGACATTATGTGATTAAAATCTTGGCAAAGTGTGAATTAAACAGAAACACAAGACTTGATGTGTTTAAACACCGTCTTCCTCTTTTTATTCGTTTCATCATCGTTTTTTTGTTGGTCTTGGTTTTGTTGTGTCTTGGCAACTTCACATCCACTATTCCCAATAACTGCCTTGTCTTAATTACTTTATGCACTTAAGAAATAACTACCTGAAACAATTAGCTATCATTTTAAAGCCTTCTCCTGCATTGTGGGCTTTAGTTCTCTTAATTTTCAGAGTACAACTCAGGAGGACAACGTCATCTGCAAACAACAGAGAAGCTGCCCTCGCCCCCCTGCCAGAAGCCCTCTTGCCCCAGGCTACACCTTGCTATCCTGTCCATGAATATCAAACAAGAGTGGAGACAAGGTGCAGCTCTGACGGAGTCCAGTGGCTACACTAAACAAGCTTGAGAATACAGACACAGCTCTCACACAGAGAGTACAAGGAAAGCATGGCTTGCGTCAGCAAACCTGGCACCCAATACTCCCAGTGCACCTCCTCCAAGATGTTTTAGGGAACATGGTTGTAAACCTTCTCCAAGTCCACAAAATACATGTCGACTGCAGTGGGATACTCCCATGCCCCCTCAACTATCTGAGAAAAGGTGAAGAGCTGCTCCACTATTCCACAGCCAGAACAAAATCCACACTGCTCCCCCTTCATCTAGTATCAACTATCGGGTAGATTCCCCTTTCCAGTACCTGAGATACACTTTCCTGGAGAAGCTGAGGAGTGTGATGCCACGATAGTCCCCTTTCTTGAAAATGAGCGCCACCACGCCAGTTTTCAGAGGCACAGTTCCCGAGGCCTATGCAACATTGCAGAGGCGTGTCAGGGACCAAGCGATGGATTCTAATACCCCCGGTATTCTCCATCAGGTATGTTCCTCAGGTTTAGGAGTTCCTCAAAGTGTTCCTTCCAGCGCCCAACAATATGCTCAGCTGAGGTCAGAGCTTCACTGCTTTTACTGAGCACTTTGGACAGTGACCCTCCTTCCCCTTCTAAGCTGTTAAAGCATTTTCCAGAACCTCCTTGAGGCCACCCGAAAGTCATTCTTCATGATCTCTACAAACACGCTTCTGTCGCTGACACAGCTGCCACCATTTTAGCCTTTCGGTGCCAATCAGCGGAATTGGGAGTACTCTGAGCTGACCAAAGCCTCTCTATTCCGCTTGACGGCCTCCCTCACCATAGGTATTCGCCAACAGGTTACTTGGTTTCCGTCAAATCAAGCACCAAGCTTTTGGCCACAGCTATGTACAGCCGCTTCCACGATTGAGGTTCTGAACAGGGTTCATTCTGACTCCATGTACCCCGACCTCCTCCAAAACATGTGGGAAGCTCATGTGGAGGTGGGAGTTGAAATCACAGTCCTTTGCCAGCCTTTCCCAGCAGACCCTCAATTAATTTGGGTCTACCAGGTCTGTCTGTCAGTTTTCCGATCCAACTCACAACCAGATGATGATAAGGTCACAAATCTGCACTTCTCTTTACCAGAGTTTCTGAAACATACGGCCTCAGGTCAGATAACATGACAACAAAGTCCATCATTGACCTTTGGCCCAAGGAGCTCTAGTAGTAGTAAGTACACTTCTGAGCAACCGTGTTCAGACATAGTGTTTGTTATGGACATACCATGACTAGCACAGAAGTCCAATATACATCCCACCACTCTGGTTCAGATCAGGCAGGCTGTTCAACCCAATCACTCCTCTCCACATTTCCCAGTAATTGCTCACATGGCATGGATATCACCCAGCAGAACAATGGAGTCAGTGCATGGGACCCTCTCCGAATTACCACCCACTTTCTCCAAGAGAGCAGAAAACTCTAAACTGCTGTTGGGCACGAATGCATTTTTCTATCTGCAACACAAAGTCGCATCGAAGTGACCCTCTCATCTACCGGGAAAATCTGGACCTTGCGGATGGTGGGTACACATGCTTGTGCCACGTTACTTGTTTGAGCTCAAACAGGGTACGTGGACTTCGCAGCCACCAGACGCTCAGGTGCAGATACTACCCCCAGACCTGGATCCAGGGGTAGGTCTCGGTAAACCTTTTCCTTTTCCATTTCAAATGCATTCTGTTTTTGGACCGTGCCATCAGCATATGATCATGAGGGAGGAGATCATAAGAGAGGGGGGGAACTCAGGGCTGGAGTTTGAGTGGCTTTGGCATGTAATCTAGTAACAGATACAAGGTGTGTTTGATGGGCTTTATCTGAGTTGGACAGCAATTTTAATGGGCCTCTTAAATTAAAATCCCTGTGCTTTTAAGTAGCATTATCTGAGATTCTGCATTTTTTACTCCTGGCCTCTTACATTTGATGATGGTTGAGCATTTATGTTTATTTGTTAGCTTATTCTGTTGCGAATGGAAAATAGGAATCCGAGTCTAGACCCCTAATGAGCAAGCCAAGGGCGACAGTGGCAAGGAAAAACTCCCTGAGAAGTGAGGAAGAAACCTTAAGAGGAACCAAGACTCAGTAGGGAAACCCATCCTCCTCTGGTTGACCCGGGATTCTAGAAATTACTTTGGGCTCGGAAACGTGTTAGTTCAGGGATTACGGTAATAGACGCAGGTAGTTACTAACTTGGTCACAATTGGCCCAATGCAGAAATTGGCAGATTCTAGGCATCCTGACATAGGCAGTGGCAGCTTGGGTGGAGATGGATGAAACTAACCTGGTTTGATTTTGGGTGGAGTAAATAGGGCAGCCAGAACAGCCAGGAGATTTCAGGAGAGCTCATGAGGAGAGGAGAGTGGAATGCTGCATATCGTCAGCAGCTGGTTGCAGGTCAGAGGTTATTCACTGACAGTCTCCTCTTCCATGTCCTACAACAAAATGAACTGTGTCAGTAACCCTATAAGGACAAAAGCAGTTGTGGTATTCTCTCACATATGCAGCACTCATTTGATGACATTTACCCAGCTCGTTCTTTAACACATATATATTATATTATATTTGTTTATAGAGATTTTCTCCTTAGTTTAAGAAATAATAGTGAAAGTTGAATAATGTTTCTTCCTCTAAATGTTAGTGTTGTTACCACTGTATTCAGTATCAAGAAGAACGTTACTCACTTATTTCCTGCTTCTTTGGTCGTTATAATTAAACCAGTTGAAGTTCACTGGCCTTTCAGTTATTAGTTGTACTGTAATTGCAATGGCATGGATATGGAAAAGCTCCTTACCTTAAAGCTGATTTCCACAAGTTTGTTCAGCAGAAAGGCCTCTGATTCAACTGAGAACTGGCTCTGCTCCATGCTGGCCAAAAGTCTCAGATAATTTGTCATGAGCTCCACCTTTCTATAAACATAAACAACAACAGTCTATTAGAGATAATGGTCTTTTGATGTGTATGGGGAACATCATTTAGTAATATTTACTGATCCTATGATCATGCTTGAGGGACCAACATATGGGTATTTCTGAAACAGTGTCTTTTACCGTTTGCTGTGTTTCTGTCCACTGAAACGTTGTTTGAGAGCCTCCTGGTCTGCCTCTTCACCTGACTGGGTCTCACTAATCTCTAGTTCTGTTGTGAGAGAGTGAGAGAGATCCAGATAAACAAATCTACACCAATACAAAATATTCATAAAGAAACAAATATTAGCCAATATGAAACAAAAAAACTATTAATTATTTGCCAAGGTAAAAACCCATCCATTTACCACCACCTTTATGCACCAGGCAGCCCTTTCAAACAAGCTCTGTTATCTTACAAACTTACCGATCTTCCTGATGAACTCGCCTTCATCCTCTTGGGCAGCTTCCACCTGAAATCAGAGGTTAGTTAGAATACTGAACCATTACACATCTATAAGTTATTCTGCGCTGTAAGAGTCTGAACTCTGTGTACCTTCTGATTTGTCCTGTTGATGGTAAGTCCCAAGTTGTCCACCAACACTGCCAGGATGATACTTGAAGGACAGAGAACAAAGATGAAGTGAACATTAAGTACATAAACATGCACTGAGTAGTAATAAGTCAATGCTGTCTGGCTGGATGGGGAACGTTATTCCCAGTAACTTACTTGAGGAGAATTAAATTCTCCACAACGATGTACAACACCAGGAAGACCATGATGTGAGCAGCTCCTGTTGACAGTAGAAAACAGAGAATGGATCCATTGATAAAAAATTCACAACAATAGTTACCATTTTTATTAATTTTGTTTAATTATTTTAATTATTTAAATAATCAAGTGAAAGATTGTTAGAGCACTGGTTTATCTGATCTATGTGATTAAATAGTTTCTTAAGCCACATTTCCTTAATCTGAACTGTTGTAAAATTTGAGATTTAATGATGCAACAAATAATTTCCTGAATATAAGTACAATTAAAATATAGTAGATTTGATCTTTTGTGATTGACCCCTTACCTTTGTCATAGCTGGTATTATAGACCAGGCCCCAGTCATCCAGCGTCAGCACCTGAAACAAGGTGGTAATGGTGCTGAAAATACCTCCAAACCTCTCCGGGTCTGACTCACTATACAACACCCGGAGAAAAATGGTGAACATGCAAATGACCATTAGCATGATGAATGAGGTGGAGCCAATGGACCGCAAGGACTTTACAGCTGTTGCCAAGATTATTTCGAGTGTGTTGAAGGAGCTGGAACAAGAGACAGAGTGCCAGAGTTAATGTATGTGAGTAAACTGAACTTCCCAAAAACGGTTTTGGTACATTGATCAAAGCTGCTGATCATCGTTTTATTTATAGCTCTTTGTTAATGTCTCTAGATCTATAACATCTAGAGACATTATTATATCACAACCTAATATATCACAACCTAATCAGGCTGAAATAGTTAGTATAGGATTAGTATATATCAACTACTGATTCAAAGTGATAGCCACAGATATGGACACCCGTAACTTCCTAAACGCTACAAAAATGAAAGACACTATAAGAGTTTAATCCACAAACTGCTATGTGAAACACCATAGTATTGCTTATTGGCTTAAAGGTTCTGTGAAATGTGTTGTTCATGCTCTACAGACTCCTTCTTTAGTCTATTCCTGCTTTAAGCATCAGTGAGGTCATTTCACATCACGTCCATCAAAGTGTACTTTTTCTTACCGGATGGCTTTGAGCAAACGGAAGGCTCTGATTGCTCGTGCTCCTTTCATAATCTTCAGAGCCCGGAAGACGCTGGAGGTCTGTTTACCGCCCGCGAGTCCTGTGGTTTGCGCCAATGGCAGTGCAAAATCCACCACACTCATGACAATAATGATGAAATCTGAAAGAAAAAGGAGAAACAATCAGACTGAATAAGTTCTTACATCTAACATCTCAGTACTTGATATTTAAAAAAAAAAAAAATATGCAAAGGTATTTCGGTTTTAGGACCAGGTTGACTACTCTTATAAGAGATGGATCAGCTCACCCATGTTGTTCCAGGAGTTCAGGAAGTACTTGTGTCCCCACGCCAGGAGCTTCAGAAAGAACTCCATCAGGTAGATACCCAGGAAACAGGCATCCACCGCTGAGAACACCCAACCTAGTACAGCCATATAAAAAGATCAGAGTTTATATCAGAATAATGACCAGACCTTTTATCATGACTTCTGATATGATCAGAATACTGTACTAAAATAATCAGTACAAGTCAGAGTGTCTATGATAATGTTACCGTGTGTGCTTAATATTATGGTGTACTGAACTAGTAAATACTGCACATGTCCAGAGTGTATCCATATTAACAGCTGTGTGAACATGTACTCTATGGTTCTCTATCTCTAGATATCTCTATATCATATCTCTATAGTTATCAATGATGAGGTTAAATTTTACCCAAAATAAGAAAAAAATATGACAGAGTGAACATGAGCTCTACACAGTGTATGACCGCACCTCCTCTCACACTGACTCTTGGGAAGGCCTGGGCGATCAGCAGCGTGGTATCAAGTACAACCACGAACAAGATGAAACTGGTGAATAGAGGGTTCTGGGTGAAGTTAAAGATGAGGTCGTAGATCTGCTCAACCCGTGTCCACCAACACTTCACTGAAGAACCATCAACCTGGAATTGATCTCTGGATTCATCCTCTACAGACAGAGAAAGAGAGAGAATGATGAGCATGCTTGATGGGCTGAGGGTATATGTTTGTGTGTGACAGAGAGGGAGTGTAGGTGTGTGTGAGTGGGGTTGAAGTTTTAGAGCCAAAAGCTCTGGCAGAGTAACCTTCTTCCGAAAGGCTGTCGTGGTCAGTGCTGTAGAGGGTGTGTTGTCTCGGCCCACAGCAGAGGTAGAAACACAGGACGCTGAAGATGGAGATCATCGTCATCTGTAAACACATCATTTGTTATGATGGTGTTAAATTTTATTCTGAATTTATGGTTCTTCTACAAAAAATGAATGGAATTCTAATCCATTCTATTGTGAAAAATGTCTGTAGGTACGTTTGAATAAATCCCTCACCCCCACGTAAAACAGAGCTCTGTCTGGCAGTAGAGGAAGACCGTGAACATGCAGCTCAAAACGAGCAGAATGCTCACAGTATGTGCCAACTGCCCTATACACACATACATAAACACACACACACAGAAACATCAGACAGATTATTTACATGGTGCACTTACTCCTTCTCACCACATGAGGGCACACTACTGCCCTCTCTACTGAGCAAAGCCCACTGAGTCTCTCTAGGTCTTGAGAATGGACGTACCTGTTGGAGACCTCAACGATAAAGAAGAAGTCCGGACTCTGCAGACCCTGAGGTGTTACATCCCCACAGGGAGAGTTCCTCTGACACACCCATCTATACAAACACACACCACACACACACACAGTTGATTGTTGAACAAAAACATAAGATTGTTGCTCCAACTCAACTCAAAGTTATGTACATCTCTCTCTCACGCACTCACTCACTCACGCACTCACCCACCCTCACTGTCTTTTACACACAAACACACATGTTTATTTCTAATAAAAACAGCAGTGGGAGCTCTCACCTGACCCAGTTGATGCTGCCACTCATCACCATGAAGCCCTCTTTAGTCATGTTAGCAGAGTCGTTCTGCAACGTCCACACACTCTCCTCAGAGCTCTCGCTAACACACACACAAACATACACAGGGGAGTTTAAATATGATGCTAATATTAAATATAGCGATTAGACAGACTGACACGTGTTTGTTGTTAAAATCAATCTTGTGTAAAAAGCAACAGCAGCAACACAGTGATCTGAACTGTCACATTAAGTCTATGTGATGTAGATACCTGTAATTGAAGCTGTTGATCTTCAAGATTTCCTCCTCACTGTAGTAACGCACGTTGTTCCTGGAATAAGGTCCCCCACCAACTACCTTAAATGTGTAGCTTTGGAGAAAACACACACACACACACAGTTAGGTATAAAATTTTGAGATGAGGGTCGATTTACATCAGAAATTTGATATGAGAAGTAAAATTAAATATGAAGATCATTTTTAAAAGATCATTTTCAATAAATAATATTATAGGAGATTGAAACTGATTACAATGGTACATTATCAATATACTACAGTATCTTCTACACCCAGACAAAGCAAACATGCAGAAATAGAACAAATATGTGGAATAGTGTTTATAATCTTTACCTGCCCAGGAACCTCTCCAACTCTCCAGAGACGTTACTCTTGATGGCAAAGAATGGATAGAAGACTAGGGATGGAGAGAGAGTGAACGAGAGAGACAGAGGGTTAGGTAAACCTCCAAACAGTACCACACCTAGCACACTATATACAGAGCTATGAGCACCTATGTAGCAAAGTAAGAGAAAAAGCTTTAGGATGTTTGAGGCTCATGCTGCCTTCATGCCTCCAGAATTATCAGAAATATGAGTTTCTGACCTAAAAATGTTTAAGACTTTCTAAGACTTTCTGTTACTGACCTTTACCCATTCTACACGGTGGAGGAAAGGACGGTTTTAGAGATTGATGGCAGGTCATTTTAATCCTAAACTTACTTTTAGGAATCACTGATCTTAGAAGCTTGTTTACACGTGACCCCTGCATTATGTAAGAACTGCAATGGGTTGTATTTTTACAATGGGGGGGGGGTGTTAAAAAGACCCCAAAAAGATCAGGGGAGCTGATTGGTGAAGCATGTTCCCAACTACAAAGCACTTCAATGTAAAGACTGTGTAACTCCAGCTTGGCTAAAGGGAAACAGGAGCACCTGATGAGCATGTAAAGGTAGCATCAGATTGGGGAACTTTCATACAGCAGGATTTATCAGTTAGCCAGATCATTTAATCCAAATCTGAGGACTGTCCAGTGAGAGGGAAGATGAGGGGATTTCCTTTTGCACTAAATTAAAAAGGTTTTGTTGTGCAGCTTATTGAGAAATCCTCCTGCATGAAGTTCTACCCAGAAGTCTAAAGTGTGAGAGGACACTTACGGTCTTTGAAATAGAAGCACGGCACGCCTGGCTCAGGCTTTGGGCAGTCAAAGTACCGCCGGTTTAGCCGTGTGCTCTCCTGCAGGGTGGCGTTAACGTCAAACGCCAGCTGGCTGCCTGGTAGACACTGAGAGACGCTCTGAAAGACAGAAACAGTGAATGGTCATTTTTACTTCAGGTTAGTTCTGGGCTCCTCTATACCAAAAAACATTGGTCAGTAACTGATGAGAGAATCAGGTGTGTTTAAGTAAAGAGACCATTAGACTGTGCTGGACTCCAACCTTCCAGCACTAGGCTTGGGCTCTCCTGCACTAGCGTGTATTCTGGAGTATGTAATGTAGACATATGAATGCAAAAGCATGATTTCAAAGAAGAGAAGAAGAAGAAGATACATACAGTGTTCCCGTGAACATGCTGGTCCCCAAAGATGTCCGCCACGCTGCGCCTGTTCGGTTTGCTGGAAACTGCCCTCTGTGGGTGTTCAAGGCCACAGGAAACCACCAGGCCCACAGCAAATAGAAGGGTCAGTATTCTGACCATCATTCCTAAACTTCTGTTAAAAATGAGAGTCATATAAGTCAGTTGTAGCTTCACATGTTTTACATCATTAGTAAAGAGTTAGAACACTGTAATAAAAATTTACATATTTATGTTATTGCCAGAATGATAAATACACTTATGGAGGACTCTAAAACAATGAAGAAAAGATGCACTGGATAAACAATCTAATTAAACTAAATCACATAAACGTCAGGTATTAAACAAAGTGATTGAATTAAAATGATTGTAAATAAAAATGTTAATGATCTTGTTAAAGGTTTGTCCTTCGCTCAACTGAAACACTTAGGGGTGTCTAATACTGGTGTCTTACTAATAATACTTACTGGTGTCTAATTAGCAAAACTCTAATTTACATTGTTTATAGGAGTAATTTTATTACATTGTATAATGAAATGATGCTTCTCTTTCTTAGACTTATAGTGAATACATCGAGTGTGTACTATCAGCCATGCTGTAGTGTCCTTCTCACCGTTCAGTTCAACAGTTATCACCGCTATAGGAGATGCCCCCCTAGTTCGGTACCCCCTATTACATGTAACACTCACCTGATCCCGCTGATGCGACTTTCAGCTCATCTGATGAGATCCTGAACTAAACGCCTCAGCTTATAAGGACGTTCTACCCGACTATGACGTAACAACGGTCACGTTGCCATGCTAACAATTCAATTTACGTTACTACGGCAACAACAATAGACCTTAATAAATTCAGTTACATTTATAATGAAAAATATGTTTATTAAAAGCGTGTGTAAGACTAATTAGACAAAAATAAACTGTCTACATTTACTTAATGTACAGAACTTCGTTATGTGTCGCAAAAAAAACATCAGCTCCTCGGGATCGCGCCCTCTTCCGGGACGATTCTGAGCCACCGCCCACAGGCCCATATAAGGACTTCCGCCTTGTTTGGTTCATGTGTTTGGTATCGGTTCATGATTCATGTTCATTGGGATACCACCTGGGATTGTGGTATTTCTCGAGAGGGTCCCCGTACTGTAGTAGTGTGTTGAGGCCAGCTTCTGCTCGGTGTTCGTGTTCAGGAGCAGGTTACCCTGACAATCAGGTCATCATTGAGGGTCGCTCGCTTACGGCCAGGATGTACTGGCGACCCCCGCTCACGGCAGCACGCTGCGGTTCCAGGTTTGGTCGGACTAACCGTGTTTACTCAGTAGCTGGTCCCCCACCTCACTCCCCCAGTCCCCCACCTCACCTCCCCCAGTCCCCCACCTCACTCTCTCAGTCCCCCACCTCAACTCCCCCAGTCCCCCACCTCACTCCCCCAGTCCCCCACCTCAACTCCCCCAGTCCCCCACCTCACTCCCCCAGTCCCCCACCTCAACTCCCCCAGTCCCCCACCTCACTCCCCCAGTCCCCCACCTCACTCCCCCAGTCCCAGGTTCGTTTTTGGTTCGTCCTCTTGTTTTCCACCTTCATGTTTTGCTGCTTTTTTGCCTCACTTGTCCTCCTTTGTTTTTCCCCTTGTGTTAATAAATCTGCTTGCTTTGACTCCATCTCTGCCAGTGTTCGCCCCTCTGTGTCTGGCCTAGCACGCCATGACAAACAGGTCATTTAATTTCTAATTATTAATGAACTAAATGTATTTTACTCATGCCATAAATAAACTGTTTACCTGTCCTTGTTATTTTATTCTTATTAAATATATTTGAAAGAACGAAAGTGCATTAATTTAGTAAATACATTTTAATAATATTAAAACACATTCAACTTCAGAAAACTATGATAGCTATGGACTATGATTAGATTTAATAGTAATTTGATCAATCATTCAGAATTAGGTTTTTATTGGTCAATCATCCATAAAACACCTGATAAAATAATTCAGTGAAACTGAAATGAATCAAGTTCGTATCTTGGATCTTCATACAGTCAGGATTTATTAATCACAAATACAATCATCAGGTGGAGAAGCTAAATTAGGCAGCTAGCTCTTTCAGAAGTGAGCTTCTCTAGAGTTAGATATCCAGCCTGTAGTTTTCAGCAGGACGTGTTTAACAGCTTCACCCACTCTCGAGAGGTTTTCTAACACGATCATTTTTTCTCCAAATAAATTCTGAATAAAACGTCTTTGTCAGGATTGTGGAGCTCCAGCTGACTACGTCCTTTCTTCTGCTGCTGCTAAGATGAGCTAACTTAGCTGTGAGTAAATGATCTTTCTAGAAAGCTTCGTTCACCTCAGGATGAAATCAGCCAGCTCTGATGATCACATCTGCACAGTTGTCCAGCTCTGGCAGCAGAGTCCCAACGCCGGACAAACCAAGAGCAAACCGGTCGTCCGGGAGCGGCCAGTCCCCGTAAGACGCGGGGTTTCACCCTCACTGTTTGTTGGGACAGCGACCGCATGGCCTGTCAGCTGTGTCACGTGGAAGGAGGGCGGGGTTCAGGAGCACCCGCGGCTGATCGCTCCTAATGAGCGACACCTGAATCCACTCGCCAAGCTGACCACGACCTTATAAAAAAGTCCTTTATATATATTAAAATATTTTTATAAAACTTATAATAAAAAATACTGAACGCAGCAGCAGTCCTGCTTCCTCCCAGTGTCCTACCTGTAGTTTTGGGCTCCTCTGTTTCTCCTGTTGACTCTCTCTCTGTTTCCCACTAAGTTCCTACATGTCCCTGAGCTCTTTTTTAGACATTACTCTGATATTTTTTGCTCATGGCCAGTTTTAGAGTGAATTACTCTCCTGCACATATTGCTAGCATTACTCCACGTGTTTCACTCTATACTAGTCAGCTAAGCTTGCTCTCTTATATGATCTTGTGAGGAGGGAAGAAGCAGGATCTCGTAATCAACACTAAGGGCTGTGTTTGATATCAGGTGTGCAGAATATCAGCTGTAAGGTTGTTACAGTTGAAATGACAATAAAACCCACTTGACTTGACTCATTTCAAACTTGCCAATCCTTTCTGTATAAATGGAGATTGGTAATGCAAAATCCTGTCAGCACTGGATCTTTCAGAAAGTCACTGGTGGTATTGGATTCCTGTGATGAACCACTAAGGTCCCCACATGTTTTAAGGAACATGGGTTGGAGTTTGTTGGTGTTTACTTGGTTCAGCACAAGTCTGATTACTTTTACATTTTGGATGTTTTGGGTATGTTGCAGTAATAGATCTATCCCAAGATTGACACTAAACATACATTGATTATTTTTACTCATTTAAGTCTCAGCAATGGTTCACTGGAATCCTGAATAATGAAGCTCATAAGTTTACAATCACTAAATGTCTACTTTTCTGTACTGGGAGTGCACACTAGTAAAGGAGGGTCACACCATAGGATGGGACAGTTTCAACAGTTTTATTGATCTCACCATAATGTTCTGCTGCCTTCTATTCCCCAGGAGCCATGTCTGCAGTGTGGGTCAATGGGTGGTGGTTTAGAAGAAGTGTGGGCTTACTGAACATGTCTTTAAAGACATGCCTGGAATTCTGGGTAATGTGGACTGTACGATCTGGAACCGTTCTTGGGGGTAAACCAGGGTTGTACAGAGAGCTAAATGGGTATTCACAACATTTATTTAGTGTTGAGATGGCCTGTGTATTGCAATGTGATGTAGAATGTGAAGTAGTGGTGTTTACTTAGTGGAAGTCTTCGCATTCCCTGTTCATGGTTAATGGTAAATGGACACTGCAATTACAAATGGTTTGATCCATCATGTTAAAGAGGACTGATTGTTTTTGTTTTCCCACCAGCTCAGAGGTCATACTTCTGTAAAGACGGGTCTGTTTTTATTTTCCTGGCCAGTATTCTTTTGTATAAAATTCAAGAGTCTAAGTTTGCATAAGCCAATAAATGTCCTGATTGACTCCACAATGTGCCTCCTTGCCTTTCCTTTGGTCACACCCTGACAATTCCTTCTTGATGTTTTGCTGTGTTCTTTCAGTTGAGAACTGAGTATTTTTGCGTATGTGGTGAAGCAAACCAAAGACTATGAAATGATCAGTTTGGATGATGCTGCAGATGTCAGGCCAGTTCATTTACTGTCAACTGTCATGGCGGGTTTGGCGAGACACAGAGGGATGAACACTCGCAGAGATGGGTCCAATGCAAGTAGTTTATTAACAAAAATAAGGCAAATGAAGCAGCAGCTACAGGGCATAAACCTGAACACAACACAAACATGCCCAGTGTTTTAAACAGTATTTGGTCCAGACCGACTACAAAATCTACCGAGTCCAGCACGTTTTAAAAACTGATTTCTGGGAGAAAATAAAAATGTGCCAGTATTAGCACAGGGAAACTGTAGGGTAACTGTTGGAATTAGACACTGGAGATGGAAAGACAGTTTAGAGAAGAAAAATCAGATGGAAAATGGGCTGTTTTGTCATTGAAAACACATGGAGATGGATGAAGGAGATCTGTGGTGGCTTCTTGTTTTAGAGATGATGCGCTTTCCATGTTTTTACAGTCATTGTAATAAACAGAGAAGCTGTGTTCTGCAAAAACAACAACAACAACAACAACAGTAACTGAGTGAACAGACTTTCGGGCAAAAGAAAACACGGCATGGGCAATCCTAAATTAGTCTGACCTCCCCTGATTGGGTTGGTTTTATAGCGCGAGCTCTCTCAATACGATCAGTGAGCTCTTAAAATTAAGAGGGTCAATGCCAGAGACTTTGTTAATACTCACATATTAGCTAACATTTACTGTTTGTATTTCCCATTTATTCACAGTATTTACTACCATCTCTGTGAAATATTATGTTTATTTTATTACAGAGATCACTGTGACTGAAATCTCAGATTTCTACATTAAACTCAAAGAAGTTTGGATGTACTGAAAGAGAATTGAGAAACTGTTCAAATTCAGCGTTTAAAAGGTGAGTAATGAATTACTTTCAAATGTGTAACTTAACAGCTAGTAGGACTTTAGCTAAACACATATCTAGCTGTATATCTTGTTCTATCTGAGAGGTGAAGTTTCTAGCGTTAACAAGGGTGTTGTTAGCCAATTATAGGAAGTCAGTGCCGTATGCTAAAAAACAGCACCACACCATAATGCTCCCACCTCCAAACTTCACTGTTGGTTTGGTGTTTTTGGGGTGATATGCAGTGCCTTTTGTTCTCCAAACATGGTGTGTATTATGGCCTTCAAAGAGTTAAATTTTGGTCTCATCTGACCAGACTATATTCTCCCAGTATTTCACAGGCTTATCTTTATGTTGTTGAGAACTTTAAAAAAACTTCAACATTCACACATTGAACCAACTGATATTTATTTGCACTAAGTGGCAGGATTGCTTTCCAGTTATTGATAGGTTTTAGCTGGTGTCCTGACTTTCCATGGTTTTTGCACCTCTCTTTCTTCATGTGTTTAATACTTTTTCCCTGTGTCATCGTACTGCTTGTAGTAATGAGACTTGATTTTCTGGAGCTGACGCTGACGCTCGTCTCCTGCCACTGGAGTGAACCTATAAGCCAGCAGGTCACTTGCTCGTTGTTTGTTAGCATTAGCTAAATGTTCTTACTCTCTGTTTAGACGTTTTAATATTAGTTTGGTCTTACTTATCTTTCCAATACTTTCCTAATCTGTTGTGTCGCTTAGCTTGTAAGTGATTCTGTGTTATTAACTGCATCCGCAAACCGGTCCAAGGTCCTCAGCCTGTCATCTTTGCCTCCCTCACCTTTCCCCAGAACCAAGGAAAATTACAAAGGTCGGTATTCTCATTATTGGAGATTCCATTTTTAGACATTTAAAAGTGTCTAAGGGTAATTCCACAGTTTCCTGATCTCCAGGTGCCTGTGTATTGGATGTCACCCTCTGGTTGCCTGCGGTGCTTCAGCAATGCGGGAACCCCAGCACCATCCTCCACGTGGGGACAAACGGCACCTCTGGCCATCGCAGCGAAGGAAATGAGGTAAGTATGTGTGTGTCTTTATTCAGTGTAATTTCAGTTGGTCTGTGTATGTTGGTTGTCTTGGCCTGTGCTCACTCTGACGCTTGACATTATGTGATTAAAATCTTGGCAAAGTGTGAATTAAACAGAAACACAAGACTTGATGTGTTTAAACACCGTCTTCCTCTTTTTATTCGTTTCATCATCGTTTTTTTGTTGGTCTTTTGCAGTGTCTTGGCAACTTCACATCCACTATTCCCAATAACTGCCTTGTCTTAATTACTTTATGCACTTAAGAAATAACTACCTGAAACAATTAGCTATCATTTTAAAGCCTTCTCCTGCATTGTGAGCTTTAGTTCTCTTAATTTTCAGAGTACAACTCAGGAGGACAACGTCATCTGCAAACAACAGAGAAGCTGCCCTCGCCCCCCTGCCAGAAGCCCTCTTGCCCCAGGCTACACCTTGCTATCCTGTCCATGAATATCAAACAAGAGTGGAGACAAGGTGCAGCTCTGACAGAGTCCAGTGGCTACACTGAACAAGCTTGAGAATACAGACACAGCTCTCACACAGAGAGTACAAGGAAAGCATGGCTTGCGTCAGCAAACCTGGCACCCAATACTCCCAGTGCACCTCCTCCAAGATGTTTTAGGGAACATGGTTGTAAACCTTCTCCAAGTCCACAAAATACATGTCGACTGCAGTGGGATACTCCCATGCCCCCTCAACTATCTGAGAAAAGGTGAAGAGCTGCTCCACTATTCCACAGCCAGAACAGAATCCGCACTGCTCCCCCTTCATCTGAGTATCAACTATCGGGTAGATTCTCCTTTCCAGTACCTGAGATACACTTTCCTGGAGAAGCTGAGGAGTGTGATGCCACGATAGTCCCCTTTCTTGAAAATGAGCGCCACCACGCCAGTTTTCAGAGGCACAGTTCCCGAGGCCTATGCAACATTGCAGAGGCGCGTCAGGGACCAAGACAGCCCCACAATGTCCAGAGCCTTCAGGAACCTCGGGCGAATCTCATCCACTCCCGGTGGCTTGCCACAGTCTCAGTGACGTTGGACAGAGAGATGGATTCTGATACCCCCGGTATTCTCCATCAGGTATGTTCCTCAGGTTTAGGAGTTCCTCAAAGTGTTCCTTCCAGCGCCCAACAATATGCTCAGCTGAGGTCAGAGCTTCACTGCCTTTACTGAGCACTTTGGACAGTGACCCTCCTTCCCCTTCTAAGCTGTTGAAGCATTTTCCAGAACCTCCTTGAGGCCACCCAAAAGTCATTCTTCATGATCTCTACAAACACGCTTCTGCCACTGACACAGCTGCCACCATTTTAGCCTTTCAGTGCCAATCAGCGGAATTGGGAGTACTCTGAGCTGACCAAGCTTGAAAGCCTCTCTATTCCGCTTGACGGCCTCCCTCACCATAGGTATTCACCAACAGGTTATTTGGTTTCCGTCAAATCAAGCACCAAGCTTTTGGCCACAGCTATGTACAGCCGCTTCCACGATTGAGGTTCTGAACAGGGTTCATTCTGACTCCATGTCCCCGACCTCCTCCAAAACATGTGGGAAGCTCATGTGGAGGTGGGAGTTAAAATCACAGTCCTGTGCCAGCCTTTCCCAGCAGACCCTCAATTAATTTGGGTCTACCAGGTCTGTCTGTCAGTTTTCCGATCCAACTCACAACCAGATGATGATAAGGTCACAAATCTGCACTTCTCTTTACCAGAGTTTCTGAAACATACGGCCTCAGGTCAGATAACATGACAACAAAGTCCATCATTGACCTTTGGCCCAAGGAGCTCTAGTAGTAGTAAGTACACTTCTGAGCAACCGTGTTCAGACATAGTGTTTGTTATGGACATACCATGACTAGCACATAAGTCCAATATACATCCCACCACTCTGGTTCAGATCAGGCAGGCTGTTCAACCCAATCACTCATCTCCACATTTCCCAGTAATTGCTCACATGGCATGGATATCACCCAGCAGAACAATGGAGTCAGCGCATGGGACCCTCTCCGAATTACCACCCACTTTCTCCAAGAGAGCAGAAAACTCTAAACTGCTGTTGGGCACAAATGCATTTTTCTATCTATAACACAAAGTCGCATCGAAGTGACCCTCTCATCTACCGGGACAATCTGGACCTTCCGGATGGTGGGTACACATGCTTGTGCCACGTTACTTGTTTGAGCTCAGACAGGGTACGTGGACTGCGCAGCCACCTGGCGCTCAGGTGCAGATACTACCCCCAGACCTGGATCCAGGGGTAGGTCTCGGTAAACCTTTTCCTTTTCCATTTCAAATGCATTCTGTTATTGGACTGTGCCATCAGCATATGATCATGAGGAAGGAGATCATATGAGAGGCTGGAGTTTGAGTGGCTTTGGCATGTAACCTAGTAACAGATACAAGGTGTGTTTGATGGGCTTTTTCTGAGTTGGACAGCAATTTTAATGGGCTTCTCAAATTAAAATCCCTGTGCTTTTAAGCAGCATTATCTGAGATTCTGTATTTTTTTTACTCCTGGCCTCTTACATTTCATGATGGTTGAGCATTTATGTTTATTTGTTAGCTTATTCTGTTGCGAATGGAAATTGGAAAACAGGAATCCGGGTCTAGACCCCTAATGAGCAAGCCAAGGGCGACAATGGCAAGGAAAAACTCCCTGAGAAGTGAGGAAGAAACCTTAAGAGGAACCAAGACTCAGTAGGGAAACCCATCCTCCTCTGGTTGACCCGGGATTCTAGAAATTACTTTGGGCTCGGAAACGTGTTAGTTCAGGGATTACGGTAATAGACGCAGGTAGTTACTAACTTGGTCACAATTGGCCCAATGCAGAAATTGGCAGATTCTAGGCATCCTGACATAGGCAGTGGCAGCTTGGGTGGAGATGGATGAAACAAACCTGGTTTGATTTTGGGTGGAGTAAATAGGGCAGCCAGAACAGCCAGGAGATTTCAGGAGAGCTCATGAGGAGAGGAGAGTGGAATGCTGCATATCGTCAGCAGCTGGTTGCAGGTCAGAGGTTATTCGCTGACAGTCTCCTCTTCCATGTCCTACAACAAAATGAACTGTCAGTAACCCTATAAGGACAAAAGCAGTTGTGGTATTCTCTCACATATGCAGCACTCATTTGATGACATTTACCCAGCTCGTTCTTTAACACATATATATTATATTATATTTGTTTATAGAGATGTTCTCCTTAGTTTAAGAAATAATAGTGAAAGTTGAATAATGTTTCTTCCTCTAAATGTTAGTGTTGTTACCACTGTATTCAGTATCAAGAAGAACGTTACTCACTTATTTCCTGCTTCTTTAGTTGTTATAATTAAACCAGTTGAAGTTCACTGGCCTTTCAGTTATTAGTTATACTGTAATTACAATGGCATGGATATGGAAAAGCTCCTTACCTTAAAGCTGATTTCCACAAGTTTGTTCAGCAGAAAGGCCTCTGATTCAACTGAGAACTGGCTCTGCTCCATGCTGGCCAAAAGTCTCAGATAATTTGTCATGAGCTCCACCTTTCTATAAACATAAACAACAACAGTCAATTAGAGATAATGGTCTTTTGATGTGTATGGGGAATATCATTTAGTAATATTTACTGATCCTATGATCATGCTTGAGGGACCAACATATGGGTATTTCTGAAACAGTGTCTTTTACCGTTTGCTGTGTTTCTGTCCACTGAAACGTTGTTTGAGAGCCTCCTGGTCTGCCTCTTCACCTGACTGGGTCTCACTAATCTCTAGTTCTGTTGTGAGAGAGTGAGAGAGATCCAGATAAACAAATCTACACCAATACAAAATATTCATAAAGAAACAAATATTAGCCAATATGAAACAAAAAAACTATTAATTATTTGCCAAGGTAAAAACCCATCCATTTACCACCACCTTTGTGCACCAGGCAGCCCTTTCAAACAAGCTCTGTTATCTTACACACTTACCGATCTTCCTGATGAACTCGCCTTCATCCTCTTGGGCAGCTTCCACCTGAAATCAGAGGTTATTTTGAATACTGAACCATTACACATCTATAAGTTATTCTGCGCTGCAAGAGTCTGAACTCTGTGTACCTTCTGATTTGTCCTGTTGATGGTAAGTCCCAAGTTGTCCACCAACACTGCCAGGATGATACTTGAAGGACAGAGAACAAAGATGAAGTGAACATTAAGTACATTAACATGCACTGAGTAGTAATAAGTCAATGCTGTCTGGCTGGATGGGGAACGTTATTCCCAGTAACTTACTTGAGGAGAATTAAATTCTCCACAACGATGTACAACACCAGGAAGACCATGATGTGAGCAGCTCCTGTTGACAGCAGAAAACAGAGAATGGATATTATTGATAAAAATTCACTACAATAGTTACCATTTTTATTAATTTTGTTTAATTATTTTAATTATTTAAATAATCAAGTGAAAGATTGTTAGAGCACTGGTTTATCTGATCTATGTGATTAAATAGTTTCTTAAGCCACATTTCTTTAATCTGAACTGTTGTAAAATTTGAGATTTAATGATGCAACAAATAATTTCCTGAATATAAGTACAATTAAAATATAGTAGATTTGATCTTTTGTGACTGACCCCTTACCTTTGTCATAGCTGGTATTATAGACCAGGCCCCAGTCATCCAGCGTCAGCACCTGAAACAAGGTGGTAATGGTGCTGAAAATACCTCCAAACCTCTCCGGGTCTGACTCACTATACAACACCCGGAGAAAAATGGTGAACATGCAAATGACCATTAGCATGATGAATGAGGTGGAGCCAATGGACCGCAAGGACTTTACAGCTGTTGCCAAGATTATCTGGAGTGTGTGGAAGGAGCTGGAACAAGAGACAAAGTGCCAGAATTAATGTATGTGAGTAAACTGACCTTCCCAAAAACGGTTTTGGTACATTGATCAAAGCTGCTGATCATCGTTTTATTTATAGCTCTTTGTTGATTGATCTATAACATCTAGAGACATTATTATATCATAAACTAATATATCACAACCTAATCAGGCTGAAATAGTTAGTATAGGATTAGTATATATCAACTACTGATTCAAAGTGATAGCCACAGATATGGACACCCGTAACTTCCTAAACGCTACAAAAATGAAAGACACTATAAGAGTTGAATCCACAAACTGCTAAGTGAAACACCATAGTATTGCTTATTGGCTTAAAGGTTCTGTGAAATGTGTTGTTCATGCTCTACAGACTCCTTCTTTAGTCTATTCCTGCTTTAAGCATCAGTGAGGTCATTTCACATCACGTCCATCGAGGTGTACTTTTTCTTACCGGATGGCTTTGAGCAAACGGAAGGCTCTGATTGCTCGCGCTCCTTTCATAATCTTCAGAGCCCGGAAGACGCTGGAGGTCTGTTTACCGCCCGCGAGTCCTGTGGTTTGCGCCAATGGCAGGGCAAAATCCACCACACTCATGACAATAATGATGAAATCTGAAAGAAAAAGGAGAAACAATCAGACTGAATAAGTTCTCACATCTAACATCTAATATCTCAGTACTTGATATTAAAAAAAAAAAATATGCAAAGGTATTTCGGTTTTAGGACCAGGTTGACTACTCTCATAAGAGATGGATCAGCTCACCCATGTTGTTCCAGGAGTTCAGGAAGTACTTGTGTCCCCACGCCAGGAGCTTCAGAAAGAACTCCATCAGGTAGATACCCAGGAAACAGGCATCCACCGCTGAGAACACCCAACCTAGTACAGCCATATAAAAAGATCAGAGTTTATATCAGAATAATTTTTATCATGACTTTTATCATGACTTCTGATATGATCAGAATACTGTACTAAAATAATCAGTAGAAGTCTAGAATGTATATGATAATGTTACCGTGTGTGCTTAATATTGTGGTGTACTGAACTACTAAATACTGCACAAGTGTATCCATATTAACGGCTATGTGAACATGTACTCTATGGTTCTCTATCTCTAGATATCTCTATATCATATCTCTATAGTTACCAATGATGAGGTTAAATTTTACCCAAAATAAGAAAAAAATATGACAGAGTGAACATGAGCTCTACACAGTGTATGACCGCACCTCCTCTCACACTGACTCTTGGGAAGGCCTGGGTGATCAGCAGCGTGGTATCAAGTACAACCACGAACAAGATGAAACTGGTGAATAGAGGGTTCTGGGTGAAGTTAAAGATGAGGTCGTAGATCTGCTCGACCCGTGTCCACCAACACTTCACTGAAGAACCATCAACCTGGAATTGATCTCTGGATTCATCCTCTACAGACAGAGAAAGAGAGACAATGATGAGCATGCTTGATGGGCTGAGGGTATATGTTTGTGTGTGACAGAGAGGGAGTGTAGGTGTGTGTGAGTGGGGTTGAAGTTTTAGAGCCAAAAGCTCTGGCAGAGTAACCTTCTTCCGAAAGGCTGTCGTGGTCAGTGCTGTAGAGGGTGTGTTGTCTCGGCCCACAGCAGAGGTAGAAACACAGGATGCTGAAAATGGTGATCATCGTCATCTGTAAACACATCATTTGTTATGATGGTGTTAAATTTTATTCTGAATTTATAGCTCTTCTACAAAAAATGAATGGAATTTCTAATCCATTCTATTGTGTAAAATGTCTGTAGGTACGTCTGAATAAATCCCTCACCCCCACGTAAAACAGAGCTCTGTCTGGCAGTAGAGGAAGACCGTGAACATGCAGCTCAAAACGAGCAGAATGCTCACAGTATGTGCCAACTCCCCTATACACACATACACAAACACACACACACAGAAACATCAGACAGATTATTTACATGGTGCACTTACTCCTTCTCACCACATGAGGGCACACTACTGCCCTCTCTACTGAGCAAAGCCCACTGAGTCTCTCTAGGTCTTGAGAATGGACGTACCTGTTGGAGACCTCAACGATAAAGAAGAAGTCCGGACTCTGCAGACCCTGAGGTGTTACATCCCCACAGGGAGAGTTCCTCTGACACACCCATCTATACAAACACACACCACACACACACCACACACACACACAGTTGATTGTTGAACAAAAACATAAGAGGGAGCTGTTGCTCCAACTCAACTCAAAGTTATGTACATCTCTCTCTCACGCACTCACTCACTCACGCACTCACCCACCCTCACTGTCTTTTACACACACACACATGTTTATTTCAAATAAAAACAGCAGTGGGAGCTCTCACCTGACCCAGTTGATGCTGCCGCTCATCACCATGAAGCCCTCTTTAGTCATGTTAGCAGAGTCGTTCTGCAACGTCCACACACTCTCCTCAGAACTCTCGCTAACACACACACACACACAGGGGAGTTTAAATATGATGCTAATATTAAATATAGCGATTAGACAGACTGACACGTGTTTGTTGTTAAAATCAATCTTGTGTAAAAAGCTACAGCAGCAACACAGTGATCTGAACTGTCACATTAAGTCTATGTGATGTAGATACCTGTAATTGAAGCTGTTGATCTTCAAGATTTCCTCCTCACTGTAGTAACGCACGTTGTTCCTGGAATAAGGTCCCCCACCAACTACCTTAAATGTGTAGCTTTGGAGAAAAAACACACACACACACACAGTTAGGCATAAAATTTTGAGATGAGGGTCGATTTACATCAGAAATTTGATATGAGAAGTAAAATTAAATATGAAGATCATTTTTAAAAGATCATTTTCAATAAATAATATTATAGGAGATTGAAACTGATTACAATGGTACATTATCAATACACTACAGTATCTTCTACACCCAGACAAAGCATACAAGCAGAAATAGAACAAATATGTGGAATAGTGTTTATAATCCTTACCTGCCCAGGAACCTCTCCAACTCTCCAGAGATGTTACTCTTGATGGCAAAGAATGGATAGAAGACTAGGGATGAAGAGAGAGTGAACGAGAGAGACAGAGGGTTAGGTAAACCTCCAAACAGTACCACACCTAGCACACTATATACAGAGCTATGAGCACCTATGTAGCAAAGTAAGAAAAAAAGCTTTAGGATGTTTGAGGCTCATGTTGCCTTCATGCCTTCAGAATTATCAGAAATATGAGTTTCTGACCTAAAAATGCACATCAACGTCCTTCCAGTCATAGTTCTAAGACTTTCTGTTACTGACCTTTACCCATTCTACACGGTGGAGGAAAGGACGGTTTTAGAGCTTGATGGCAGGTCATTTTAATCCTAAACTTACTTTTAGGAATCACTAATTAGGTCTTAGAAGCTTGTTTACACGTGACCCCTGCATTATGTAAGAACTGCAATGGGTTGTATTTATACAATGGGGCGGGGGGGGGGGGAGTGTTAAAAAGACCCCAAAAAGATCAGGGGAGCTGATTGGTGAAGCATGTTCCCAACTACAAAGCACTTCAATGTAAAGACTGTGTAACTCCAGCTTGGCTAAAGGGAAACAGGAGCACCTGATGAGCATGTAAAGGCAGCATCAGATTGGGGATCTTTCATACAGCAGGATTTATCAGTTAGCCAGATCATTTAATCCAAATCTGAGGACTGTTCAGTGAGAGGGAAGATGAGGGGATTTCCTTTTGCACTAAATTAAAAAGGTTTTGTTGTGCAGCTTATTGAGAAATCCTCCTGCATGAAGTTCTACCCAGCAGTCTAAAGTGTGAGAGGACACTTACGGTCTTTGAAATAGAAGCACGGCACGCCCGGCTCAGGCTTTGGGCAGTCAAAGTACCGCCGGTTTAGCCGTGTGCTCTCCTGCAGGGTGGCGTTAACGTCAAACGCCAGCTGGCTGCCTGGTAGACACTGAGAGACGCTCTGAAAGACAGAAACAGTGAATGGTCATTTTTACTTCAGGTTAGTTTTGGGCTCCTCTACACCTAAAAACATTGGTCAGTAACTGATGAGAGAATCAGGTGTGTTTAAGTAAAGAGACCATTAGACTGTGCTGGACTCCAACCTTCCAGCACTAGGCTTGGGCTCTCCTGCACTAGCGTGTATTCTGGAGTATGTAATGTAGACATATGAATGCAAAAGCATGATTTCAAAGAAGAGAAGAAGAAGAAGATACACACAGTGTTCCCGTGAACATGCTGGTCCCCAAAGATGTCCGCCACGTTGCGCCTGTTCGGTTTGCTGGAAACTGCCCTCTGTGGGTGTTCAAGGCCACAGGAAACCACCAGGCCCACAGCAAATAGAAGGGTCAGTATTCTGACCATCATTCCTAAACTTCTGTTAAAAATGAGAGTCATATGAGTCAGTTGTAGCTTCACATGTTTTACATCATTAGTAAAGAGTTAGAACACTGTAATAAAAATGTACATATTTATGTTATTGCCAGAATGATAAATACACTTATGGAGAACTCTAAAACAATGAAGAAAAGCTGCACTGGATAAACAATCTAATGAAACTAAATCACATAAACGTCAGGTATTAAACAAAGTGATTGAATTAAAATGATTGTAAATAAAAATGTTAATGATCTTGTTAAAGGTTTGTCCTTCGCTCAACTGAAACACTTAGGGGTGTCTAATACTGGTGTCTTACTAATAATACTTACTGGTGTCTAATTAGCAAAACTCTAATTTACATTGTTTATAGGAGTAATTTTATTACATTGTATAATGAAATGATGCTTCTCTTTCTTAGATTTATAGTGAATACATCGAGTGTGTACTATCAGCCATGCTGTAGTGTCCTTCTCACCGTTCAGTTCAACAGTTATCACCGCTATAGGAGATGCCCCCCTAGTTCGGTACCCCCTATGACATGTAACACTCACCTGATCCCGCTGATGCGACTTTCAGCTCATCTGATGAGATCATGAACTAAACGCCTCAGCTTATAAGGACGTTCTACCCGACTATGACGTAACAACGGTCACGTTGCCATGCTAACAATTCAATTTACGTTACTACGGCAACAACAATAGACCTTAATAAATTCAATTACATTTATAATGAAAAATATGTTTATTAAAAGCGTGTGTAAGACTAATTAGACAAAAATAAACTGTCTACATTTACTTAATGTACAGAACTTCGTTATGTGTCGCAAAAAAAACATCAGCTCCTCGGGATCGCGCCCTCTTCCGGGACGATTCTGAGACACCGCCCACAGGCCCATATAAGGACTTCCGCCTTGTTTGGTTCATGTGTTTGGTATCGGTTCATGATTCATGTTCATTGGGATACCACCTGGGATTGTGGTATTTCCGCCATTGGGTGTCGAGAATTGTATCGTTTGGGATCTCGAGGTTTCTCGAGAGGTTCCCCGTACTGTAGTAGTGTGTTGAGGCCAGCTTCTGCTCGGTGTTCGTGTTCAGGAGCAGGTCACCCTGACAATCAGGTCATCATTGAGGGTCGCTCGCTTACGGCCAGGATGTACTGGCGACCCCCGCTCACGGCAGCACGCTGCGGTTCCAGGTTTGGTCGGACTAACCGTGTTTACTCAGTAGCTGGTCCCCCACCTCAACTCCCCCAGTCCCCCACCTCACTCCCACAGTCCCCCAGTCCCCCACCTCACTCCCCCAGTCCCCCACCTCAACTCCCCCAGTCCCAGGTTCGTTTTTGGTTCGTCCTCTTGTTTTCCACGTTCATGTTTTGTTGCTTTTTGCCTCACTTGTCCTCCTTTGTTTTTCCCCTTGTGTTAATAAATCTGCTTGCTTTGACTCCATCTCTGCCAGTGTTCGTCCCTCTGTGTCTGGCCTAGCACGCCATGACAAACAGGTCATTTAATTTCTAATTATTAATAAACTAAATGTATTTCTCATGCCATAAATAAACTGTTTACCTGTCCTTGTTATTTTATTCTTATTAAATATATTTGAAAGAACGAAAGTGCATTAATTTAGTAAATACATTTTAATAATATTAAAACACATTAAACTTCAGAAAACTATGATAGCTATGGACTATGATTAGATTTAATAGTAATTATATCAGAAATCATTCAGAATTAGGTTTTTTTATTGGTCAATCATCCATAAAACACCTGATAAAATAATTCAGTGAAACTGAAATGAATCAAGTTCGTATCTTGGATCTTCATACAGTCAGGATTTATTAATCACAAATACAATCATCAGGTGGAGAAGCTAAATTAGGCAGCTAGCTCTTTCAGAAGTGAGCTTCTCTAGAGTTAGATATCCAGCCTGTAGTTTTCAGCAGGACGTGTTTAACAGCTTCACCCACTCTCGAGAGGTTTTCTAACACGATCATTTTTTCTCCAAATAAATTCTGAATAAAACGTCTTTGTCAGGATTGTGGAGCTCCAGCTGACTACGTCCTTTCTTCTGCTGCTGCTAAGATGAGCTAACTTAGCTGTGAGTAAATGATCTTTCTAGAAAGCTTCGTTCACCTCAGGATGAAATCAGCCAGCTCTGATGATCACATCTGCACAGTTGTCCAGCTCTGGCAGCAGAGTCCCAACGCCGGACAAACCAAGAGCAAACCGGTCGTCCGGGAGCGGCCAGTCCCCGTAAGACGCGGGGTTTCACCCTCACTGTTTGTTGGGACAGCGACCGCATAGCCTGTCAGCTGTGCTGGACCACGACCTTATAAAAAAAGTCCTTTATATATATTAAAATATTTTTATAAAACTTTTAATAAAAAATACTGAACGCAGCAGCAGTCCTGCTTCCTCCCAGTGTCCTACCTGTAGTTTTGGGCTCCTCTGTTTCTCCTGTTGACTCTCTCTCTGTTTCCCACTAAGTTCCTACATGTCCCTGAGCTCTTTTTTAGACATTACTCTGATATTTTTTGCTCATGGTCAGTTTTAGAGTGAATTACTCTCCTGCACATATTGCTAGCATTACTCCACGTGTTTCACTCTATACTAGTCAGCTAAGCTTGCTCTCTTATATGATCTTGTGAGGAGGGAAGAAGCAGGATCTCGTAATCAACACTAAGGGCTGTGTTTGATATCAGGTGTGCAGAATATCAGCTGTAAGGTTGTTACAGTTGAAATGACAATAAAACCCACTTGACTTGACTCATTTCAAACTTGCCAATCCTTTCTGTATAAATGGAGATTAGTAATGCATATCCTGTCAGCACTGGATCTTTCAGAAAGTCACTGGTGGTATTGGATTCCTGTGATGAACCACTAAGGTCCCCACATGTTTTAAGGAACATGTGTTGGAGTTTGTTGGTG
Source organism: Salminus brasiliensis (assembly GCF_030463535.1). Classification (NCBI taxonomy): domain Eukaryota; kingdom Metazoa; phylum Chordata; class Actinopteri; order Characiformes; family Bryconidae; genus Salminus; species Salminus brasiliensis. The sequence continues at coordinate 28,136,474 of NC_132880.1, forward strand.
TTTACTTGGTTCAGCACAAATCTGATTATTTTTACATTTTGGATGTTTTGGGTATGTTGCAGTAATAGATCTATCCCAAGATTGACACTAAACATACATTGATTATTTTTACTCATTTTAGTCTCAGCAATGGTTCACTGGAATCCTGAATAATGAAGCTCATAAGTTTACAATCACTAAATGTCTACTTTTCTGTACTGGGAGTGCACACTAGTAAAGGAGGGTCACACCATAGGATGGGACAGTTTAAACAGTTTTATTGATCTCACCATAATGTTCTGCTGCCTTCTATTCCCCAGGATCCATGTCTGCAGTGTGGGTCAATGGGTGGTGGTTTAGAAGAAGTGTGGGCTTACTGAACATGTCTTTAAAGACATGCCTGGAATTCTGGGTAATGTGGACTGTACAATCTGGAACCGTTCTTGGGGGTAAACCAGGGTTGTACAGAGAGTTAAATGGGTATTCACAACATTTATTTAGTGTTGAGATGGCCTGTGTATTGCAATGTGATGTAGAATGTGAAGTAGTGGTGTTTACTTAGTGGAAGTCTTCGCATTCCCTGTTCATGGTTAATGGTAAATGGACACTGCAATTACAAATGGTTTGATCCATCATGTTAAAGAGGTTTTTGTTTTCCCACCAGCTCAGAGGTCATACTGCTGTAAAGACGGGTCTGTTTTTGTTTTCCTGGCCAGTATTCTTTTGTATAAAATTCAAGAGTCTAAGTTTGCATAAGCCAATAAATGTCCTGATTGACTCCACAATGTGCCTCCTTGCCTTTCCTTTGGTCACACCCTGACAATTCCTTCTTGATGTTTTGCTGTGTTCTTTCAGTTGAGAACTGAGTATTTTTGCGTATGTGGTGAAGCAAACCAAAGACTATGAAATGATCAGTTTGGATGATGCTGCAGATGTCAGGCCAGTTCATTTACTGTCAACTGTCATGGCGGGTTTGGCGAGACACAGAGGGATGAACACTCGCAGAGATGGGTCCAATGCAAGTAGTTTATTAACAAAAATAAGGCAAATGAAGCAGCAGCTACAGGGCATAAACCTGAACACAACACAAACATGCCCAGTGTTTTAAACAGTATTTGGTCCAGACCGACTACAAAATCTACCGAGTCCAGCACGTTTTAAAAACTGATTTTTGGGAGAAAATAAAAATGTGCCAGTATTAGCACAGGGAAACTGTAGGGTAACTGTTGGAATTAGACACTGGAGATGGAAAGACAGTTTAGAGAAGAAAAATCAGATGGAAAATGGGCTGTTTTGTCATTGAAAACACATGGAGATGGATGAAGGAGATCTGTGGTGGCTTCTTGTTTTAGAGATGATGCGCTTTCCATGTTTTTACAGTCATTGTAATAAACAGAGAAGCTGTGTTCTGCAAAAACAACAACAACAACAACAGTAACTGAGTGAACAGACTTTCAGGCAAAAGAAAACACGGCATGGGCAATCCTAAATTAGTCTGACCTCTTCCCTGATTGGGTTGGTTTTATAGCGCGAGCTCTCTCAATACGATCAGTGAGCTCTTAAAATTAAGAGGGTCAATGCCAGAGACTTTGTTAATACTCACATATTAGCTAACATTTACTGTTTGTATTTCCCATTTATTCACAGTATTTACTACCATCTCTGTGAAATATTATGTTTATTTTATTACAGAGATCACTGTGACTGAAATCTCAGATTTCTACATTAAACTCAAAGAAGTTTGGATGTACTGAAAGAGAATTGAGAAACTGTTCAAATTCAGTGTTTAAAAGGTGAGTAATGAATTACTTTCAAATGTGTAACTTAACAGCTAGTAGGACTTTAGCTAAACACATATCTAGCTGTATATCTTGTTCTGTCTGAGAGGTGAAGTTTCTAGCGTTAACAAGGGTGTTGTTAGCCAATTATAGGAAGTCAGTGCTGTATGCTAAAAAACAGCACCACACCATGATGTGCCCACCTCCAAACTTCACTGTTGGTTTGGTGTTTTTGGGGTGATATGCAGTGCCTTTTGTTCTCCAAACATGGTGTGTATTATGGCCTTCAAAGAGTAAAATTTTGGTCTCATCTGACCAGACTATATTCTCCCAGTATTTCACAGGCTTATGTTTATGTTGTTGAGAACTTTAAATAAGCTTCAACATTCACACATTGAACCAACTGATATTTATTTGCACTAAGTGGCAGGATTGCTTTCCAGTTACTGATAGGTTTTAGCTGGTGTCCTGACTTTCCATGGTTTTTGCACCTCTCTTTCTTCATGTGTTCAATACTTTTTCCCTGTGTCATCGTACTGCTTGTAGTAATGAGACATGATTTTCTGGAGCTGACGCTGACGCTCGTCTCCTGCCACTGGAGTGAACCTATAAGCCAGCAGGTCACTTGCTCATTGTTTGTTAGCATTAGCTAAATGTTCTTACTCTCTGTTTAGACGTTTTAATATTAGTTTGGTCTTACTTATCTTTCCAATACTTTCCTAAACTGTTGTGTTGCTTAGCTTGTAAGTGATTCTGTGTTATTAACTGCATCCGCAAACCGGTCCAAGGTCCTCAGCCTGTCATCTTTGCCTCCCTCACCTTTCCCCAGAACCAAGGAAAATTACAAAGGTCGGTATTCTCATTATTGGAGATTCCATTTTTAGACATTTAAAAGTGTCTAAGGGTAATTCCACAGTTTCCTGTCTTCCAGGTGCCTGTGTATTGGATGTCACCCTCTGGTTGCCTGCAAGCTTCAGCACCATCCTCCACGTGGGGACAAACGGCACCTATGCCCAGCGCAGCGAAGGAAATGAGGTAAGCCTGTGTGTGTCTTTATTCAGTGTAATTTCAGTTGGTCTGTGTATGTTGGTTGTCTTGGCCTGTGCTCACTCTGACGCTTGACATTATGTGATTAAAATCTTGGCAAAGTGTGAATTAAACAGAAACACAAGACTTGATGTGTTTAAACACCATCTTCCTCTTTTTATTCGTTTCATCTTCTTTTTTTGTAGGTCTTTTGCAGTGTCTTGGCAACTTCACATCCACCATTCCCAATAACTGCCATGTCTTAATTACTTTACGCACTTAAGAAATAACTACCTGAAACAATCAGCTATCATTTTAAAGCCTTCTCCTGCATTGTGGGCTTTAGTTCTCTTAATTTTCAGAGTACAACTCAGGAGGACAACGTCATCTGCAAACAACAGAGAAGCTGCCCTCACCCCACTGCCAGAAGCCCTCTTGCCCCAGGCTACACCTTGCTATCCTGTCCATGAATATCAAACAAGAGTGGAGACAAGGTGCAGCTCTGACGGAGTCCAGTGGCTACACTGAACAAGCTTGAGAATACAGACAGCTCTCACACAGAGAGTACAAGGAAAGCATGGCTTGCGTCAGCAAACCCGGCACCCAATACTCCCAGTACACCTCCTCCAAGATGTTTTAGGGAACATGGTTGTAAACCTTCTCCAAGTCCACAAAATACATGTCGACTGCAGTGGGATACTCCCATGCCCCCTCAACTATCTGAGAAAAGGTGAAGAGCTGCTCCACTATTCCACAGCCAGAACAGAATCCACACTGCTCCCCCTTCATCTGAGTATCAACTATCGGGTAGATTCTCCTTTCCAGCACCTGAGATACACTTTCCTGGAGAAGCTGAGGAGTGTGATGCCACGATAGTCCCCTTTCTTGAAAATGAGCGCCACCACGCCAGTTTTCAGAGGCACAGTTCCCGAGGCCTATGCAACATTGCAGAGGCGTGTCAGGGACCAAGACAGCCCCACAATGTCCAGAGCCTTTAGGAACCTCGGGCGAATCTCATCCACTCCCGGTGCCTTGCCACAGTCTCAGTGACGTTGGACGGAGCGATGGATTCTGATACCCCCGGTATTCTCCATCAGGTATGTTCCTCAGGTTTAGGAGTTCCTCAAAGTGTTCCTTCCAGCGCCCAACAATATGCTCAGCTGAGGTCAGAGCTTCACTGCCTTTACTGAGCACTTTGGACAGTGACCCTCCTTCCCCTTCTAAGCTGTTGAAGCATTTTCCAGAACCTCCTTGAGGCCACCCGAAAGTCATTCTTCATGATCTCTACAAACACGCTTCTGCCACTGACACAGCTGCCACCATTTTAGCCTTTCGGTGCCAATCAGCGGAATTGGGAGTACTCTGAGCTGACCAAGCTTGAAAGCCTCTCTATTCCGCTTGACGGCCTCCCTCACCATAGGTATTCACCAACAGGTTATTTGGTTTCCGTCAAATCAAGCACCAAGCTTTTGGCCACAGCTATGTACAGCCGCTTCCACGATTTAGGTTCTGAACAGGGTTCATTCTGACTCCATGTCCCCGACCTCCTCCAAAACATGTGGGAAGCTCATGTGGAGGTGGGAGTTGAAATCACAGTCCTTTGCCAGCCTTTCCCAGCAGACCCTCAATTAATTTGGGTCTACCAGGTCTGTCTGTCAGTTTTCCGATCCAACTCACAACCAGATGATGATAAGGTCACAAATCTGCACTTCTCTTTACCAGAGTTTCTGAAACATACGGCCTCAGGTCAGATAACATGACAACAAAGTCCATCATTGACCTTTGGCCCAAGGAGCTCTAGTAGTAGTAAGTACACTTCTGAGCAACCGTGTTCAGACATAGTGTTTGTTATGGACATACCATGACTAGCACAGAAGTCCAATATACATCCCACCACTCTGGTTCAGATCAGGCAGGCTGTTCAACCCAATCACTCCTCTCCACATTTCCCAGTAATTGCTCACATGGCATGGATATCACCCAGCAGAACAATGGAGTCAGTGCATGGGACCCTCTCCGAATTACCACCCACTTTCTCCAAGAGAGCAGAAAACTCTAAACTGCTGTTGGGCACGAATGCATTTTTCTATCTGCAACACAAAGTCGCATCGAAGTGACCCTCTCATCTACCGGGACAATCTGGACCTTGTGGGTACACATGCTTGTGCCACGTTACTTGTTTGAGCTCAAACAGGGTACGTGGACTTCGCAGCCACCAGACACTCAGGTGCAGATACTACCCCCAGACCTGGATCCAGGGTTAGATCTCGTTAAACCTTTTCCTTTTCCATTTCAAATGCATTCTGTTTTTGGACCGTGCCATCAGCATATGATCATGAGGGAGGAGATCATAAGAGAGGGGGGGAACTCAGGGCTGGAGTTTGAGTGGCTTTGGCATGTAATCTAGTAACAGATACAAGGTGTGTTTGATGGGCTTTATCTGAGTTGGACAGCAATTTTAATGGGCCTCTTAAATTAAAATCCCTGTGCTTTTAAGTAGCATTATCTGTGATTCTGTATTTTTTTTACTCCTGGCCTCTTACATTTCATGATGGTTGAGCATTTATGTTTATTTGTTAGCTTATTCTGTTGCGAATGGAAATTGGAAAACAGGAATCCGGGTCTAGACCCCTAATGAGCAAGCCAAGGGCGACAATGGCAAGGAAAAACTCCCTGAGAAGTGAGGAAGAAACCTTGAGAGGAACCAAGACTCAGTAGGGAAACCCATCCTCCTCTGGTTGACTCGGGATTCTAGAAATTACTTTGGGCTTGGAAACGTGTTAGTTCAGGGATTACGGTAATAGACGCAGGTAGTTACTAACTTGGTCACAATTGGCCCAATGCAGAAATTGGCAGATTCTAGGCATCCTGACATAGGCAGTGGCAGCTTGGGTGGAGATGGATGAAACAAACCTGGTTTGATTTTGGGTGGAGTAAATAGGGCAGCCAGAACAGCCAGGAGATTTCAGGAGAGCTCATGAGGAGAGGAGAGTGGAATGCTGCATATCGTCAGCAGCTGGTTGCAGGTCAGAGGTTATTCGCTGACAGTCTCCTCTTCCATGTCCTACAACAAAATGAACTGTGTCAGTAACCCTATAAGGACAAAAGCAGTTGTGGTATTCTCTCACATATGCAGCACTCATTTGATGACATTTACCCAGCTCGTTCTTTAACACATATATATTATATTATATTTGTTTATAAAGATGTTCTCCTTAGTTTAAGAAATAATAGTGAAAGTTGAATAATGTTTCTTCCTCTAAATGTTAGTGTTGTTACCACTGTATTCAGTATCCAGAAGAACGTTACTCACTTATTTCCTGCTTCTTTGGTTGTTATAATTAAACCAGTTGAAGTTCACTGGCCTTTCAGTTATTAGTTGTAGTGTAATTGCAATGGCATGGATATGGAAAAGCTCCTTACCGTAAAGCTGCTTCCCACAAGTTTGTTCAGCAGAAAGGCCTCTGATTCAACTGAGAACTGGCTCTGCTCCATGCTGGCCAAAAGTCTCAGATAATTTGTCATGAGCTCCACCTTTCTATAAACATAAACAACAACAGTCTATTAGAGATAATGGTCTTTTGATGTGTATGGGAATATCATTTAGTCATATTTACTGATCCTATGATCATGCTTGAGGGACCAACATATGGGTATTTCTGAAACAATGTCTTTTACCGTTTGCTGTGTTTCTGTCCACTGAAACGTTGTTTGAGAGCCTCCTGGTCTGCCTCTTCACCTGACTGGGTCTCACTAATCTCTAGTTCTGTTGTGAGAGAGTGAGAGAGAGCCAGATAAACAAATCTACACCAATACAAAATATTCATAAAGAAACAAATATTAGCAAATATGAAACAAAAAAACTATTAATTATTTGCCAAGGTAAAAACCCATCCATTTACCACCACCTTTATGCACCAGGCAGCCCTTTCAAACAAGCTCTGTTATCTTACACACTTACCGATCTTCCTGATGAACTCGCCTTCATCCTCTTGGGCAGCTTCCACCTGAAATCAGAGGTTAGTTTGAATACTGAACCATTACACATCTATAAGTTATTCTGCTCTGCAAGAGTCTGAACTCTGTGTACCTTCTGATTTGTCCTGTTGATGGTAAGTCCCAAGTTGTCCACCAACACTGCCAGGATGATACTTGAAGGACAGAGAACAAAGATGAAGTGAACATTAAGTACATAAACATGCACTGAGTAGTAATAAGTCAATGCTGTCTGGCTGGATGGGGAACGTTATTCCCAGTAACTTACTTGAGGAGAATTAAATTCTCCACAACGATGTACAACACCAGGAAGACCATGATGTGAGCAGCTCCTGTTGACAGTAGAAAACAGAGAATGGATACCAGTGATAAAAAATTCACAACAATAGTTACCATTTTTATTAATTTTGTTTAATTATTTTAATTATTTAAATAATCAAGTGAAAGATTGTTAGAGCACTGGTTTATCTGATCTATGTGATTAAATAGTTTCTTAAGCCACATTTCCTTAATCTGAACTGTTGTAAAATTTGAGATTTAATGATGCAACAAATCATTTCCTGAATATAAGTACAATTAAAATATAGTAGATTTGATCTTTTGTGATTGACCCCTTACCTTTGTCATAGCTGGTATTATAGACCAGGCCCCAGTCATCCAGCGTCAGCACCTGAAACAAGGTGGTAATGGTGCTGAAAATACCTCCAAACCTCTCCGGGTCTGACTCACTATACAACACCCGGAGAAAAATGGTGAACATGCAAATGACCATTAGCATGATGAATGAGGTGGAGCCAATGGACCGCAAGGACTTTACAGCTGTTGCCAAGATTATTTGGAGTGTGTGGAAGGAGCTGGAACAAGAGACAGAGTGCCAGAGTTAATGTATGTGAGTAAACTGAACTTCCCAAAAACGGTTTTGGTACATTGATCAAAGCTGCTGATCATCGTTTTATTTATAGCTCTTTGTTGATTGATCTATAACATCTAGAGACATTATTATATCACAACCTAATATATCACAACCTAATCAGGCTGAAATAGTTAGTATAGGATTAGTACATATCAACTACTGATTCAAAGTGATAGCCACAGATATGGACACCCGTAACTTCCTAAACGCTACAAAAATGAAAGACACTATAAGAGTTTAATCCACAAACTGCTAAGTGAAACACCATAGTATTGCTTATTGGCTTAAAGGTTCTGTGAAATGTGTTGTTCATGCTCTACAGACTCCTTCTTTAGTCTATTCCTGCTTTAAGCATCAGTGAGGTCATTTCACATCACGTCCATCAAAGTGTACTTTTTCTTACCGGATGGCTTTGAGCAAACGGAAGGCTCTGATTGCTCGTGCTCCTTTCATAATCTTCAGAGCCCGGAAGACGCTGGAGGTCTGTTTACTGCCCGCGAGTCCTGTGGTTTGCGCCAATGGCAGTGCAAAATCCACCACACTCATGACAATAATGATGAAATCTGAAAGAAAAAGGAGAAACAATCAGACTGAATAAGTTCTTACATCTAACATCTCAGTACTTGATATTTAAAAAAAAAAAAATATGCAAAGGTATTTGGGTTTTAGGACCAGGTTGACTACTCTCATAAGAGATGGATCAGCTCACCCATGTTGTTCCAGGAGTTCAGGAAGTACTTGTGTCCCCACGCCAGGAGCTTCAGAAAGAACTCCATCAGGTAGATACCCAGGAAACAGGCATCCACCGCTGAGAACACCCAACCTAGTACAGCCATATAAAAAGATCAGAGTTTATATCAGAATAATGACCAGACCTTTTATCATGACTTCTGATATGATCAGAATACTGTACTAAAATAATCAGTACAAGTCAGAGTGTCTATGATAATGTTACCGTGTGTGCTTAATATTGTGGTGTACTGAACTACTGAATACTGCACATGTCCAGAGTGTATCCATATTAACGTCTGTGTGAACATGTACTCTATGGTTCTCTATCTCTAGATATCTCTATATCATATCTCTATAGTTACCAATGATGAGGTTAAATTTTACCCAAAATAAGAAAAAAATATGACAGAGTGAACATGAGCTCTACACAGTGTATGACCGCACCTCCTCTCACACTGACTCTTGGGAAGGCCTGGGTGATCAGCAGCGTGGTATCAAGTACAACCACGAACAAGATGAAACTGGTGAATAGAGGGTTCTGGGTGAAGTTAAAGATGAGGTCGTAGATCTGCTCGACCCGTGTCCACCAACACTTCACTGAAGAACCATCAACCTGGAATTGATCTCTGGATTCATCCTCTACAGACAGAGAAAGAGAGACAATGATGAGCATGCTTGATGGGCTGAGGGTATATGTTTGTGTGTGACAGAGAGGGAGTGTAGGTGTGTGTGAGTGGGGTTGAAGTTTTAGAGCCAAAAGCTCTGGCAGAGTAACCTTCTTCCGAAAGGCTGTCGTGGTCAGTGCTGTAGAGGGTGTGTTGTCTCGGCCCACAGCAGAGGTAGAAACACAGGATGCTGAAAATGGTGATCATCGTCATCTGTAAACACATCATTTGTTATGATGGTGTTAAATTTTATTCTGAATTTATAGCTCTTCTACAAAAAATGAATGGAATTTCTAATCCATTCTATTGTGTAAAATGTCTGTAGGTACGTCTGAATAAATCCCTCACCCCCACGTAAAACAGAGCTCTGTCTGGCAGTAGAGGAAGACCGTGAACATGCAGCTCAAAACGAGCAGAATGCTCACAGTATGTGCCAACTCCCCTATACACACATACACAAACACACACACACAGAAACATCAGACAGATTATTTACATGGTGCACTTACTCCTTCTCACCACATGAGGGCAAACTACTGCCCTCTCTACTGAGTAAAGCCCACTGAGTCTCTCTAGGTCTTGAGAATGGACGTACCTGTTGGAGACCTCAACGATAAAGAAGAAGTCCGGACTCTGCAGACCCTGAGGTGTTACATCCCCACAGGGAGAGTTCCTCTGACACACCCATCTATACAAACACACACCACACACACACCACACACACACACAGTTGATTGTTGAACAAAAACATAAGATGGAGCTGTTGCTCCAACTCAACTCAAAGTTATGTACATCTCTCTCTCACGCACTCACTCACTCACGCACTCACCCACCCTCACTGTCTTTTACACACACACACATGTTTATTTCTAATAAAAACAGCAGTGGGAGCTCTCACCTGACCCAGTTGATGCTGCCACTCATCACCATGAAGCCCTCTTTAGTCATGTTAGCAGAGTCGTTCTGCAACGTCCACACACTCTCCTCAGAACTCTCGCTAACACACACACACACAACAGGGGAGTTTAAATATGATGCTAATATTAAATATAGAGATTAGACAGACTGACACGTGTTTGTTGTTAAAATCAATCTTGTGTAAAAAGCTACAGCAGCAACACAGTGATCTGAACTGTCACATTAAGTCTATGTGATGTAGATACCTGTAATTGAAGCTGTTGATCTTCAAGATTTCCTCCTCACTGTAGTAACGCACGTTGTTCCTGGAATAAGGTCCCCCACCAACTACCTTAAATGTGTAGCTTTGGAGAAAACACACACACACACACAGTTAGGAATAAAATTTTGAGATGAGGGTCGATTTACATCAGAAATTTGATATGAGAAGTAAAATTAAATATGAAGATCATTTTTAAAAGATCATTTTCAATAAATAATATTATAGGAGATTGAAACTGATTACAATGGTACATTATCAATATACTACAGTATCTTCTACACCCAGACAAAGCATACAAGCAGAAACAGAACAAATATGTGGAATAGTGTTTATAATCCTTACCTGCCCAGGAACCTCTCCAACTCTCCAGAGACGTTACTCTTGATGGCAAAGAATGGATAGAAGACTAGGGATGGAGAGAGAGTGAACGAGAGAGACAGAGGGTTAGGTAAACCTCCAAACAGTACCACACCTAGCACACTATATACAGAGCTATGAGCACCTATGTAGCAAAGTAAGAGAAAAAGCTTTAGGATGTTTGAGGCTCATGCTGCCTTCATGCCTCCAGAATTATCAGAAATATGAGTTTCTGACCTAAAAATGTTTAAGACTTTCTAAGACTTTCTGTTACTGACCTTTACCCATTCTACACGGTGGAGGAAAGGACGGTTTTAGAGATTGATGGCAGGTCATTTTAATCCTAAACTTACTTTTAGGAATCACTGATCTTAGAAGCTTGTTTACACGTGACCCCTGCATTATGTAAGAACTGCAATGGGTTGTATTTTTACAATGGGGGGGGGGGTGTTAAAAAGACCCCAAAAAGATCAGGGGAGCTGATTGGTGAAGCATGTTCCCAACTACAAAGCACTTTAATGTAAAGACTGTGTAACTCCAGCTTGGCTAAAGGGAAACAGGAGCACCTGATGAGCATGTAAAGGTAGCATCAGATTGGGGAACTTTCATAAAGCAGGATTTATCAGTTAGCCAGATCATTTAATCCAAATCTGAGGACTGTCCAGTGAGAGGGAAGATGAGGGGATTTCCTTTTGCACTAAATTAAAAAGGTTTTGTTGTGCAGCTTATTGAGAAATCCTCCTGCATGAAGTTCTACCCAGAAGTCTAAAGTGTGAGAGGACACTTACGGTCTTTGAAATAGAAGCACGGCACGCCCAGCTCAGGCTTTGGGCAGTCAAAGTACCGCCGGTTTAGCCGTGTGCTCTCCTGCAGGGTGGCGTTAACGTCAAACGCCAGCTGGCTGTCTGGTAGACACTGAGAGACGTTCTGAAAGACAGAAACAGTGAATGGTCATTTTACACTAGCGTGTATTCTGGAGTATGTAATGTAGACATATGAATGCAAAAGCATGATTTCAAAGAAGAGAAGAAGAAGAAGATACATACAGTGTTCCCGTGAACATACTGGTCCCCAAAGATGTCCGCCACGCTGCGCCTGTTCGGTTTGCTGGAAACTGCCCTCTGTGGGTGTTCAAGGCCACAGGAAACCACCAGGCCCACAGCAAATAGAAGGGTCAGTATTCTGACCATCATTCCTAAACTTCTGTTAAAAATGAGAGTCATATAAGTCAGTTGTAGCTTCACATGTTTTACATCATTAGTAAAGAGTTAGAACACTGTAATAAAAATGTACATATTTATGTTATTGCCAGAATGATGAATACACTTATGGAGGACTCTAAAACAATGAAGAAAAGCTGCACTGGATAAACAATCTAATGAAACTAAATCACATAAACGTCAGGTATTAAACAAAGTGATTAAATTAAAATGATTGTAAATAAAAATGTTAATGATCTTGTTAAAGGTTTGTCCCTCACTCAACTGAAACACTTAGGGGTGTCTAATACTGGTGTCTTACTAATAATACTTACTGGTGTCTAATTAGCAAAACTCTAATTTACATTGTTTATAGGAGTAATTTTATTACATTGTATAATGAAATGATGCTTCTCTTTCTTAGATTTATAGTGAATACATCGAGTGTGTACTATCAGCCATGCTGTAGTGTCCTTCTCACCGTTCAGTTCAACAGTTATCACCGCTATAGGAGATGCCCCCCTAGTTCGGTACCCCCTATTACATGTAACACTCACCTGATCCCGCTGATGCGACTTTCAGCTCATCTGATGAGATCCTGAACTAAACGCCTCAGCTTATAAGGACGTTCTACCCGACTATGACGTAACAACGGTCACGTTGCCATGCTAACAATTCAATTTACGTTACTACGGCAACAACAATAGACCTTAATAAATTCAATTACATTTATAATGAAAAATATGTTTATTAAAAGCGTGTGTAAGACTAATTAGACAAAAATAAACTGTCTACATTTACTTAATGTACAGAACTTCGTTATGTGTCGCAAAAAAAAAACATCAGCTCCTCGGGATCGCGCCCTCTTCCGGGACGATTCTGAGCCACCGCCCACAAGCCCAAATAAGGACTTCCGCCTTGTTTGGTTCATGTGTTTGGTATCGGTTCATGATTCATGTTCATTGGGATACCACCTGGGATTGTGGTATTTCCGCCATTGGGTGTCGAGAATTGTATCGTTTGGGATCTCGAGGTTTCTCGAGAGGTTCCCCGTACTGTAGTAGTGTGTTGAGGCCAGCTTCTGCTCGGTGTTCGTGTTCAGGAGCAGGTCACCCTGACAATCAGGTCATCAGTGAGGGTCGCTCGCTTACGGCCAGGATGTCCTGGCGACCCCCGCTCACGGCAGCACGCTGCGGTTCCAGGTTTGGTCGGACTAACCGTGTTTACTCAGTAGCTGGTTTCCCCCCTTCAACTCCCCCAGTCCCCCACCTCACTCCCCCAGTCCCAGGTTCGTCCTCTTGTTTTCCACGTTCATGTTTTGCTGCTTTTTTGCCTCACTTGTCCTCCTTTGTTTTTCCCCTTGTGTTAATAAATCTGCTTGCTTTGACTCCATCTCTGCCAGTGTTCGCCCCTCTGTGTCTGGCCTAGCACGCCATGACAAACAGGTCATTTAATTTCTAATTATTAATGAACTAAATGTATTTTACTCATGCCATAAATAAACTGTTTACCTGTCCTTGTTATTTTATTCTTATTAAATATATTTGAAAAAACGAAAATGCATTAATTTAGTAAATACATTTTAATAATATTAAAACACATTAAACTTCAGAAAACTATGATAGCTATGGACTATGATTAGATTTAATAGTAATTTGATCAGAAATCATTCAGAATTAGGTTTTTATTGGTCAATCATCCATAAAAAAACAGATAATAAATAATTCAGTGAAACTGAAATGAATCAAGTTCGTATCTTGGATCTTCATACAGTCAGGATTTATTAATCACAAATACAATCATCAGGTGGAGAAGCTAAATTAGGCAGCTAGCTCTTTCAGAAGTGAGCTTCTCTAGAGTTAGATATCCAGCCTGTAGTTTTCAGCAGGACGTGTTTAACAGCTTCACCCACTCTCGAGAGGTTTTCTAACACGATCATTTTTTCTCCAAATAAATTCTGAATAAAACGTCTTTGTCAGGATTGTGGAGCTCCAGCTGACTACGTCCTTTCTTCTGCTGCTGCTAAGATGAGCTAACTTAGCTGTGAGTAAATGATCTTTCTAGAAAGCTTCGTTCAGCTCAGGATGAAATCAGCCAGCTCTGATGATCACATCTGCACAGTTGTCCAGCTCTGGCAGCAGAGTCCCAACGCCGGACTAATCAAGAGCAAACCGGTCGTCCGGGAGCGGCCAGTCCCCGTAAGACGCGGGGTTTCACCCTCACTGTTTGTTGGGACAGCGACCGCATGGCCTGTCAGCTGTGCTGGACCACGACCTTATAAAAAAAGTCCTTTATATATATTAAAATATTTTTATAAAACTTATAATAAAAAATACTGAACGCAGCAGCAGTCCTGCTTCCTCCCAGTGTCCTACCTGTAGTTTTGGGCTCCTCTGTTTCTCCTGTTGACTCTCTCTCTGTTTCCCACTAAGTTCCTACATGTCCCTGGGCTCTTTTTTAGACATTACTCTGATATTTTTTGCTCATGGTCAGTTTTAGAGTGAATTACTCTCCTGCACATATTGCTAGCATTACTCCACGTGTTTCACTCTATACTAGTCAGCTAAGCTTGCTCTCTTATATGATCTTGTGAGGAGGGAAGAAGCAGGATCTCGTAATCAACACTAAGGGCTGTGTTTGGTATCAGGTGTGCAGAATATCAGCTGTAAGGTTGTTACAGTTGAAATGACAATAAAACCCACTTGACTTGACTCATTTCAAACTTGCCAATCCTTTCTGTATAAATGGAGATTAGTAATGCATATCCTGTCAGCACTGGATCTTTCAGAAAGTCACTGGTGGTATTGGATTCCTGTGATGAACCACTAAGGTCCCCACATGTTTTAAGGAACATGTGTTGGAGTTTGTTGGTGTTTACTTGGTTCAGCACAAGTCTGATTACTTTTACATTTTGGATGTTTTGGGTATGTTGCAGTAATAGATCTATCCCAAGATTGACACTAAACATACATTGATTATTTTTACTCATTTTAGTCTCAGCAATGGTTCACTGGAACCCTGAATAATGAAGCTCATAAGTTTACAATCACTAAATGTCTACTTTTCTGTACTGGGAGTGCACACTAGTAAAGGAGGGTCACACCATAGGATGGGACAGTTTAAACAGTTTTATTGATCTCACCATAATGTTCTGCTGCCTTTTATTCCCCAGGATCCATGTCTGCAGTGTGGGTCAATGGGTGGTGGTTTAGAAGAAGTGTGGGCTTACTGAACATGTCTTTAAAGACATGCCTGGAATTCTGGGTAATGTGGACTGTACGATCTGGAACCGTTCTAGGGGGTAAACCAGGGTTATACAGAGAGCTAAATGGGTATTCACAACATTTATTTAGTGTTGAGATGGCCTGTGTATTGCAATGTGATGTAGAATGTGAAGTAGTGGTGTTTACTTAGTGGAAGTCTTCGCATTCCCTGTTCATGGTTAATGGTAAATGGACACTGCAATTACAAATGGTTTGATCCATCATGTTAAAGAGGACTGATTGTTTTTGTTTTCCCACCAGCTCAGAGGTCATACTGCTGTAAAGACGGGTCTGTTTTTATTTTCCTGGCCAGTATTCTTTTGTATAAAATTCAAGAGTCTAAGTTTGCGTGAGTCAATAAATGTCCTGATTGACTCCACAATGTGCCTCCTTGCCTTTCCTTTGGTCACACCCTGACAATTCCTTCTTGATGTTTTGCTGTGTTCTTTCAGTTGAGAACTGAGTATTTTTGCGTATGTGGTGAAGCAAACCAAAGACTATGAAATGATCAGTTTGGATGATGCTGCAGATGTCAGGCCAGTTCATTTACTGTCAACTGTCATGGCGGGTTTGGCGAGACACAGAGGGATGAACACTCGCAGAGATGGGTCCAATGCAAGTAGTTTATTAACAAAAATAAGGCAAATGAAGCAGCAGCTACAGGGCATAAACCTGAACACAACACAAACATGCCCAGTGTTTTAAACAGTATTTGGTCCAGACCGACTACAAAATCTACCGAGTCCAGCACGTTTTAAAAACTGATTTTTGGGAGAAAATAAAAATGTGCCAGTATTAGCACAGGGAAACTGTAGGGTAACTGTTGGAATTAGACACTGGAGATGGAAAGACAGTTTAGAGAAGAAAAATCAGATGGAAAATGGGCTGTTTTGTCATTGAAAACACATGGAGATGGATGAAGGAGATCTGTGGTGGCTTCTTGTTTTAGAGATGATGCGCTTTCCATGTTTTTACAGTCATTGTAATAAACAGAGAAGCTGTGTTCTGCAAAAACAACAACAACAACAACAGTAACTGAGTGAACAGACTTTCAGGCAAAAGAAAACACGGCATGGGCAATCCTAAATTAGTCTGACCTCTTCCCTGATTGGGTTGGTTTTATAGCGCGAGCTCTCTCAATACGATCAGTGAGCTCTTAAAATTAAGAGGGTCAATGCCAGAGACTTTGTTAATACTCACATATTAGCTAACATTTACTGTTTGTATTTCCCATTTATTCACAGTATTTACTACCATCTCTGTGAAATATTACATTTATTTTATTACAGAGATCACTGTGACTGAAATCTCAGATTTCTACATTAAACTCAAAGAAGTTTGGATGTACTGAAAGAGAATTGAGAAACTGTTCAAATTCAGTGTTTAAAAGGTGAGTAATGAATTACTTTCAAATGTGTAACTTAACAGCTAGTAGGACTTTAGCTAAACACATATCTAGCTGTATATCTTGTTCTGTCTGAGAGGTGAAGTTTCTAGCGTTAACAAGGGTGTTGTTAGCCAATTATAGGAAGTCAGTGCCGTATGCTAAAAAACAGCACCACACCATAATGCTCCCACCTCCAAACTTCACTGTTGGTTTGGTGTTTTTGGGGTGATATGCAGTGCCTTTTGTTCTCCAAACATGGTGTGTATTATGGCCTTCAAAGAGTAAAATTTTGGTCTCATCTGACCAGACTATATTCTCCCAGTATTTCACAGGCTTATCTTTATGTTGTTGAGAACTTTAAATAAGCTTTAACATTCACACATTGAACCAACTGATATTTATTTGCACTAAGTGGCAGGATTGCTTTCCAGTTATTGATAGGTTTTAGCTGGTGTCCTGACTTTCCATGGTTTTTGCACCTCTCTTTCTTCATGTGTTCAATACTTTTTCCCTGTGTCATCGTACTGCTTGTAGTAATGAGACATGATTTTCTGGAGCTGCCGCTGACGCTCGTCTCCTGCCGCTGGAGTGAACCTATAAGCCAGCAGGTCACTTACTCGTTGTTTGTTAGCATTAGCTAAATGTTCTTACTCTCTGTTTAGACGTTTTAATATTAGTTTGGTCTTACTTATCTTTCCAATACTTTTCTAATCTGTTGTGTCGCTTAGCTTGTAAGTGATTCTGTGTTATTAACTGCATCCGCAAACCGGTCCAAGGTCCTCAGCCTGTCATCTTTGCCTCCCTCACCTTTCCCCAGAACCAAGGAAAATTACAAAGGTCGGTATTCTCATTATTGGAGATTCCATTTTTAGACATTTAAAAGTGTCTAAGGGTAATTCCACAGTTTCCTGTCTTCCAGGTGCCTGTGTATTGGATGTCACCCTCTGGTTGCCTGCAAGCTTCAGCACCATCCTCCACGTGGGGACAAACGGCACCTATGCCCAGCGCAGCGAAGGAAATGAGGTAAGCCTGTGTGTGTCTTTATTCAGTGTAATTTCAGTTGGTCTGTGTATGTTGGTTGTCTTGGCCTGTGCTCACTCTGACGCTTGACATTATGTGATTAAAATCTTGGCAAAGAGTGAATTAAACAGAAACACAAGACTTGATGTGTTTAAACACCATCTTCCTCTTTTTATTCGTTTCATCTTCTTTTTTTGTAGGTCTTTTGCAGTGTCTTGGCAACTTCACATCCACCATTCCCAATAACTGCCTTGTCTTAATTACTTTATGCACTTAAGAAATAACTACCTGAAACAATTAGCTATCATTTTAAAGCCTTCTCCTGCATTGTGGGCTTTAGTTCTCTTAATTTTCAGAGTACAACTCAGGAGGACAACGTCATCTGCAAACAACAGAGAAGCTGCCCTCACCCCACTGCCAGAAGCCCTCTTGCCCCAGGCTACACCTTGCTATCCTGTCCATGAATATCAAACAAGAGTGGAGACAAGGTGCAGCTCTGACGGAGTCCAGTGGCTACACTGAACAAGCTTGAGAATACAGACACAGCTCTCACACAGAGAGTACAAGGAAAGCATGGCTTGCATCAGCAAACCTGGCACCCAATACTCCCAGTACACCTCCTCCAAGATGTTTTAGGGAACATGGTTGTAAACCTTCTCCAAGTCCACAAAATACATGTCGACTGCAGTGGGATACTCCCATGCCCCCTCAACTATCTGAGAAAAGGTGAAGAGCTGCTCCACTATTCCACAGCCAGAACAGAATCCACACTGCTCCCCCTTCATCTGAGTATCAACTATCGGGTAGATTCTCCTTTCCAGTACCTGAGATACACTTTCCTGGAGAAGCTGAGGAGTGTGATGCCACGATAGTCCCCTTTCTTGAAAATGAGCGCCACCACGCCAGTTTTCAGAGGCACAGTTCCCGAGGCCTATGCAACATTGCAGAGGCGTGTCAGGGACCAAGACAGCCCCACAATGTCCAGAGCCTTTAGGAACCTCGGGCGAATCTCATCCACTCCCGGTGCCTTGCCACAGTCTCAGTGACGTTGGACGGAGAGATGGATTCTGATACCCCCGGTATTCTCCATCAGGTATGTTCCTCAGGTTTAGGAGTTCCTCAAAGTGTTCCTTCCAGCGCCCAACAATATGCTCAGCTGAGGTCAGAGCTTCACTGCCTTTACTGAGCACTTTGGACAGTGACCCTCCTTCCCCTTCTAAGCTGTTGAAGCATTTTCCAGAACCTCCTTGAGGCCACCCGAAAGTCATTCTTCATGATCTCTACAAACACGCTTCTGCCACTGACACAGCTGCCACCATTTTAGCCTTTCGGTGCCAATCAGCGGAATTGGGAGTACTCTGAGCTGACCAAGCTTGAAAGCCTCTCTATTCCGCTTGACGGCCTCCCTCACCATAGGTATTCACCAACAGGTTATTTGGTTTCCGTCAAATCAAGCACCAAGCTTTTGGCCACAGCTATGTACAGCCGCTTCCACGATTGAGGTTCTGAACAGGGTTCATTCTGACTCCATGTCCCCGACCTCCTCCAAAACATGTGGGAAGCTCATGTGGAGGTGGGAGTTGAAATCACAGTCCTTTGCCAGCCTTTCCCAGCAGACCCTCAATTAATTTGGGTCTACCAGGTCTGTCTGTCAGTTTTCCGATCCAACTCACAACCAGATGATGATAAGGTCACAAATCTGCACTTCTCTTTACCAGAGTTTCTGAAACATACGGCCTCAGGTCAGATAACATGACAACAAAGTCCATCATTGACCTTTGGCCCAAGGAGCTCTAGTAGTAGTAAGTACACTTCTGAGCAACCGTGTTCAGACATAGTGTTTGTTATGGACATACCATGACTAGCACAGAAGTCCAATATACATCCCACCACTCTGGTTCAGATCAGGCAGGCTGTTCAACCCAATCACTCCTCTCCACATTTCCCAGTAATTGCTCACATGGCATGGATTTCACCCAGCAGAACAATGGAGTCAGTGCATGGGACCCTCTCCGAATTACCACCCACTTTCTCCAAGAGAGCAGAAAACTCTAAACTGCTGTTGGGCACGAATGCATTTTTCTATCTGCAACACAAAGTCGCATCGAAGTGACCCTCTCATCTACTGGGACAATCTGGACCTTGCGGATGGTGGGTACACATGCTTGTGCCACGTTACTTGTTTGAGCTCAAACAGGGTACGTGGACTTCGCAGCCACCAGACACTCAGGTGCAGATACTACCCCCAGACCTGGATCCAGGGGTAGGTCTCGGTAAACCTTTTCCTTTTCCATTTCAAATGCATTCTGTTATTGGACCGTGCCATCAGCATATGATCATGAGGGAGGAGATCATAAGAGAGGGGGGGGAACTCAGGGCTGGAGTTTGAGTGGCTTTGGCATGTAATCTAGTAACAGATACAAGGTGTGTTTGATGGGCTTTATCTGAGTTGGACAGCAATTTTAATGGGCCTCTTAAATTAAAATCCCTGTGCTTTTAAGTAGCATTATCTGAGATTCTGCATTTTTTACTCCTGGCCTCTTACATTTGATGATGGTTGAGCATTTATGTTTATTTGTTAGCTTATTCTGTTGCGAATGGAAAATAGGAATCCGAGTCTAGACCCCTAATGAGCAAGCCAAGGGCGACAGTGGCAAGGAAAAACTCCCTGAGAAGTGAGGAAGAAACCTTAAGAGGAACCAAGACTCAGTAGGGAAACCCATCCTCCTCTGGTTGACCCGGGATTCTAGAAATTACTTTGGGCTCGGAAACGTGTTAGTTCAGGGATTACGGTAATAGACGCAGGTAGTTACTAACTTGGTCACAATTGGCCCAATGCAGAAATTGGCAGATTCTAGGCATCCTGACATAGGCAGTGGCAGCTTGGGTGGAGATGGATGAAACAAACCTGGTTTGATTTTGGGTGGAGTAAATAGGGCAGCCAGAACAGCCAGGAGATTTCAGGAGAGCTCATGAGGAGAGGACAGTGGAATGCTGCATATCGTCAGCAGCTGGTTGCAGGTCAGAGGTTATTCGCTGACAGTCTCCTCTTCCATGTCCTACAACAAAATGAACTGTGTCAGTAACCCTATAAGGACAAAAGCAGTTGTGGTATTCTCTCACATATGCAGCACTCATTTGATGACATTTACCCAGCTCGTTCTTTAACACATATATATTATATTATATTTGTTTATAAAGATGTTCTCCTTAGTTTAAGAAATAATAGTGAAAGTTGAATAATGTTTCTTCCTCTAAATGTTAGTGTTGTTACCACTGTATTCAGTATCAAGAAGAACGTTACTCACTTATTTCCTGCTTCTTTGGTCGTTATAATTAAACCAGTTCACTGGCCTTTCAGTTATTAGTTATACTGTAATTACAATGGCATGGATATGGAAAAGCTCCTTACCTTAAAGCTGATTTCCACAAGTTTGTTCAGCAGAAAGGCCTCTGATTCAACTGAGAACTGGCTCTGCTCCATGCTGGCCAAAAGTCTCAGATAATTTGTCATGAGCTCCACCTTTCTATAAACATAAACAACAACAGTCTATTAGAGATAATGGTCTTTTGATGTGTATGGGGAATATCATTTAGTAATATTTACTGATCCTATGATCATGCTTGAGGGACCAACATATGGGTATTTCTGAAACAGTGTCTTTTACCGTTTGCTGTGTTTCTGTCCACTGAAACGTTGTTTGAGAGCCTCCTGGTCTGCCTCTTCACCTGACTGGGTCTCACTAATCTCTAGTTCTGTTGTGAGAGAGTGAGAGAGATCCAGATAAACAAATCTACACCAATACAAAATATTCATAAAGAAACAAATATTAGCCAATATGAAACAAAAAAACTATTAATTATTTGCCAAGGTAAAAACCCATCCATTTACCACCACCTTTATGCACCAGGCAGCCCTTTCAAACAAGCTCTGTTATCTTACAAACTTACCGATCTTCCTGATGAACTCGCCTTCATCCTCTTGGGCAGCTTCCACCTGAAATCAGAGGTTAGTTAGAATACTGAACCATTACACATCTATAAGTTATTCTGCGCTGTAAGAGTCTGAACTCTGTGTACCTTCTGATTTGTCCTGTTGATGGTAAGTCCCAAGTTGTCCACCAACACTGCCAGGATGATACTTGAAGGACAGAGAACAAAGATGAAGTGAACATTAAGTACATAAACATGCACTGAGTAGTAATAAGTCAATGCTGTCTGGCTGGATGGGGAACGTTATTCCCAGTAACTTACTTGAGGAGAATTAAATTCTCCACAACGATGTACAACACCAGGAAGACCATGATGTGAGCAGCTCCTGTTGACAGTAGAAAACAGAGAATGGATCCATTGATAAAAAATTCACAACAATAGTTACCATTTTTATTAATTTTGTTTAATTATTTTAATTATTTAAATAATCAAGTGAAAGATTGTTAGAGCACTGGTTTATCTGATCTATGTGATTAAATAGTTTCTTAAGCCACATTTCCTTAATCTGAACTGTTGTAAAATTTGAGATTTAATGATGCAACAAATAATTTCCTGAATATAAGTACAATTAAAATATAGTAGATTTGATCTTTTGTGATTGACCCCTTACCTTTGTCATAGCTGGTATTATAGACCAGGCCCCAGTCATCCAGCGTCAGCACCTGAAACAAGGTGGTAATGGTGCTGAAAATACCTCCAAACCTCTCCGGGTCTGACTCACTATACAACACCCGGAGAAAAATGGTGAACATGCAAATGACCATTAGCATGATGAATGAGGTGGAGCCAATGGACCGCAAGGACTTTACAGCTGTTGCCAAGATTATTTCGAGTGTGTTGAAGGAGCTGGAACAAGAGACAGAGTGCCAGAGTTAATGTATGTGAGTAAACTGAACTTCCCAAAAACGGTTTTGGTACATTGATCAAAGCTGCTGATCATCGTTTTATTTATAGCTCTTTGTTGATTGATCTATAACATCTAGAGACATTATTATATCACAACCTAATATATCACAACCTAATCAGGCTGAAATAGTTAGTATAGGATTAGTACATATCAACTACTGATTCAAAGTGATAGCCACAGATATGGACACCCGTAACTTCCTAAACGCTACAAAAATGAAAGACACTATAAGAGTTGAATCCACAAACTGCTAAGTGAAACACCATAGTATTGCTTATTGGCTTAAAGGTTCTGTGAAATGTGTTGTTCATGCTCTACAGACTCCTTCTTTAGTCTATTCCTGCTTTAAGCATCAGTGAGGTCATTTCACATCACGTCCATCAAAGTGTACTTTTTCTTACCGGATGGCTTTGAGCAAACGGAAGGCTCTGATTGCTCGTGCTCCTTTCATAATCTTCAGAGCCCGGAAGACGCTGGAGGTCTGTTTACCGCCCGCGAGTCCTGTGGTTTGCGCCAATGGCAGTGCAAAATCCACCACACTCATGACAATAATGATGAAATCTGAAAGAAAAAGGAGAAACAATCAGACTGAATAAGTTCTTACATCTAACATCTCAGTACTTGATATTTAAAAAAAAAAAAATATGCAAAGGTATTTGGGTTTTAGGACCAGGTTGACTACTCTCATAAGAGATGGATCAGCTCACCCATGTTGTTCCAGGAGTTCAGGAAGTACTTGTGTCCCCACGCCAGGAGCTTCAGAAAGAACTCCATCAGGTAGATACCCAGGAAACAGGCATCCACCGCTGAGAACACCCAACCTAGTATAGCCATATAAAAAGATCAGAGTTTATATCAGAATAATGACCAGACCTTTTATCATGACTTCTGATATGATCAGAATACTGTACTAAAATAATCAGTACAAGTCAGAGTGTCTATGATAATGTTACCGTGTGTGCTTAATATTGTGGTGTACTGAACTACTGAATACTGCACATGTCCAGAGTGTATCCATATTAACGTCTGTGTGAACATGTACTCTATGGTTCTCTATCTCTAGATATCTCTATATCATATCTCTATAGTTACCAATGATGAGGTTAAATTTTACCCAAAATAAGAAAAAAATATGACAGAGTGAACATGAGCTCTACACAGTGTATGACCGCACCTCCTCTCACACTGACTCTTGGGAAGGCCTGGGTGATCAGCAGCGTGGTATCAAGTACAACCACGAACAAGATGAAACTGGTGAATAGAGGGTTCTGGATGAAGTTAAAGATGAGGTCGTAGATCTGCTCGACCCGTGTCCACCAACACTTCACTGAAGAACCATCAACCTGGAATTGATCTCTGGATTCATCCTCTACAGACAGAGAAAGAGAGACAATGATGAGCATGCTTGATGGGCTGAGGGTATATGTTTGTGTGTGACAGAGAGGGAGTGTAGGTGTGTGTGAGTGGGGTTGAAGTTTTAGAGCCAAAAGCTCTGGCAGAGTAACCTTCTTCCGAAAGGCTGTCGTGGTCAGTGCTGTAGAGGGTGTGTTGTCTCGGCCCACAGCAGAGGTAGAAACACAGGATGCTGAAAATGGTGATCATCGTCATCTGTAAACACATCATTTGTTATGATGGTGTTAAATTTTATTCTGAATTTATAGCTCTTCTACAAAAAATGAATGGAATTTCTAATCCATTCTATTGTGTAAAATGTCTGTAGGTACGTCTGAATAAATCCCTCACCCCCACGTAAAACAGAGCTCTGTCTGGCAGTAGAGGAAGACCGTGAACATGCAGCTCAAAACGAGCAGAATGCTCACAGTATGTGCCAACTCCCCTATACACACATACACAAACACACACACACAGAAACATCAGACAGATTATTTACATGGTGCACTTACTCCTTCTCACCACATGAGGGCACACTACTGCCCTCTCTACTGAGCAAAGCCCACTGAGTCTCTCTAGGTCTTGAGAATGGACGTACCTGTTGGAGACCTCAACGATAAAGAAGAAGTCCGGACTCTGCAGACCCTGAGGTGTTACATCCCCACAGGGAGAGTTCCTCTGACACACCCATCTATACAAACACACACCACACACACACCACACACACACACAGTTGATTGTTGAACAAAAACATAAGATGGAGCTGTTGCTCCAACTCAACTCAAAGTTATGTACATCTCTCTCTCACGCACTCACTCACTCACGCACTCACCCACCCTCACTGTCTTTTACACACACACACATGTTTATTTCAAATAAAAACAGCAGTGGGAGCTCTCACCTGACCCAGTTGATGCTGCCGCTCATCACCATGAAGCCCTCTTTAGTCATGTTAGCAGAGTCGTTCTGCAACGTCCACACACTCTCCTCAGAGCTCTCGCTAACACACACACACACACAGGGGAGTTTAAATATGATGCTAATATTAAATATAGCGATTAGACAGACTGACACGTGTTTGTTGTTAAAATCAATCTTGTGTAAAAAGCTACAGCAGCAACACAGTGATCTGAACTGTCACATTAAGTCTATGTGATGTAGATACCTGTAATTGAAGCTGTTGATCTTCAAGATTTCCTCCTCACTGTAGTAACGCACGTTGTTCCTGGAATAAGGTCCCCCACCAACTACCTTAAATGTGTAGCTTTGGAGAAAAAACACACACACACACACAGTTAGGCATAAAATTTTGAGATGAGGGTCGATTTACATCAGAAATTTGATATGAGAAGTAAAATTAAATATGAAGATCATTTTTAAAAGATCATTTTCAATAAATAATATTATAGGAGATTGAAACTGATTACAATGGTACATTATCAATACACTACAGTATCTTCTACACCCAGACAAAGCATACAAGCAGAAATAGAACAAATATGTGGAATAGTGTTTATAATCTTTACCTGCCCAGGAACCTCTCCAACTCTCCCGAGACGTTACTCTTGATGGCAAAGAATGGATAGAAGACTAGGGATGAAGAGAGAGTGAACGAGAGAGACAGAGGGTTAGGTAAACCTCCAAACAGTACCACACCTAGCACACTATATACAGAGCTATGAGCACCTATGTAGCAAAGTAAGAAAAAAAGCTTTAGGATGTTTGAGGCTCATGTTGCCTTCATGCCTCCAGAATTATCAGAAATATGAGTTTCTGACCTAAAAATGCACATCAACGTCCTTCCAGTCATAGTTCTAAGACTTTCTGTTACTGACCTTTACCCATTCTACACGGTGGAGGAAAGGACGGTTTTAGAGCTTGATGGCAGGTCATTTTAATCCTAAACTTACTTTTAGGAATCACTAATTAGGTCTTAGAAGCTTGTTTACACGTGACCCCTGCATTATGTAAGAACTGCAATGGGTTGTATTTATACAATGGGGGGGGGGGGGGGGGGGGGGGAAGGTTAAAAAGACCCCAAAAAGATCAGGGGAGCTGATTGGTGAAGCATGTTCCCAACTACAAAGCACTTCAATGTAAAGACTGTGTAACTCCAGCTTGGCTAAAGGGAAACAGGAGCACCTGATGAGCATGTAAAGGCAGCATCAGATTGGGGATCTTTCATACAGCAGGATTTATCAGTTAGCCAGATCATTTAATCCAAATCTGAGGACTGTTCAGTGAGAGGGAAGATGAGGGGATTTCCTTTTGCACTAAATTAAAAAGGTTTTGTTGTGCAGCTTATTGAGAAATCCTCCTGCATGAAGTTCTACCCAGCAGTCTAAAGTGTGAGAGGACACTTACGGTCTTTGAAATAGAAGCACGGCACGCCCGGCTCAGGCTTTGGGCAGTCAAAGTACCGCCGGTTTAGCCGTGTGCTCTCCTGCAGGGTGGCGTTAACGTCAAACGCCAGCTGGCTGCCTGGTAGACACTGAGAGACGCTCTGAAAGACAGAAACAGTGAATGGTCATTTTTACTTCAGGTTAGTTTTGGGCTCCTCTACACCTAAAAACATTGGTCAGTAACTGATGAGAGAATCAGGTGTGTTTAAGTAAAGAGACCATTAGACTGTGCTGGACTCCAACCTTCCAGCACTAGGCTTGGGCTCTCCTGCACTAGCGTGTATTCTGGAGTATGTAATGTAGACATATAAATGCAAAAGCATGATTTCAAAGAAGAGAAGAAGAAGAAGATACACACAGTGTTCCCGTGAACATGCTGGTCCCCAAAGATGTCCGCCACGTTGCGCCTGTTCGGTTTGCTGGAAACTGCCCTCTGTGGGTGTTCAAGGCCACAGGAAACCACCAGGCCCACAGCAAATAGAAGGGTCAGTATTCTGACCATCATTCCTAAACTTCTGTTAAAAATGAGAGTCATATGAGTCAGTTGTAGCTTCACATGTTTTACATCATTAGTAAAGAGTTAGAACACTGTAATAAAAATGTACATATTTATGTTATTGCCAGAATGATAAATACACTTATGGAGAACTCTAAAACAATGAAGAAAAGCTGCACTGGATAAACAATCTAATGAAACTAAATCACATAAACGTCAGGTATTAAACAAAGTGATTGAATTAAAATGATTGTAAATAAAAATGTTAATGATCTTGTTAAAGGTTTGTCCTTCACTCAACTGAAACACTTAGGGGTGTCTAATACTGGTGTCTTACTAATAATACTTACTGGTGTCTAATTAGCAAAACTCTAATTTACATTGTTTATAGGAGTAATTTTATTACATTGTATAATGAAATGATGCTTCTCTTTCTTAGATTTATAGTGAATACATCGAGTGTGTACTATCAGCCATGCTGTAGTGTCCTTCTCACCGTTCAGTTCAACAGTTATCACCGCTATAGGAGATGCCCCCCTAGTTCGGTACCCCCTATGACATGTAACACTGACCTGATCCCGCTGATGCGACTTTCAGCTCATCTGATGAGATCCTGAACTAAACGCCTCAGCTTATAAGGACGTTCTACCCGACTATGACGTAACAACGGTCACGTTGCCATGCTAACAATTCAATTTACGTTACTACGGCAACAACAATAGACCTTAATAAATTCAATTACATTTATAATGAAAAATATGTTTATTAAAAGCGTGTGTAAGACTAATTAGACAAAAATAAACTGTCTACATTTACTTAATGTACAGAACTTCGTTATGTGTCACAAAAAAAACATCAGCTCCTCGGGATCGCGCCCTCTTCCGGGACGACTCTGAGCCACCGCCCACAGGCCCATATAAGGACTTCCGCCTTGTTTGGTTCATGTGTTTGGTATCGGTTCATGATTCATGTTCATTGGGATACCACCTGGGATTGTGGTGTTTCTCGAGAGGTTCCCCGTACTGTAGTAGTGTGTTGAGGCCAGCTTCTGCTCGGTGTTCGTGTTCAGCAGCAGGTCACCCTGACAATCAGGTCATCATTGAGGGTCGCTCGCTTACGGCCAGGATGTACTGGCGACCCCCGCTCACGGCAGCACGCTGCGGTTCCAGGTTTGGTCGGACTAACCGTGTTTACTCAGTAGCTGGTCCCCCACCTCACTCCCCCAGTCCCCCACCTCACTCCCCCAGTCCCCCACCTCAACTCCCCCAGTCCCCCACCTCACTCCCCGAGTTCCCCACCTCAACTCCCCCAGTCCCAGGTTCGTTTTTGGTTCGTCCTCTTGTTTTCCACGTTCATGTTTTGCTGCTTTTTTGCCTCACTTGTCCTCCTTTGTTTTTCCCCTTGTGTTAATAAATCTGCTTGCTTTGACTCCATCTCTGCCAGTGTTCGTCCCTCTGTGTCTGGCCTAGCACGCCATGACAAACAGGTCATTTAATTTCTAATTATTAATGAACTAAATGTATTTTACTCATGCCATAAAAAAACTGTTTACCTGTCCTTGTTATTTTATTCTTATTAAATATATTTTAAAAGAAAGAAAGTGCATTAATTTAGTAAATACATTTTAATAATACTAAAAACACATTAAACTTAAAACTCAGAAAAACTCTGAATTTAATTATTTCAACAGGATCCACATGAAATTCAGTTTATTTATTTAATCTCAACACAACTGAAGTATTCATGACAATTTAACGTGTTTAATTACTGTAAAGAAAGGAAATACAAATAAATTTACTTTTTATTTAATTTTTATTTAAGTGATTGCGCTTAGCTTAAAATAATGAAATGAAAAATAAAAGATTTTGAAACTATAAAAACGTCTTAACCTACATTAACAGCATAAATTTAACAAAACCATCAAAAGTGTTGGGACTGAATGTCGTTGATGATCATTATTTGTTCAGGTAATCAGTGTGATGTGTTGAGATTACAGTGCGGGACAGTTTAGCTGCTCTGTTCTCTCAAAATAGATGTTAAAATGATCTTTAACAGCAATGTGTCGAGTTAAGTACAACACATTTAGCTAGAGTTATTTTAAATATTCCCATTAACGCAGACAGTGTGTTCAACTTCAACACAATAATGTGTTTTAATTACACAACCTGTGTCAGAGATACATCGTTTTTCATTGGACTACATGCAGTCTAACAAGCTAAACACTAGAGAACCCATAAATTCTCATGAATGATTAGATTTAATAGTAATTATATCAGAAATCATTCAGAATTAGGTTTTTATTGGTCAATTATCCATAAAACACCAGATAAAAAAAGAATAATTCAGTGAAACTGAAACGAATCAAGTTCGTATCTTGGATCTTCATACAGTCAGGATTTATTAATCACAAATACAATCATCAGGTGGAGAAGCTAAATTAGGCAGCTAGCTCTTTCAGAAGTGAGCTTCTCTAGAGTTAGATATCCAGCCTGTAGTTTTCAGCAGGACGTGTTTAACAGCTTCACCCACTCTCGAGAGGTTTTCTAACACGATCATTTTTTCTCCAAATAAATTCTGAATAAAACGTCTTTGTCAGGATTGTGGAGCTCCAGCTGACTACGTCCTTTCTTCTGCTGCTGCTAAGATGAGCTAACTTAGCTGTGACTAAATGATCTTTCTAGAAAGCTTCGTTCAGCTCAGGATGAAATCAGCCAGCTCTGATGATCACATCTGCACAGTTGTCCAGCTCTGGCAGCAGAGTCCCAACGCCGGACTAATCAAGAGCAAACCGGTCGTCCGGGAGCGGCCAGTCCCCGTAAGACGCGGGGTTTCACCCTCACTGTTTGTTGGGACAGCGACCGCATGGCCTGTCAGCTGTGCTGGACCACGACCTTATAAAAAAAGTCCTTTATATATATTAAAATATTTTTATAAAACTTATAATAAAAAATACTGAACGCAGCAGCAGTCCTGCTTCCTCCCAGTGTCCTACCTGTAGTTTTGGGCTCCTCTGTTTCTCCTGTTGACTCTCTCTCTGTTTCCCACTAAGTTCCTACATGTCCCTGGGCTCTTTTTTAGACATTACTCTGATATTTTTTGCTCATGGTCAGTTTTAGAGTGAATTACTCTCCTGCACATATTGCTAGCATTACTCCACGTGTTTCACTCTATACTAGTCAGCTAAGCTTGCTCTCTTATATGATCTTGTGAGGAGGGAAGAAGCAGGATCTCGTAATCAACACTAAGGGCTGTGTTTGATATCAGGTGTGCAGAATATCAGCTGTAAGGTTGTTACAGTCTGGGATATGAGGAATATCAGCTGTAAGGTTGTTACAGTCTGGGATATGAGGCACTTAGGTTTCGCTCGAGCAGCTCAGCACCTCAGTGACGTCATTGCCGTTTGCGTCCGTCTGTAAACTAAGTCAAGTTAATATGATCGTCAATAAGGTGTTGTCTTTTCATACATTATATTATCTACACTCTCAGATCTAATGTGTCACTTCTTCTACACATCTTCTCTCTAACACATTTTGTCAGTCCTGGATTCTTTTAAAACACGTGTAATATTTCTCCATAATTCTCTACACATGTGTGTTAACCTTCAAGAAAATACATTCATATCAGAAAATCAATCAGTTGTACCTGAGTTTTAGTATTAAATGTAATCATATGTGGATAAAAATGTAGATTATTTCCCCTCAAACAGAAAAACTAACATCAATTAAAATCTGAGTCCTTGGATCAATCATGTCTCTCCAGTCCAGTTTTTAATGTTCAACCATCGCCTCGCTCTTTTTGGACGTTGGTGGCCAGGATGGAGCAGGACCCTGATTTATCTGTGTTTTAAATGATATAAAACTTTGGGATTAAACATTTAAATCTGGTTAATAAGTGATAGCAGTAGAAAACCCGGTTAAGTGCTGCCGTCTAACCGAGTAGTTATTTAGTAGCTATAGTCATATATTAACAGTAGCTCCAGTCATTTAACATTAGCAACGCTAGCTAGGCTATCTGTTAAGTTAGCGCTCGAGCACAGAGTTAGAGGACATTCCGACACAGGTTTGCTGTTAAATCAGGTTCACTGTTGTTATTTCGTGCTGTAAGTTAGCCTCGCTCGGTAGCTGGTGTTAAATAGTTCAGTAAGCTGGGTTAGCGTAACTAGCCGCACTGCATAGTTCAGTCATGAAATGGTGGAAAATACGTTGACCGCGGTTGATAGTGTAGTTTATTTCTGCAGCGATGGTGTGGAGATGATGTGAAGAAATGCTCTATTCACGGCGTCTTCTTGAGTATTAAAAAGGTTTATTACAAGCAGATCCAGCCTCTTGATCAGACTCCATGGTAGCCTGAGAGAGGGTTTGGGCCAATGTGAATTTCCTCTGAATAACAACTCTGAGGTCCCTGCTTATGTAGACTAGTGTTGACTTTTTCTGGTGTTATTGGAGACTTCTGGAGACTCTGAGGTGAAAACACATGTTCTTCAGGAGCTGCTGTGAGTCCCGTCCCACAACACTCACAGCGCTCAGTCTCTCAGTCGGAGCAGACCCACACCGCTCCATGTCCACACTGCAAATGAACTGCGCATGCCCAAACCCGCCGCTGACCCCGCCCCCTGTTTTCAGAGCGGGGTGTAAATAGAAATGCGTCTTCAGAGAGACACGAAATAAACCACTGCATTTAACTCACACAGTCTCACTCACCTCAAATCTAACAGACAAACTGTTCCATTGGTTAAAATCACGCACATGATTAATTGCCCATCTTCACGCGACTGTAATAATTATATTCCAGATTAAAATTCATGGAAAGATATTTACTGATCATTACTGAAGTTTTTATCTTGATAAAGAGTTGCTATTTAACCTTTATAAATTAAATGTGAATCACATATTAGCAAGTTCAACTGTATAATATTTTTGTTGCTACGCTGGCATATGAAGCTGATACCAGCAGGTAAAGACAGCTGCTGTGCACTTGCTATCCTCTATCCAGCTAGTTCCTTTAGTGTGTGTTTGCTTACTAATAAATATTACCAACAGTTATCTACATCCTATCCCCCCACAGGTCATCTCTCCTGACTGTTCCAGTGGGTGAAATATTCCATGTGATTAATTGCCCATTCATGATTGAAATACATGGAGATATATATTTTATTACTGTGTTCTTTTCTTCAGTGTTGCTGTTCACTTTTTATTAAATGGAAATCACATTTTACCAAATTCAGTTGCTCTCTTTGCATAGAAAACTGATACCAAGACGTAAAGCTGCACTTACCAGCAGCTAGATGGACTAGTTTGCACTTATCTGCACCTATTCTCCACTTCTCTGGTGGTGAAACATGGGTTGTTAGTAAATAAGTTGTAGCTTGGTTCATTTTGCTATAATAAAAGGTGACTTACGCTGCTTCCTGTATTATAAACGTAATTCTAATTACCTATATTCTAACTGTTATTTTTATTCCTTAGTTATCTATCAACTACTGAAAGTGGCTCTAGCGAAGAGCATCATCGCTGACTTTCCATACCTGAAAGTCTAAGTAGATGGAAAAAGGGAAGGATTTGTAAGTATATGCTTTGATTCTCAGTTGTAAGCTGTGCAGAGCTGACTTTCATATTTTTAAATATAAGGTTAGACAAAGGATCAAATCACTTTTCAAATCTTTTATTAATCACTATTTATGTAAAGCTGCTTTGTGACGACAACAGTTGTAAAAAGCGCTATACAAATAAATCTGACTTGACTAAAGCATCTGCAACTGTTTTTAAATGCTTAAATAAAAAAATAGGTTTCAATACTACCTCAAATACCTTAAATGTTTCTCAGTTAATATCCCTGAACATTTTTATGATCCAACATCTCATTCTGGGTTTCTGTGTGGTCTCAACAGCCCTTCAGTGTGTAATGTGCCTGGGATGTCACATCCTTAGCGGTAAAGTTGCTGTTGCGCCATTTCATTTATGAGGATAAGAGCTAAATCAAAGGATCTCCAGGTTTAAGAAAGGGCAATGAAAAATAGACTAAGCATCATTCTCAGTTTAAGATCCTCTGAAAAATCTGACTTCACAAATGTGGTGCCTTTTGCAAGTTTGACCTTTTTTAGTGGGAGATTGTTGATTTTGACAGAAGATTTGTTGGATTGACAGAAGATCAGCACTGCGGTTTGTTCATTTTGCTGAGGGAAATCTGCAGCATTATCTTTGCACCTGTTACTTTTGGGCTTGCTGTGTTTCTGAAGCAGCTTATTACAGATCACCATACACTCTTCAATGCACTGTATGGCTGTAGTCTTACTCCAAAGCACCATGTCATGATTCATTATCCCAGAATGCTTTGGATCGCTCTCAGTTATGATGCATGAGATTGGAGACAAAGCAAAACCCGCTCAAGAGGCAAGAACATGTGGTATGCAACTTTAAAAATATTGCTAAAACACTCACTTAAAAACATCTGGTTCAGGAAATCTATCATTTCAAACTTGCCAATCCTTTCTGTATAAATGGAGATTGGTAATGCATATCCTGTCAGCACTGGATCTTTGAGAAAGTCACTGGTGGTATTGGATTCCTGTGATGAACCACTAAGGTCCCCACATGTTTTAAGGAACATGGGTTGGAGTTTGTTGGTGTTTACTTGGTTCAGCACAAATCTGATTACTTTTACATTTTGGATGTTTTGGGTATGTTGCAGTAATATATCTATTCCAAGATTGACACTAAACATACACTGATTATTTTTACTCATTTCAGTCTCAGCAATGGTTCACTGGAATCCTGAATAATGAAGCTCATAAGTGTACAATCGTTAAATCTCTACTTTTCTGTACTGGGAGTGCACACTAGTAAAGGAGGGTCACACCATAGGATGGGACAGTTTAAAAAGTTTTATTGATCTCACCATAATGTTCTGCTGTCTTCTTCTATTTCCCAGGAGCCATGTCTGCAGTGTGGGTCAGTGGGTGGTGGTTTAGAAGAAGGGCGGGCTTACTGAGCATGTCTTTAAAGACATGCCTGGAATTCTGGGTAATGTGGACTGTTCGATCTGGAACTGTTCTAGGGGGTAAACCAGGGTTATACAGAGAGCTAAATGGGTATTCACAACATTTATTTAGTGTTGAGATGGCCTGTGTATTGCAATGTGATGTAGAATGTGAAGTAGTGGTGTTCACTTAGTGGAAGTCTTCGCATTCACTGTTCATGGTTAACGGTAAATGGACACTGCAATTACAAATGGTTTGATCCATCATGTTAAAGAGGACTGATTGTGCTGTTTTTGTTTTCCCACCAGCTCAGAGGTCATACTGCTGTAAAGACGGGTCTGTTTTTGTTTTCCTGGCCAGTATTCTTTTGTATAAAATTCAAGAGTCTAAGTTTGCATAAGCCAATAAATGTCCTGATTGACTCCACAATGTGCCACCTTGCCTTGCCTTTGGTCACACCCTGACAATTCCTTCTTGATGTTTTGCTGTGTTCTTTCAGTTGAGAACTAAGTATTTTTTGCGTATGTGGTGAAGCAAACCAAAGACTATGAAATGATCAGTTTAGATGATGCTGCAGATGTCAGGTCAGTTGATTTACTGTCAACTGTCATGGCGGGTTAGGCCAGACACAGAGGGATGAACACTTTTCATCATTTTCTTGAGCCAGACACTGACTCTCCTCTTTTACTCTTTTACCTCTGTAAAGTAAGAAGTGGGTGTGAGATTTTGAGCGAGGTGTTATGTTATGTTACTGTCATGTGTTTTATGCTCTGTGTGCTCTGTATTTAAACAACTTCATAGTTGGAATATATGAAGCTCATGAACACAGAAATTAAAAACCACAACACTCACCCATGCCCAGTGTTTTAACCAGTAATTGGACTCGTCCAGACCGACTACAAAATCTACCGAGTCCAGCACGTTTTAAAAACTGATTTCTGGGAGAAAATAAAAATGTGCCAGTATTAGCACAGGGAAACTGTAGGGTAACTGTTGGAATTAGACACTGGAGATGGAAGGAGAAGAAAATGTTCAGAGAAGAAAAGGCTGTTTTGTCAATGAAACACATGGAGATGGATGAAGGAGATCTGTGGTGGCTTTTTGTTTTAGAGATGATGTGCTGTCCATGTTTTTACAGTCATTGTAATAAACAGAGAAGCTGTGTTCTGCAAAAACAACAACAACAACAACAACAATAGTAACTGAGTGAACAGACTTTCGGGCAAAAGAAAACACGGCATGGGCAATCCTATATTAGTCTGACCTCTTCCCTGATTGGGTTGGTTTTATAGCGCGAGCTCTCTCACTACAATCAGTGAGCTGTTAAAATTAAGAGGGTTAATACCAGAGACTTTGTAAATACTCACATATTAGCTAACATTTACTGTTTGTATTTCCCATTTATTCACAGTATTTACTACCATCTCTGTGAAATATTATGTTTATTTTATTACAGAGATCACTGTGACTGAAATCTCAGATTTCTACATTAAACTCAAAGAAGTTTGGATGTACTGAAAGAGAATTGAGGACCTGTTCAAATTCAGCGATTAAAAGATAAGTAATGAATACTTTCAAATGTGTAACTTGTGTACAAATGTGTAAAATGTGTGTAACTTAACAGCTAGTAGGACTTTAGCTAAACACATATCTAGCTGTATATCCTGTTCTGTCTGAAAGGTGAAGTTTCTAGCGTTAACAAGGGTGTTGTTAGCCAATTATAGGAAGTCAGTGCCGTATGCTGAAAAACAGCACCACACCATGATGTTCCCACCTCAAAACTTCACTGTTGGTTTGGTGTTTTTGGGGTGATATGCAGTGCCTTTTGTTCTCCAAACATGGTGTGTATTATGGCCTTCAAAGAGTTAAATTTTGGTCTCATCTGACCAGACTATATTCTCCCAGTATTTCACAGGCTTATCTTTATGTTGTTGAGAACTTTAAATAAGCTTCAACATTCACACCTTGAACCAACTGATATTTATTTGCAATAAGTGGCAGGATTGCTTTCCAGTTATTGATAGGTTTTAGCTGGTGTCCTGACTTTCCATGGCTTTTTGCACCTCTCTTTCTTCATGTGTTCAATACTTTTTCCCTGTGTCATCGTACTGCTTGTAGTAATGAGACTTGATTTTCTGGAGCTGACGCTGACGCTCGTCTCCTGCCGCTGGAGTGAAGCTATAAGCCAGCAGGTCACTTGCTCATTGTTTGTTAGCATTAGCTAAATGTTCTTACTCTCTGTTTAGACGTTTTAATATTAGTTTGGTCTTACTTATCTTTCCAATACTTTTCTAATCTGTTGTGTCGCTTAGCTTGTAAGTGATTCTGTGTTATTAACTGCATCCGCAAACCGGTTCAAGGTCCTCAGCCTGTCATCTTTGCCTCCCTCGCCTTCCCCAGAACCGAGGAAAACTACAAAGAGCGGTATTCTCATTATTGGAGATTCCATTGTTAGACATTTAAACGTGTCTAAGGGTAATGCCACGGTTTCCTGTCTTCCAGATGCCCGCGTATTGGATGTCACCCGCTGGTTGCCTGCAGCGCTTCAGCAATGCGGGAACCCCAGCACCATCCTCCATGTGGGGACAAACGGCACCTCTGGCCATCGCAGCGAAGGAAATGAGGTAAGCCTGTGTGTGTCTTTATTCAGTGTAATTTCAGTTGGTCTGTGTATGTTGGTTGTCTTGGCCTGTGCTCACTCTGACGCTTGACATTATGTGATTAAAATCTTGGCAAAGTGTGAATTAAACAGAAACACAAGACTTGATGTGTTTAAACACCGTCTTCCTCTTTTTATTCGTTTCATCATCGTTTTTTTGTTGGTCTTGGTTTTGTTGTGTCTTGGCAACTTCACATCCACTATTCCCAATAACTGCCTTGTCTTAATTACTTTATGCACTTAAGAAATAACTACCTGAAACAATTAGCTATCATTTTAAAGCCTTCTCCTGCATTGTGGGCTTTAGTTCTCTTAATTTTCAGAGTACAACTCAGGAGGACAACGTCATCTGCAAACAACAGAGAAGCTGCCCTCGCCCCCCTGCCAGAAGCCCTCTTGCCCCAGGCTACACCTTGCTATCCTGTCCATGAATATCAAACAAGAGTGGAGACAAGGTGCAGCTCTGACGGAGTCCAGTGGCTACACTAAACAAGCTTGAGAATACAGACACAGCTCTCACACAGAGAGTACAAGGAAAGCATGGCTTGCGTCAGCAAACCTGGCACCCAATACTCCCAGTGCACCTCCTCCAAGATGTTTTAGGGAACATGGTTGTAAACCTTCTCCAAGTCCACAAAATACATGTCGACTGCAGTGGGATACTCCCATGCCCCCTCAACTATCTGAGAAAAGGTGAAGAGCTGCTCCACTATTCCACAGCCAGAACAAAATCCACACTGCTCCCCCTTCATCTAGTATCAACTATCGGGTAGATTCCCCTTTCCAGTACCTGAGATACACTTTCCTGGAGAAGCTGAGGAGTGTGATGCCACGATAGTCCCCTTTCTTGAAAATGAGCGCCACCACGCCAGTTTTCAGAGGCACAGTTCCCGAGGCCTATGCAACATTGCAGAGGCGTGTCAGGGACCAAGCGATGGATTCTAATACCCCCGGTATTCTCCATCAGGTATGTTCCTCAGGTTTAGGAGTTCCTCAAAGTGTTCCTTCCAGCGCCCAACAATATGCTCAGCTGAGGTCAGAGCTTCACTGCTTTTACTGAGCACTTTGGACAGTGACCCTCCTTCCCCTTCTAAGCTGTTAAAGCATTTTCCAGAACCTCCTTGAGGCCACCCGAAAGTCATTCTTCATGATCTCTACAAACACGCTTCTGTCGCTGACACAGCTGCCACCATTTTAGCCTTTCGGTGCCAATCAGCGGAATTGGGAGTACTCTGAGCTGACCAAGCTTGAAAGCCTCTCTATTCCGCTTGACGGCCTCCCTCACCATAGGTATTCGCCAACAGGTTACTTGGTTTCCGTCAAATCAAGCACCAAGCTTTTGGCCACAGCTATGTACAGCCGCTTCCACGATTGAGGTTCTGAACAGGGTTCATTCTGACTCCATGTACCCCGACCTCCTCCAAAACATGTGGGAAGCTCATGTGGAGGTGGGAGTTGAAATCACAGTCCTTTGCCAGCCTTTCCCAGCAGACCCTCAATTAATTTGGGTCTACCAGGTCTGTCTGTCAGTTTTCCGATCCAACTCACAACCAGATGATGATAAGGTCACAAATCTGCACTTCTCTTTACCAGAGTTTCTGAAACATACGGCCTCAGGTCAGATAACATGACAACAAAGTCCATCATTGACCTTTGGCCCAAGGAGCTCTAGTAGTAGTAAGTACACTTCTGAGCAACCGTGTTCAGACATAGTGTTTGTTATGGACATACCATGACTAGCACAGAAGTCCAATATACATCCCACCACTCTGGTTCAGATCAGGCAGGCTGTTCAACCCAATCACTCCTCTCCACATTTCCCAGTAATTGCTCACATGGCATGGATATCACCCAGCAGAACAATGGAGTCAGTGCATGGGACCCTCTCCGAATTACCACCCACTTTCTCCAAGAGAGCAGAAAACTCTAAACTGCTGTTGGGCACGAATGCATTTTTCTATCTGCAACACAAAGTCGCATCGAAGTGACCCTCTCATCTACCGGGAAAATCTGGACCTTGCGGATGGTGGGTACACATGCTTGTGCCACGTTACTTGTTTGAGCTCAAACAGGGTACGTGGACTTCGCAGCCACCAGACGCTCAGGTGCAGATACTACCCCCAGACCTGGATCCAGGGGTAGGTCTCGGTAAACCTTTTCCTTTTCCATTTCAAATGCATTCTGTTTTTGGACCGTGCCATCAGCATATGATCATGAGGGAGGAGATCATAAGAGAGGGGGGGAACTCAGGGCTGGAGTTTGAGTGGCTTTGGCATGTAATCTAGTAACAGATACAAGGTGTGTTTGATGGGCTTTATCTGAGTTGGACAGCAATTTTAATGGGCCTCTTAAATTAAAATCCCTGTGCTTTTAAGTAGCATTATCTGATATTCTGCATTTTTTACTCCTGGCCTCTTACATTTGATGATGGTTGAGCATTTATGTTTATTTGTTAGCTTATTCTGTTGCGAATGGAAAATAGGAATCCGAGTCTAGACCCCTAATGAGCAAGCCAAGGGCGACAGTGGCAAGGAAAAACTCCCTGAGAAGTGAGGAAGAAACCTTAAGAGGAACCAAGACTCAGTAGGGAAACCCATCCTCCTCTGGTTGACCCGGGATTCTAGAAATTACTTTGGGCTCGGAAACGTGTTAGTTCAGGGATTACGGTAATAGACGCAGGTAGTTACTAACTTGGTCACAATTGGCCCAATGCAGAAATTGGCAGATTCTAGGCATCCTGACATAGGCAGTGGCAGCTTGGGTGGAGATGGATGAAACTAACCTGGTTTGATTTTGGGTGGAGTAAATAGGGCAGCCAGAACAGCCAGGAGATTTCAGGAGAGCTCATGAGGAGAGGAGAGTGGAATGCTGCATATCGTCAGCAGCTGGTTGCAGGTCAGAGGTTATTCACTGACAGTCTCCTCTTCCATGTCCTACAACAAAATGAACTGTGTCAGTAACCCTATAAGGACAAAAGCAGTTGTGGTATTCTCTCACATATGCAGCACTCATTTGATGACATTTACCCAGCTCGTTCTTTAACACATATATATTATATTATATTTGTTTATAGAGATTTTCTCCTTAGTTTAAGAAATAATAGTGAAAGTTGAATAATGTTTCTTCCTCTAAATGTTAGTGTTGTTACCACTGTATTCAGTATCAAGAAGAACGTTACTCACTTATTTCCTGCTTCTTTGGTCGTTATAATTAAACCAGTTGAAGTTCACTGGCCTTTCAGTTATTAGTTGTACTGTAATTGCAATGGCATGGATATGGAAAAGCTCCTTACCTTAAAGCTGATTTCCACAAGTTTGTTCAGCAGAAAGGCCTCTGATTCAACTGAGAACTGGCTCTGCTCCATGCTGGCCAAAAGTCTCAGATAATTTGTCATGAGCTCCACCTTTCTATAAACATAAACAACAACAGTCTATTAGAGATAATGGTCTTTTGATGTGTATGGGGAACATCATTTAGTAATATTTACTGATCCTATGATCATGCTTGAGGGACCAACATATGGGTATTTCTGAAACAGTGTCTTTTACCGTTTGCTGTGTTTCTGTCCACTGAAACGTTGTTTGAGAGCCTCCTGGTCTGCCTCTTCACCTGACTGGGTCTCACTAATCTCTAGTTCTGTTGTGAGAGAGTGAGAGAGATCCAGATAAACAAATCTACACCAATACAAAATATTCATAAAGAAACAAATATTAGCCAATATGAAACAAAAAAACTATTAATTATTTGCCAAGGTAAAAACCCATCCATTTACCACCACCTTTATGCACCAGGCAGCCCTTTCAAACAAGCTCTGTTATCTTACAAACTTACCGATCTTCCTGATGAACTCGCCTTCATCCTCTTGGGCAGCTTCCACCTGAAATCAGAGGTTAGTTAGAATACTGAACCATTACACATCTATAAGTTATTCTGCGCTGTAAGAGTCTGAACTCTGTGTACCTTCTGATTTGTCCTGTTGATGGTAAGTCCCAAGTTGTCCACCAACACTGCCAGGATGATACTTGAAGGACAGAGAACAAAGATGAAGTGAACATTAAGTACATAAACATGCACTGAGTAGTAATAAGTCAATGCTGTCTGGCTGGATGGGGAACGTTATTCCCAGTAACTTACTTGAGGAGAATTAAATTCTCCACAACGATGTACAACACCAGGAAGACCATGATGTGAGCAGCTCCTGTTGACAGTAGAAAACAGAGAATGGATCCATTGATAAAAAATTCACAACAATAGTTACCATTTTTATTAATTTTGTTTAATTATTTTAATTATTTAAATAATCAAGTGAAAGATTGTTAGAGCACTGGTTTATCTGATCTATGTGATTAAATAGTTTCTTAAGCCACATTTCCTTAATCTGAACTGTTGTAAAATTTGAGATTTAATGATGCAACAAATAATTTCCTGAATATAAGTACAATTAAAATATAGTAGATTTGATCTTTTGTGATTGACCCCTTACCTTTGTCATAGCTGGTATTATAGACCAGGCCCCAGTCATCCAGCGTCAGCACCTGAAACAAGGTGGTAATGGTGCTGAAAATACCTCCAAACCTCTCCGGGTCTGACTCACTATACAACACCCGGAGAAAAATGGTGAACATGCAAATGACCATTAGCATGATGAATGAGGTGGAGCCAATGGACCGCAAGGACTTTACAGCTGTTGCCAAGATTATTTCGAGTGTGTTGAAGGAGCTGGAACAAGAGACAGAGTGCCAGAGTTAATGTATGTGAGTAAACTGAACTTCCCAAAAACGGTTTTGGTACATTGATCAAAGCTGCTGATCATCGTTTTATTTATAGCTCTTTGTTAATGTCTCTAGATCTATAACATCTAGAGACATTATTATATCACAACCTAATATATCACAACCTAATCAGGCTGAAATAGTTAGTATAGGATTAGTATATATCAACTACTGATTCAAAGTGATAGCCACAGATATGGACACCCGTAACTTCCTAAACGCTACAAAAATGAAAGACACTATAAGAGTTTAATCCACAAACTGCTATGTGAAACACCATAGTATTGCTTATTGGCTTAAAGGTTCTGTGAAATGTGTTGTTCATGCTCTACAGACTCCTTCTTTAGTCTATTCCTGCTTTAAGCATCAGTGAGGTCATTTCACATCACGTCCATCAAAGTGTACTTTTTCTTACCGGATGGCTTTGAGCAAACGGAAGGCTCTGATTGCTCGTGCTCCTTTCATAATCTTCAGAGCCCGGAAGACGCTGGAGGTCTGTTTACCGCCCGCGAGTCCTGTGGTTTGCGCCAATGGCAGTGCAAAATCCACCACACTCATGACAATAATGATGAAATCTGAAAGAAAAAGGAGAAACAATCAGACTGAATAAGTTCTTACATCTAACATCTCAGTACTTGATATTTAAAAAAAAAAAAAATATGCAAAGGTATTTCGGTTTTAGGACCAGGTTGACTACTCTTATAAGAGATGGATCAGCTCACCCATGTTGTTCCAGGAGTTCAGGAAGTACTTGTGTCCCCACGCCAGGAGCTTCAGAAAGAACTCCATCAGGTAGATACCCAGGAAACAGGCATCCACCGCTGAGAACACCCAACCTAGTACAGCCATATAAAAAGATCAGAGTTTATATCAGAATAATGACCAGACCTTTTATCATGACTTCTGATATGATCAGAATACTGTACTAAAATAATCAGTACAAGTCAGAGTGTCTATGATAATGTTACCGTGTGTGCTTAATATTGTGGTGTACTGAACTAGTAAATACTGCACATGTCCAGAGTGTATCCATATTAACGTCTGTGTGAACATGTACTCTATGGTTCTCTATCTCTAGATATCTCTATATCATATCTCTATAGTTATCAATGATGAGGTTAAATTTTACCCAAAATAAGAAAAAAATATGACAGAGTGAACATGAGCTCTACACAGTGTATGACCGCACCTCCTCTCACACTGACTCTTGGGAAGGCCTGGGCGATCAGCAGCGTGGTATCAAGTACAACCACGAACAAGATGAAACTGGTGAATAGAGGGTTCTGGGTGAAGTTAAAGATGAGGTCGTAGATCTGCTCAACCCGTGTCCACCAACACTTCACTGAAGAACCATCAACCTGGAATTGATCTCTGGATTCATCCTCTACAGACAGAGAAAGAGAGAGAATGATGAGCATGCTTGATGGGCTGAGGGTATATGTTTGTGTGTGACAGAGAGGGAGTGTAGGTGTGTGTGAGTGGGGTTGAAGTTTTAGAGCCAAAAGCTCTGGCAGAGTAACCTTCTTCCGAAAGGCTGTCGTGGTCAGTGCTGTAGAGGGTGTGTTGTCTCGGCCCACAGCAGAGGTAGAAACACAGGACGCTGAAGATGGAGATCATCGTCATCTGTAAACACATCATTTGTTATGATGGTGTTAAATTTTATTCTGAATTTATGGTTCTTCTACAAAAAATGAATGGAATTCTAATCCATTCTATTGTGAAAAATGTCTGTAGGTACGTTTGAATAAATCCCTCACCCCCACGTAAAACAGAGCTCTGTCTGGCAGTAGAGGAAGACCGTGAACATGCAGCTCAAAACGAGCAGAATGCTCACAGTATGTGCCAACTGCCCTATACACACATACATAAACACACACACACAGAAACATCAGACAGATTATTTACATGGTGCACTTACTCCTTCTCACCACATGAGGGCACACTACTGCCCTCTCTACTGAGCAAAGCCCACTGAGTCTCTCTAGGTCTTGAGAATGGACGTACCTGTTGGAGACCTCAACGATAAAGAAGAAGTCCGGACTCTGCAGACCCTGAGGTGTTACATCCCCACAGGGAGAGTTCCTCTGACACACCCATCTATACAAACACACACCACACACACACACAGTTGATTGTTGAACAAAAACATAAGATTGTTGCTCCAACTCAACTCAAAGTTATGTACATCTCTCTCTCACGCACTCACTCACTCACGCACTCACCCACCCTCACTGTCTTTTACACACAAACACACATGTTTATTTCTAATAAAAACAGCAGTGGGAGCTCTCACCTGACCCAGTTGATGCTGCCACTCATCACCATGAAGCCCTCTTTAGTCATGTTAGCAGAGTCGTTCTGCAACGTCCACACACTCTCCTCAGAGCTCTCGCTAACACACACACAAACATACACAGGGGAGTTTAAATATGATGCTAATATTAAATATAGCGATTAGACAGACTGACACGTGTTTGTTGTTAAAATCAATCTTGTGTAAAAAGCAACAGCAGCAACACAGTGATCTGAACTGTCACATTAAGTCTATGTGATGTAGATACCTGTAATTGAAGCTGTTGATCTTCAAGATTTCCTCCTCACTGTAGTAACGCACGTTGTTCCTGGAATAAGGTCCCCCACCAACTACCTTAAATGTGTAGCTTTGGAGAAAACACACACACACACACAGTTAGGTATAAAATTTTGAGATGAGGGTCGATTTACATCAGAAATTTGATATGAGAAGTAAAATTAAATATGAAGATCATTTTTAAAAGATCATTTTCAATAAATAATATTATAGGAGATTGAAACTGATTACAATGGTACATTATCAATATACTACAGTATCTTCTACACCCAGACAAAGCAAACATGCAGAAATAGAACAAATATGTGGAATAGTGTTTATAATCCTTACCTGCCCAGGAACCTCTCCAACTCTCCAGAGACGTTACTCTTGATGGCAAAGAATGGATAGAAGACTAGGGATGGAGAGAGAGTGAACGAGAGAGACAGAGGGTTAGGTAAACCTCCAAACAGTACCACACCTAGCACACTATATACAGAGCTATGAGCACCTATGTAGCAAAGTAAGAGAAAAAGCTTTAGGATGTTTGAGGCTCATGCTGCCTTCATGCCTCCAGAATTATCAGAAATATGAGTTTCTGACCTAAAAATGTTTAAGACTTTCTAAGACTTTCTGTTACTGACCTTTACCCATTCTACACGGTGGAGGAAAGGACGGTTTTAGAGATTGATGGCAGGTCATTTTAATCCTAAACTTACTTTTAGGAATCACTGATCTTAGAAGCTTGTTTACACGTGACCCCTGCATTATGTAAGAACTGCAATGGGTTGTATTTTTACAATGGGGGGGGGGTGTTAAAAAGACCCCAAAAAGATCAGGGGAGCTGATTGGTGAAGCATGTTCCCAACTACAAAGCACTTCAATGTAAAGACTGTGTAACTCCAGCTTGGCTAAAGGGAAACAGGAGCACCTGATGAGCATGTAAAGGTAGCATCAGATTGGGGAACTTTCATACAGCAGGATTTATCAGTTAGCCAGATCATTTAATCCAAATCTGAGGACTGTCCAGTGAGAGGGAAGATGAGGGGATTTCCTTTTGCACTAAATTAAAAAGGTTTTGTTGTGCAGCTTATTGAGAAATCCTCCTGCATGAAGTTCTACCCAGAAGTCTAAAGTGTGAGAGGACACTTACGGTCTTTGAAATAGAAGCACGGCACGCCTGGCTCAGGCTTTGGGCAGTCAAAGTA
This sequence comes from Salminus brasiliensis, assembly GCF_030463535.1. Classification (NCBI taxonomy): domain Eukaryota; kingdom Metazoa; phylum Chordata; class Actinopteri; order Characiformes; family Bryconidae; genus Salminus; species Salminus brasiliensis. The sequence goes on from NC_132880.1 coordinate 28,181,343, forward strand.
CCGCCGGTTTAGCCGTGTGCTCTCCTGCAGGGTGGCGTTAACGTCAAACGCCAGCTGGCTTCCTGGTAGACACTGAGAGACGCTCTGAAAGACAGAAACAGTGAATGGTCATTTTTACTTCAGGTTAGTTCTGGGCTCCTCTATACCAAAAAACATTGGTCAGTAACTGATGAGAGAATCAGGTGTGTTTAAGTAAAGAGACCATTAGACTGTGCTGGACTCCAACCTTCCAGCACTAGGCTTGGGCTCTCCTGCACTAGCGTGTATTCTGGAGTATGTAATGTAGACATATGAATGCAAAAGCATGATTTCAAAGAAGAGAAGAAGAAGAAGATACATACAGTGTTCCCGTGAACATGCTGGTCCCCAAAGATGTCCGCCACGCTGCGCCTGTTCGGTTTGCTGGAAACTGCCCTCTGTGGGTGTTCAAGGCCACAGGAAACCACCAGGCCCACAGCAAATAGAAGGGTCAGTATTCTGACCATCATTCCTAAACTTCTGTTAAAAATGAGAGTCATATAAGTCAGTTGTAGCTTCACATGTTTTACATCATTAGTAAAGAGTTAGAACACTGTAATAAAAATTTACATATTTATGTTATTGCCAGAATGATAAATACACTTATGGAGGACTCTAAAACAATGAAGAAAAGATGCACTGGATAAACAATCTAATTAAACTAAATCACATAAACGTCAGGTATTAAACAAAGTGATTGAATTAAAATGATTGTAAATAAAAATGTTAATGATCTTGTTAAAGGTTTGTCCTTCGCTCAACTGAAACACTTAGGGGTGTCTAATACTGGTGTCTTACTAATAATACTTACTGGTGTCTAATTAGCAAAACTCTAATTTACATTGTTTATAGGAGTAATTTTATTACATTGTATAATGAAATGATGCTTCTCTTTCTTAGATTTATAGTGAATACATCGAGTGTGTACTATCAGCCATGCTGTAGTGTCCTTCTCACCGTTCAGTTCAACAGTTATCACCGCTATAGGAGATGCCCCCCTAGTTCGGTACCCCCTATTACATGTAACACTCACCTGATCCCGCTGATGCGACTTTCAGCTCATCTGATGAGATCCTGAACTAAACGCCTCAGCTTATAAGGACGTTCTACCCGACTATGACGTAACAACGGTCACGTTGCCATGCTAACAATTCAATTTACGTTACTACGGCAACAACAATAGACCTTAATAAATTCAGTTACATTTATAATGAAAAATATGTTTATTAAAAGCGTGTGTAAGACTAATTAGACAAAAATAAACTGTCTACATTTACTTAATGTACAGAACTTCGTTATGTGTCGCAAAAAAAACATCAGCTCCTCGGGATCGCGCCCTCTTCCGGGACGATTCTGAGCCACCGCCCACAGGCCCATATAAGGACTTCCGCCTTGTTTGGTTCATGTGTTTGGTATCGGTTCATGATTCATGTTCATTGGGATACCACCTGGGATTGTGGTATTTCTCGAGAGGGTCCCCGTACTGTAGTAGTGTGTTGAGGCCAGCTTCTGCTCGGTGTTCGTGTTCAGGAGCAGGTTACCCTGACAATCAGGTCATCATTGAGGGTCGCTCGCTTACGGCCAGGATGTACTGGCGACCCCCGCTCACGGCAGCACGCTGCGGTTCCAGGTTTGGTCGGACTAACCGTGTTTACTCAGTAGCTGGTCCCCCACCTCACTCCCCCAGTCCCCCACCTCACCTCCCCCAGTCCCCCACCTCACTCTCTCAGTCCCCCACCTCAACTCCCCCAGTCCCCCACCTCACTCCCCCAGTCCCCCACCTCAACTCCCCCAGTCCCCCACCTCACTCCCCCAGTCCCCCACCTCAACTCCCCCAGTCCCCCACCTCACCTCACTCCCCCAGTCCCAGGTTCGTTTTTGGTTCGTCCTCTTGTTTTCCACGTTCATGTTTTGCTGCTTTTTTGCCTCACTTGTCCTCCTTTGTTTTTCCCCTTGTGTTAATAAATCTGCTTGCTTTGACTCCATCTCTGCCAGTGTTCGCCCCTCTGTGTCTGGCCTAGCACGCCATGACAAACAGGTCATTTAATTTCTAATTATTAATGAACTAAATGTATTTTACTCATGCCATAAATAAACTGTTTACCTGTCCTTGTTATTTTATTCTTATTAAATATATTTTAAAAGAAAGAAAGTGCATTAATTTAGTAAATACATTTTAATAATATTAAAACACATTAAACTTCAGAAAACTATGATAGCTATGGACTATGATTAGATTTAATAGTAATTTGATCAATCATTCAGAATTAGGTTTTTATTGGTCAATCATCCATAAAACACCTGATAAAATAATTCAGTGAAACTGAAATGAATCAAGTTCGTATCTTGGATCTTCATACAGTCAGGATTTATTAATCACAAATACAATCATCAGGTGGAGAAGCTAAATTAGGCAGCTAGCTCTTTCAGAAGTGAGCTTCTCTAGAGTTAGATATCCAGCCTGTAGTTTTCAGCAGGACGTGTTTAACAGCTTCACCCACTCTCGAGAGGTTTTCTAACACGATCATTTTTTCTCCAAATAAATTCTGAATAAAACGTCTTTGTCAGGATTGTGGAGCTCCAGCTGACTACGTCCTTTCTTCTGCTGCTGCTAAGATGAGCTAACTTAGCTGTGAGTAAATGATCTTTCTAGAAAGCTTCGTTCACCTCAGGATGAAATCAGCCAGCTCTGATGATCACATCTGCACAGTTGTCCAGCTCTGGCAGCAGAGTCCCAACGCCGGACAAACCAAGAGCAAACCGGTCGTCCGGGAGCGGCCAGTCCCCGTAAGACGCGGGGTTTCACCCTCACTGTTTGTTGGGACAGCGACCGCATGGCCTGTCAGCTGTGTCACGTGGAAGGAGGGCGGGGTTCAGGAGCACCCGCGGCTGATCGCTCCTAATGAGCGACACCTGAATCCACTCGCCAAGCTGACCACGACCTTATAAAAAAGTCCTTTATATATATTAAAATATTTTTATAAAACTTATAATAAAAAATACTGAACGCAGCAGCAGTCCTGCTTCCTCCCAGTGTCCTACCTGTAGTTTTGGGCTCCTCTGTTTCTCCTGTTGACTCTCTCTCTGTTTCCCACTAAGTTCCTACATGTCCCTGAGCTCTTTTTTAGACATTACTCTGATATTTTTTGCTCATGGTCAGTTTTAGAGTGAATTACTCTCCTGCACATATTGCTAGCATTACTCCACGTGTTTCACTCTATACTAGTCAGCTAAGCTTGCTCTCTTATATGATCTTGTGAGGAGGGAAGAAGCAGGATCTCGTAATCAACACTAAGGGCTGTGTTTGATATCAGGTGTGCAGAATATCAGCTGTAAGGTTGTTACAGTTGAAATGACAATAAAACCCACTTGACTTGACTCATTTCAAACTTGCCAATCCTTTCTGTATAAATGGAGATTGGTAATGCAAAATCCTGTCAGCACTGGATCTTTCAGAAAGTCACTGGTGGTATTGGATTCCTGTGATGAACCACTAAGGTCCCCACATGTTTTAAGGAACATGGGTTGGAGTTTGTTGGTGTTTACTTGGTTCAGCACAAGTCTGATTACTTTTACATTTTGGATGTTTTGGGTATGTTGCAGTAATAGATCTATCCCAAGATTGACACTAAACATACATTGATTATTTTTACTCATTTAAGTCTCAGCAATGGTTCACTGGAATCCTGAATAATGAAGCTCATAAGTTTACAATCACTAAATGTCTACTTTTCTGTACTGGGAGTGCACACTAGTAAAGGAGGGTCACACCATAGGATGGGACAGTTTCAACAGTTTTATTGATCTCACCATAATGTTCTGCTGCCTTCTATTCCCCAGGAGCCATGTCTGCAGTGTGGGTCAATGGGTGGTGGTTTAGAAGAAGTGTGGGCTTACTGAACATGTCTTTAAAGACATGCCTGGAATTCTGGGTAATGTGGACTGTACGATCTGGAACCGTTCTTGGGGGTAAACCAGGGTTGTACAGAGAGCTAAATGGGTATTCACAACATTTATTTAGTGTTGAGATGGCCTGTGTATTGCAATGTGATGTAGAATGTGAAGTAGTGGTGTTTACTTAGTGGAAGTCTTCGCATTCCCTGTTCATGGTTAATGGTAAATGGACACTGCAATTACAAATGGTTTGATCCATCATGTTAAAGAGGACTGATTGTTTTTGTTTTCCCACCAGCTCAGAGGTCATACTTCTGTAAAGACGGGTCTGTTTTTGTTCTCCTGGCCAGTATTCTTTTGTATAAAATTCAAGAGTCTAAGTTTGCATAAGCCAATAAATGTCCTGATTGACTCCACAATGTGCCTCCTTGCCTTTCCTTTGGTCACACCCTGACAATTCCTTCTTGATGTTTTGCTGTGTTCTTTCAGTTGAGAACTGAGTATTTTTGCATATGTGGTGAAGCAAACCAAAGACTATGAAATGATCAGTTTGGATGATGCTGCAGATGTCAGGCCAGTTCATTTACTGTCAACTGTCATGGCGGGTTTGGCGAGACACAGAGGGATGAACACTCGCAGAGATGGGTCCAATGCAAGTAGTTTATTAACAAAAATAAGGCAAATGAAGCAGCAGCTACAGGGCATAAACCTGAACACAACACAAACATGCCCAGTGTTTTAAACAGTATTTGGTCCAGACCGACTACAAAATCTACCGAGTCCAGCACGTTTTAAAAACTGATTTCTGGGAGAAAATAAAAATGTGCCAGTATTAGCACAGGGAAACTGTAGGGTAACTGTTGGAATTAGACACTGGAGATGGAAAGACAGTTTAGAGAAGAAAAATCAGATGGAAAATGGGCTGTTTTGTCATTGAAAACACATGGAGATGGATGAAGGAGATCTGTGGTGGCTTCTTGTTTTAGAGATGATGCGCTTTCCATGTTTTTACAGTCATTGTAATAAACAGAGAAGCTGTGTTCTGCAAAAACAACAACAACAACAACAACAGTAACTGAGTGAACAGACTTTCGGGCAAAAGAAAACACGGCATGGGCAATCCTAAATTAGTCTGACCTCCCCTGATTGGGTTGGTTTTATAGCGCGAGCTCTCTCAATACGATCAGTGAGCTCTTAAAATTAAGAGGGTCAATGCCAGAGACTTTGTTAATACTCACATATTAGCTAACATTTACTGTTTGTATTTCCCATTTATTCACAGTATTTACTACCATCTCTGTGAAATATTATGTTTATTTTATTACAGAGATCACTGTGACTGAAATCTCAGATTTCTACATTAAACTCAAAGAAGTTTGGATGTACTGAAAGAGAATTGAGAAACTGTTCAAATTCAGCGTTTAAAAGGTGAGTAATGAATTACTTTCAAATGTGTAACTTAACAGCTAGTAGGACTTTAGCTAAACACATATCTAGCTGTATATCTTGTTCTATCTGAGAGGTGAAGTTTCTAGCGTTAACAAGGGTGTTGTTAGCCAATTATAGGAAGTCAGTGCCGTATGCTAAAAAACAGCACCACACCATAATGCTCCCACCTCCAAACTTCACTGTTGGTTTGGTGTTTTTGGGGTGATATGCAGTGCCTTTTGTTCTCCAAACATGGTGTGTATTATGGCCTTCAAAGAGTTAAATTTTGGTCTCATCTGACCAGACTATATTCTCCCAGTATTTCACAGGCTTATCTTTATGTTGTTGAGAACTTTAAAAAAACTTCAACATTCACACATTGAACCAACTGATATTTATTTGCACTAAGTGGCAGGATTGCTTTCCAGTTATTGATAGGTTTTAGCTGGTGTCCTGACTTTCCATGGTTTTTGCACCTCTCTTTCTTCATGTGTTTAATACTTTTTCCCTGTGTCATCGTACTGCTTGTAGTAATGAGACTTGATTTTCTGGAGCTGACGCTGACGCTCGTCTCCTGCCACTGGAGTGAACCTATAAGCCAGCAGGTCACTTGCTCGTTGTTTGTTAGCATTAGCTAAATGTTCTTACTCTCTGTTTAGACGTTTTAATATTAGTTTGGTCTTACTTATCTTTCCAATACTTTCCTAATCTGTTGTGTCGCTTAGCTTGTAAGTGATTCTGTGTTATTAACTGCATCCGCAAACCGGTCCAAGGTCCTCAGCCTGTCATCTTTGCCTCCCTCACCTTTCCCCAGAACCAAGGAAAATTACAAAGGTCGGTATTCTCATTATTGGAGATTCCATTTTTAGACATTTAAAAGTGTCTAAGGGTAATTCCACAGTTTCCTGATCTCCAGGTGCCTGTGTATTGGATGTCACCCTCTGGTTGCCTGCGGTGCTTCAGCAATGCGGGAACCCCAGCACCATCCTCCACGTGGGGACAAACGGCACCTCTGGCCATCGCAGCGAAGGAAATGAGGTAAGTATGTGTGTGTCTTTATTCAGTGTAATTTCAGTTGGTCTGTGTATGTTGGTTGTCTTGGCCTGTGCTCACTCTGACGCTTGACATTATGTGATTAAAATCTTGGCAAAGTGTGAATTAAACAGAAACACAAGACTTGATGTGTTTAAACACCGTCTTCCTCTTTTTATTCGTTTCATCATCGTTTTTTTGTTGGTCTTTTGCAGTGTCTTGGCAACTTCACATCCACTATTCCCAATAACTGCCTTGTCTTAATTACTTTATGCACTTAAGAAATAACTACCTGAAACAATTAGCTATCATTTTAAAGCCTTCTCCTGCATTGTGAGCTTTAGTTCTCTTAATTTTCAGAGTACAACTCAGGAGGACAACGTCATCTGCAAACAACAGAGAAGCTGCCCTCGCCCCCCTGCCAGAAGCCCTCTTGCCCCAGGCTACACCTTGCTATCCTGTCCATGAATATCAAACAAGAGTGGAGACAAGGTGCAGCTCTGACAGAGTCCAGTGGCTACACTGAACAAGCTTGAGAATACAGACACAGCTCTCACACAGAGAGTACAAGGAAAGCATGGCTTGCGTCAGCAAACCTGGCACCCAATACTCCCAGTGCACCTCCTCCAAGATGTTTTAGGGAACATGGTTGTAAACCTTCTCCAAGTCCACAAAATACATGTCGACTGCAGTGGGATACTCCCATGCCCCCTCAACTATCTGAGAAAAGGTGAAGAGCTGCTCCACTATTCCACAGCCAGAACAGAATCCGCACTGCTCCCCCTTCATCTGAGTATCAACTATCGGGTAGATTCTCCTTTCCAGTACCTGAGATACACTTTCCTGGAGAAGCTGAGGAGTGTGATGCCACGATAGTCCCCTTTCTTGAAAATGAGCGCCACCACGCCAGTTTTCAGAGGCACAGTTCCCGAGGCCTATGCAACATTGCAGAGGCGCGTCAGGGACCAAGACAGCCCCACAATGTCCAGAGCCTTCAGGAACCTCGGGCGAATCTCATCCACTCCCGGTGGCTTGCCACAGTCTCAGTGACGTTGGACAGAGAGATGGATTCTGATACCCCCGGTATTCTCCATCAGGTATGTTCCTCAGGTTTAGGAGTTCCTCAAAGTGTTCCTTCCAGCGCCCAACAATATGCTCAGCTGAGGTCAGAGCTTCACTGCCTTTACTGAGCACTTTGGACAGTGACCCTCCTTCCCCTTCTAAGCTGTTGAAGCATTTTCCAGAACCTCCTTGAGGCCACCCAAAAGTCATTCTTCATGATCTCTACAAACACGCTTCTGCCACTGACACAGCTGCCACCATTTTAGCCTTTCGGTGCCAATCAGCGGAATTGGGAGTACTCTGAGCTGACCAAGCTTGAAAGCCTCTCTATTCCGCTTGACGGCCTCCCTCACCATAGGTATTCACCAACAGGTTATTTGGTTTCTGTCAAATCAAGCACCAAGCTTTTGGCCACAGCTATGTACAGCCGCTTCCACGATTGAGGTTCTGAACAGGGTTCATTCTGACTCCATGTCCCCGACCTCCTCCAAAACATGTGGGAAGCTCATGTGGAGGTGGGAGTTAAAATCACAGTCCTGTGCCAGCCTTTCCCAGCAGACCCTCAATTAATTTGGGTCTACCAGGTCTGTCTGTCAGTTTTCCGATCCAACTCACAACCAGATGATGATAAGGTCACAAATCTGCACTTCTCTTTACCAGAGTTTCTGAAACATACGGCCTCAGGTCAGATAACATGACAACAAAGTCCATCATTGACCTTTGGCCCAAGGAGCTCTAGTAGTAGTAAGTACACTTCTGAGCAACCGTGTTCAGACATAGTGTTTGTTATGGACATACCATGACTAGCACATAAGTCCAATATACATCCCACCACTCTGGTTCAGATCAGGCAGGCTGTTCAACCCAATCACTCATCTCCACATTTCCCAGTAATTGCTCACATGGCATGGATATCACCCAGCAGAACAATGGAGTCAGCGCATGGGACCCTCTCCGAATTACCACCCACTTTCTCCAAGAGAGCAGAAAACTCTAAACTGCTGTTGGGCACAAATGCATTTTTCTATCTATAACACAAAGTCGCATCGAAGTGACCCTCTCATCTACCGGGACAATCTGGACCTTCCGGATGGTGGGTACACATGCTTGTGCCACGTTACTTGTTTGAGCTCAGACAGGGTACGTGGACTGCGCAGCCACCTGGCGCTCAGGTGCAGATACTACCCCCAGACCTGGATCCAGGGGTAGGTCTCGGTAAACCTTTTCCTTTTCCATTTCAAATGCATTCTGTTATTGGACTGTGCCATCAGCATATGATCATGAGGAAGGAGATCATATGAGAGGCTGGAGTTTGAGTGGCTTTGGCATGTAACCTAGTAACAGATACAAGGTGTGTTTGATGGGCTTTTTCTGAGTTGGACAGCAATTTTAATGGGCTTCTCAAATTAAAATCCCTGTGCTTTTAAGCAGCATTATCTGAGATTCTGTATTTTTTTTACTCCTGGCCTCTTACATTTCATGATGGTTGAGCATTTATGTTTATTTGTTAGCTTATTCTGTTGCGAATGGAAATTGGAAAACAGGAATCCGGGTCTAGACCCCTAATGAGCAAGCCAAGGGCGACAATGGCAAGGAAAAACTCCCTGAGAAGTGAGGAAGAAACCTTAAGAGGAACCAAGACTCAGTAGGGAAACCCATCCTCCTCTGGTTGACCCGGGATTCTAGAAATTACTTTGGGCTCGGAAACGTGTTAGTTCAGGGATTACGGTAATAGACGCAGGTAGTTACTAACTTGGTCACAATTGGCCCAATGCAGAAATTGGCAGATTCTAGGCATCCTGACATAGGCAGTGGCAGCTTGGGTGGAGATGGATGAAACAAACCTGGTTTGATTTTGGGTGGAGTAAATAGGGCAGCCAGAACAGCCAGGAGATTTCAGGAGAGCTCATGAGGAGAGGAGAGTGGAATGCTGCATATCGTCAGCAGCTGGTTGCAGGTCAGAGGTTATTCGCTGACAGTCTCCTCTTCCATGTCCTACAACAAAATGAACTGTCAGTAACCCTATAAGGACAAAAGCAGTTGTGGTATTCTCTCACATATGCAGCACTCATTTGATGACATTTACCCAGCTCGTTCTTTAACACATATATATTATATTATATTTGTTTATAGAGATGTTCTCCTTAGTTTAAGAAATAATAGTGAAAGTTGAATAATGTTTCTTCCTCTAAATGTTAGTGTTGTTACCACTGTATTCAGTATCAAGAAGAACGTTACTCACTTATTTCCTGCTTCTTTGGTTGTTATAATTAAACCAGTTGAAGTTCACTGGCCTTTCAGTTATTAGTTATACTGTAATTACAATGGCATGGATATGGAAAAGCTCCTTACCTTAAAGCTGATTTCCACAAGTTTGTTCAGCAGAAAGGCCTCTGATTCAACTGAGAACTGGCTCTGCTCCATGCTGGCCAAAAGTCTCAGATAATTTGTCATGAGCTCCACCTTTCTATAAACATAAACAACAACAGTCAATTAGAGATAATGGTCTTTTGATGTGTATGGGGAATATCATTTAGTAATATTTACTGATCCTATGATCATGCTTGAGGGACCAACATATGGGTATTTCTGAAACAGTGTCTTTTACCGTTTGCTGTGTTTCTGTCCACTGAAACGTTGTTTGAGAGCCTCCTGGTCTGCCTCTTCACCTGACTGGGTCTCACTAATCTCTAGTTCTGTTGTGAGAGAGTGAGAGAGATCCAGATAAACAAATCTACACCAATACAAAATATTCATAAAGAAACAAATATTAGCCAATATGAAACAAAAAAACTATTAATTATTTGCCAAGGTAAAAACCCATCCATTTACCACCACCTTTGTGCACCAGGCAGCCCTTTCAAACAAGCTCTGTTATCTTACACACTTACCGATCTTCCTGATGAACTCGCCTTCATCCTCTTGGGCAGCTTCCACCTGAAATCAGAGGTTATTTTGAATACTGAACCATTACACATCTATAAGTTATTCTGCGCTGCAAGAGTCTGAACTCTGTGTACCTTCTGATTTGTCCTGTTGATGGTAAGTCCCAAGTTGTCCACCAACACTGCCAGGATGATACTTGAAGGACAGAGAACAAAGATGAAGTGAACATTAAGTACATTAACATGCACTGAGTAGTAATAAGTCAATGCTGTCTGGCTGGATGGGGAACGTTATTCCCAGTAACTTACTTGAGGAGAATTAAATTCTCCACAACGATGTACAACACCAGGAAGACCATGATGTGAGCAGCTCCTGTTGACAGCAGAAAACAGAGAATGGATATTATTGATAAAAATTCACTACAATAGTTACCATTTTTATTAATTTTGTTTAATTATTTTAATTATTTAAATAATCAAGTGAAAGATTGTTAGAGCACTGGTTTATCTGATCTATGTGATTAAATAGTTTCTTAAGCCACATTTCTTTAATCTGAACTGTTGTAAAATTTGAGATTTAATGATGCAACAAATAATTTCCTGAATATAAGTACAATTAAAATATAGTAGATTTGATCTTTTGTGACTGACCCCTTACCTTTGTCATAGCTGGTATTATAGACCAGGCCCCAGTCATCCAGCGTCAGCACCTGAAACAAGGTGGTAATGGTGCTGAAAATACCTCCAAACCTCTCCGGGTCTGACTCACTATACAACACCCGGAGAAAAATGGTGAACATGCAAATGACCATTAGCATGATGAATGAGGTGGAGCCAATGGACCGCAAGGACTTTACAGCTGTTGCCAAGATTATCTGGAGTGTGTGGAAGGAGCTGGAACAAGAGACAAAGTGCCAGAATTAATGTATGTGAGTAAACTGACCTTCCCAAAAACGGTTTTGGTACATTGATCAAAGCTGCTGATCATCGTTTTATTTATAGCTCTTTGTTGATTGATCTATAACATCTAGAGACATTATTATATCATAAACTAATATATCACAACCTAATCAGGCTGAAATAGTTAGTATAGGATTAGTATATATCAACTACTGATTCAAAGTGATAGCCACAGATATGGACACCCGTAACTTCCTAAACGCTACAAAAATGAAAGACACTATAAGAGTTGAATCCACAAACTGCTAAGTGAAACACCATAGTATTGCTTATTGGCTTAAAGGTTCTGTGAAATGTGTTGTTCATGCTCTACAGACTCCTTCTTTAGTCTATTCCTGCTTTAAGCATCAGTGAGGTCATTTCACATCACGTCCATCGAGGTGTACTTTTTCTTACCGGATGGCTTTGAGCAAACGGAAGGCTCTGATTGCTCGCGCTCCTTTCATAATCTTCAGAGCCCGGAAGACGCTGGAGGTCTGTTTACCGCCCGCGAGTCCTGTGGTTTGCGCCAATGGCAGGGCAAAATCCACCACACTCATGACAATAATGATGAAATCTGAAAGAAAAAGGAGAAACAATCAGACTGAATAAGTTCTTACATCTAACATCTAATATCTCAGTACTTGATATTAAAAAAAAAAAATATGCAAAGGTATTTCGGTTTTAGGACCAGGTTGACTACTCTCATAAGAGATGGATCAGCTCACCCATGTTGTTCCAGGAGTTCAGGAAGTACTTGTGTCCCCACGCCAGGAGCTTCAGAAAGAACTCCATCAGGTAGATACCCAGGAAACAGGCATCCACCGCTGAGAACACCCAACCTAGTACAGCCATATAAAAAGATCAGAGTTTATATCAGAATAATTTTTATCATGACTTTTATCATGACTTCTGATATGATCAGAATACTGTACTAAAATAATCAGTACAAGTCTAGAATGTATATGATAATGTTACCGTGTGTGCTTAATATTGTGGTGTACTGAACTACTAAATACTGCACAAGTGTATCCATATTAACGGCTATGTGAACATGTACTCTATGGTTCTCTATCTCTAGATATCTCTATATCATATCTCTATAGTTACCAATGATGAGGTTAAATTTTACCCAAAATAAGAAAAAAATATGACAGAGTGAACATGAGCTCTACACAGTGTATGACCGCACCTCCTCTCACACTGACTCTTGGGAAGGCCTGGGTGATCAGCAGCGTGGTATCAAGTACAACCACGAACAAGATGAAACTGGTGAATAGAGGGTTCTGGGTGAAGTTAAAGATGAGGTCGTAGATCTGCTCGACCCGTGTCCACCAACACTTCACTGAAGAACCATCAACCTGGAATTGATCTCTGGATTCATCCTCTACAGACAGAGAAAGAGAGACAATGATGAGCATGCTTGATGGGCTGAGGGTATATGTTTGTGTGTGACAGAGAGGGAGTGTAGGTGTGTGTGAGTGGGGTTGAAGTTTTAGAGCCAAAAGCTCTGGCAGAGTAACCTTCTTCCGAAAGGCTGTCGTGGTCAGTGCTGTAGAGGGTGTGTTGTCTCGGCCCACAGCAGAGGTAGAAACACAGGATGCTGAAAATGGTGATCATCGTCATCTGTAAACACATCATTTGTTATGATGGTGTTAAATTTTATTCTGAATTTATAGCTCTTCTACAAAAAATGAATGGAATTTCTAATCCATTCTATTGTGTAAAATGTCTGTAGGTACGTCTGAATAAATCCCTCACCCCCACGTAAAACAGAGCTCTGTCTGGCAGTAGAGGAAGACCGTGAACATGCAGCTCAAAACGAGCAGAATGCTCACAGTATGTGCCAACTCCCCTATACACACATACACAAACACACACACACAGAAACATCAGACAGATTATTTACATGGTGCACTTACTCCTTCTCACCACATGAGGGCACACTACTGCCCTCTCTACTGAGCAAAGCCCACTGAGTCTCTCTAGGTCTTGAGAATGGACGTACCTGTTGGAGACCTCAACGATAAAGAAGAAGTCCGGACTCTGCAGACCCTGAGGTGTTACATCCCCACAGGGAGAGTTCCTCTGACACACCCATCTATACAAACACACACCACACACACACCACACACACACACAGTTGATTGTTGAACAAAAACATAAGAGGGAGCTGTTGCTCCAACTCAACTCAAAGTTATGTACATCTCTCTCTCACGCACTCACTCACTCACGCACTCACCCACCCTCACTGTCTTTTACACACACACACATGTTTATTTCAAATAAAAACAGCAGTGGGAGCTCTCACCTGACCCAGTTGATGCTGCCGCTCATCACCATGAAGCCCTCTTTAGTCATGTTAGCAGAGTCGTTCTGCAACGTCCACACACTCTCCTCAGAACTCTCGCTAACACACACACACACACAGGGGAGTTTAAATATGATGCTAATATTAAATATAGCGATTAGACAGACTGACACGTGTTTGTTGTTAAAATCAATCTTGTGTAAAAAGCTACAGCAGCAACACAGTGATCTGAACTGTCACATTAAGTCTATGTGATGTAGATACCTGTAATTGAAGCTGTTGATCTTCAAGATTTCCTCCTCACTGTAGTAACGCACGTTGTTCCTGGAATAAGGTCCCCCACCAACTACCTTAAATGTGTAGCTTTGGAGAAAAAACACACACACACACACAGTTAGGCATAAAATTTTGAGATGAGGGTCGATTTACATCAGAAATTTGATATGAGAAGTAAAATTAAATATGAAGATCATTTTTAAAAGATCATTTTCAATAAATAATATTATAGGAGATTGAAACTGATTACAATGGTACATTATCAATACACTACAGTATCTTCTACACCCAGACAAAGCATACAAGCAGAAATAGAACAAATATGTGGAATAGTGTTTATAATCCTTACCTGCCCAGGAACCTCTCCAACTCTCCAGAGACGTTACTCTTGATGGCAAAGAATGGATAGAAGACTAGGGATGAAGAGAGAGTGAACGAGAGAGACAGAGGGTTAGGTAAACCTCCAAACAGTACCACACCTAGCACACTATATACAGAGCTATGAGCACCTATGTAGCAAAGTAAGAAAAAAAGCTTTAGGATGTTTGAGGCTCATGTTGCCTTCATGCCTTCAGAATTATCAGAAATATGAGTTTCTGACCTAAAAATGCACATCAACGTCCTTCCAGTCATAGTTCTAAGACTTTCTGTTACTGACCTTTACCCATTCTACACGGTGGAGGAAAGGACGGTTTTAGAGCTTGATGGCAGGTCATTTTAATCCTAAACTTACTTTTAGGAATCACTAATTAGGTCTTAGAAGCTTGTTTACACGTGACCCCTGCATTATGTAAGAACTGCAATGGGTTGTATTTATACAATGGGGGGGGGGGGGGGGGGGAGTGTTAAAAAGACCCCAAAAAGATCAGGGGAGCTGATTGGTGAAGCATGTTCCCAACTACAAAGCACTTCAATGTAAAGACTGTGTAACTCCAGCTTGGCTAAAGGGAAACAGGAGCACCTGATGAGCATGTAAAGGCAGCATCAGATTGGGGATCTTTCATACAGCAGGATTTATCAGTTAGCCAGATCATTTAATCCAAATCTGAGGACTGTTCAGTGAGAGGGAAGATGAGGGGATTTCCTTTTGCACTAAATTAAAAAGGTTTTGTTGTGCAGCTTATTGAGAAATCCTCCTGCATGAAGTTCTACCCAGCAGTCTAAAGTGTGAGAGGACACTTACGGTCTTTGAAATAGAAGCACGGCACGCCCGGCTCAGGCTTTGGGCAGTCAAAGTACCGCCGGTTTAGCCGTGTGCTCTCCTGCAGGGTGGCGTTAACGTCAAACGCCAGCTGGCTGCCTGGTAGACACTGAGAGACGCTCTGAAAGACAGAAACAGTGAATGGTCATTTTTACTTCAGGTTAGTTTTGGGCTCCTCTACACCTAAAAACATTGGTCAGTAACTGATGAGAGAATCAGGTGTGTTTAAGTAAAGAGACCATTAGACTGTGCTGGACTCCAACCTTCCAGCACTAGGCTTGGGCTCTCCTGCACTAGCGTGTATTCTGGAGTATGTAATGTAGACATATGAATGCAAAAGCATGATTTCAAAGAAGAGAAGAAGAAGAAGATACACACAGTGTTCCCGTGAACATGCTGGTCCCCAAAGATGTCCGCCACGTTGCGCCTGTTCGGTTTGCTGGAAACTGCCCTCTGTGGGTGTTCAAGGCCACAGGAAACCACCAGGCCCACAGCAAATAGAAGGGTCAGTATTCTGACCATCATTCCTAAACTTCTGTTAAAAATGAGAGTCATATGAGTCAGTTGTAGCTTCACATGTTTTACATCATTAGTAAAGAGTTAGAACACTGTAATAAAAATGTACATATTTATGTTATTGCCAGAATGATAAATACACTTATGGAGAACTCTAAAACAATGAAGAAAAGCTGCACTGGATAAACAATCTAATGAAACTAAATCACATAAACGTCAGGTATTAAACAAAGTGATTGAATTAAAATGATTGTAAATAAAAATGTTAATGATCTTGTTAAAGGTTTGTCCTTCGCTCAACTGAAACACTTAGGGGTGTCTAATACTGGTGTCTTACTAATAATACTTACTGGTGTCTAATTAGCAAAACTCTAATTTACATTGTTTATAGGAGTAATTTTATTACATTGTATAATGAAATGATGCTTCTCTTTCTTAGATTTATAGTGAATACATCGAGTGTGTACTATCAGCCATGCTGTAGTGTCCTTCTCACCGTTCAGTTCAACAGTTATCACCGCTATAGGAGATGCCCCCCTAGTTCGGTACCCCCTATGACATGTAACACTCACCTGATCCCGCTGATGCGACTTTCAGCTCATCTGATGAGATCATGAACTAAACGCCTCAGCTTATAAGGACGTTCTACCCGACTATGACGTAACAACGGTCACGTTGCCATGCTAACAATTCAATTTACGTTACTAC
Source organism: Salminus brasiliensis (assembly GCF_030463535.1). Classification (NCBI taxonomy): domain Eukaryota; kingdom Metazoa; phylum Chordata; class Actinopteri; order Characiformes; family Bryconidae; genus Salminus; species Salminus brasiliensis. Next base: position 28,197,613 of record NC_132880.1, read on the forward strand.
GGCAACAACAATAGACCTTAATAAATTCAATTACATTTATAATGAAAAATATGTTTATTAAAAGCGTGTGTAAGACTAATTAGACAAAAATAAACTGTCTACATTTACTTAATGTACAGAACTTCGTTATGTGTCGCAAAAAAAACATCAGCTCCTCGGGATCGCGCCCTCTTCCGGGACGATTCTGAGACACCGCCCACAGGCCCATATAAGGACTTCCGCCTTGTTTGGTTCATGTGTTTGGTATCGGTTCATGATTCATGTTCATTGGGATACCACCTGGGATTGTGGTATTTCCGCCATTGGGTGTCGAGAATTGTATCGTTTGGGATCTCGAGGTTTCTCGAGAGGTTCCCCGTACTGTAGTAGTGTGTTGAGGCCAGCTTCTGCTCGGTGTTCGTGTTCAGGAGCAGGTCACCCTGACAATCAGGTCATCATTGAGGGTCGCTCGCTTACGGCCAGGATGTACTGGCGACCCCCGCTCACGGCAGCACGCTGCGGTTCCAGGTTTGGTCGGACTAACCGTGTTTACTCAGTAGCTGGTCCCCCACCTCACTCCCCCAGTCCCCCACCTCAACTCCCCCAGTCCCAGGTTCGTTTTTGGTTCGTCCTCTTGTTTTCCACGTTCATGTTTTGCTGCTTTTTTGCCTCACTTGTCCTCCTTTGTTTTTCCCCTTGTGTTAATAAATCTGCTTGCTTTGACTCCATCTCTGCCAGTGTTCGTCCCTCTGTGTCTGGCCTAGCACGCCGTGACAAACAGGTCATTTAATTTCTAATTATTAATGAACTAAATGTATTTTACTCATGCCATAAATAAACTGTTTACCTGTCCTTGTTATTTTATTCTTATTAAATATATTTGAAAGAAAGAAAGTGCATTAATTTAGTAAATACATTTTAATAATATTAAAACACATTAAACTTCAGAAAACTATGATAGCTATGAACTATGATTAGATTTAATAGTAATTATATCAGAAATCATTCAGAATTATGTTTTTTTATTGGTCAATCATCCATAAAACACCTGATAAAATAATTCAGTGAAACTGAAATGAATCAAGTTCGTATCTTGGATCTTCATACAGTCAGGATTTATTAATCACAAATACAATCATCAGGTGGAGAAGCTAAATTAGGCAGCTAGCTCTTTCAGAAGTGAGCTTCTCTAGAGTTAGATATCCAGCCTGTAGTTTTCAGCAGGACGTGTTTAACAGCTTCACCCACTCTCGAGAGGTTTTCTAACACGATCATTTTTTCTCCAAATAAATTCTGAATAAAACGTCTTTGTCAGGATTGTGGAGCTCCAGCTGACTACGTCCTTTCTTCTGCTGCTGCTAAGATGAGCTAACTTAGCTGTGAGTAAATGATCTTTCTAGAAAGCTTCGTTCAGCTCAGGATGAAATCAGCCAGCTCTGATGATCACATCTGCACAGTTGTCCAGCTCTGGCAGCAGAGTCCCAACGCCGGACAAACCAAGAGCAAACCGGTCGTCCGGGAGCGGCCAGTCCCCGTAAGACGCGGGGTTTCACCCTCACTGTTTGTTGGGACAGCGACCGCATGGTCTGTCAGCTGTGCTGGACCACGACCTTATAAAAAAAGTCCTTTATATATATTAAAATATTTTAATAAAACTTATAATAAAAAATACTGAACGCAGCAGCAGTCCTGCTTCCTCCCAGTGTCCTACCTGTAGTTTTGGGCTCCTCTGTTTCTCCTGTTGACTGACTCTCTGTTTCCCACTAAGTTCCTACATGTCCCTGGGCTCTTTTTTAGACATTACTCTGATATTTTTTGCTCATGGTCAGTTTTAGAGTGAATTACTCTCCTGCACATATTGCTAGCATTACTCCACGTGTTTCACTCTATACTAGCCAGCTAAGCTTGCTCTCTTATATGAGCTTGTGAGGAGGGAAGAAGCAGGATCTCGTAATCAACACTAAGGGCTGTGTTTGATATCAGGTGTGCAGAATATCAGCTGTAAGGTTGTTACAGTTGAAATGACAATAAAACCCACTTGACTTGACTTGACTCATTTCAAACTTGCCAATCCTTTCTGTATAAATGGAGATTGGTCATGCATATCCTGTCAGCACTGGATCTTTCAGAAAGTCACTGGTGGTATTGGATTCCTGTGATGAACCACTAATGTCCCCACATGTTTTAAGGAACATGGGTTGGAGTTTGTTGGTGTTTACTTGGTTCAGCACAAGTCTGATTACTTTTACATTTTGGATGTTTTGGGTATGTTGCAGTAATAGATCTATCCCAAGATTGACACTAAACATACATTGATTATTTTTACTCATTTTAGTCTCAGCAATGGTTCACTGGAATCCTGAATAATGAAGCTCATAAGTTTACAATCACTAAATGTCTACTTTTCTGTACTGGGAGTGCACACTAGTAAAGGAGGGTCACACCATAGGATGGGACAGTTTCAACAGTTTTATTGATCTCACCATAATGTTCTGCTGCCTTCTATTCCCCAGGAGCCATGTCTGCAGTGTGGGTCAATGGGTGGTGGTTTAGAAGAAGTGTGGGCTTACTGAACATGTCTTTAAAGACATGCCTGGAATTCTGGGTAATGTGGACTGTACGATCTGGAACCGTTCTAGGGGGTAAACCAGGGTTATACAGAGAGCTAAATGGGTATTCACAACATTTATTTAGTGTTGAGATGGCCTGTGTATTGCAATGTGATGTAGAATGTGAAGTAGTGGTGTTTACTTAGTGGAAGTCTTCGCATTCACTGTTCATGGTTAATGGTAAATGGACACTGCAATTACAAATGGTTTGATCCATCATGTTAAAGAGGACTGATTGTTTTTGTTTTCCCACCAGCTCAGAGGTCATACTGCTGTAAAGACGGGTCTGTTTTTATTTTCCTGGCCAGTATTCTTTTGTATAAAATTCAAGAGTCTAAGTTTGCGTGAGTCAATAAATGTCCTGATTGACTCCACAATGTGCCTCCTTGCCTTTCCTTTGGTCACACCCTGACAATTCCTTCTTGATGTTTTGCTGTGTTCTTTCAGTTGAGAACTGAGTATTTTTGCATATGTGGTGAAGCAAACCAAAGACTATGAAATGATCAGTTTGGATGATGCTGCAGATGTCAGGCCAGTTCATTTACTGTCAACTGTCATGGCGGGTTTGGCGAGACACAGAGGGATGAACACTCGCAGAGATGGGTCCAATGCAAGTAGTTTATTAACAAAAATAAGGCAAATGAAGCAGCAGCTACAGGGCATAAACCTGAACACAACACAAACATGCCCAGTGTTTTAAACAGTATTTGGTCCAGACCGACTACAAAATCTACTGAGTCCAGCACGTTTTAAAAACTGATTTCTGGGAGAAAATAAAAATGTGCCAGTATTAGCACAGGGAAACTGTAGGGTAACTGTTGGAATTAGACACTGGAGATGGAAAGACAGTTTAGAGAAGAAAAATCAGATGGAAAATGGGCTGTTTTGTCATTGAAAACACATGGAGATGGATGAAGGAGATCTGTGGTGGCTTCTTGTTTTAGAGATGATGCGCTTTCCATGTTTTTACAGTCATTGTAATAAACAGAGAAGCTGTGTTCTGCAAAAACAACAACAACAACAACAGTAACTGAGTGAACAGACTTTCAGGCAAAAGAAAACACGGCATGGGCAATCCTAAATTAGTCTGACCTCTTCCCTGATTGGGTTGGTTTTATAGCGCGAGCTCTCTCAATACGATCAGTGAGCTCTTAAAATTAAGAGGGTCAATGCCAGAGACTTTGTTAATACTCACATATTAGCTAACATTTACTGTTTGTATTTCCCATTTATTCACAGTATTTACTACCATCTCTGTGAAATATTATGTTTATTTTATTACAGAGATCACTGTGACTGAAATCTCAGATTTCTACATTAAACTCAAAGAAGTTTGGATGTACTGAAAGAAAATTGAGAAACTGTTCAAATTCAGCGTTTAAAAGGTGAGTAATTAATTACTTTCAAATGTGTAACTTAACAGCTAGTAGGACTTTAGCTAAACACATATCTAGCTGTATATCCTGTTCTGTCTGAGAGGTGAAGTTTCTAACGTTAACAAGGGTGTTGTTAGCCAATTATAGGAAGTCAGTGCCGTATGCTAAAAAACAGCACCACACCATAATGCTCCCACCTCCAAACTTCACTGTTGGTTTGGTGTTTTTGATCCAACTCACAACCAGATGATGATAAGGTCACAAATCTGCACTTCTCTTTACCACAGTTTCTGAAACATACGGCCTCAGGTCAGATAACATGACAACAAAGTCCATCATTGACCTTTGGCCCAAGGAGCTCTAGTAGTAGTAAGTACACTTCTGAGCAACCGTGTTCAGACATAGTGTTTGTTATGGACATACCATGACTAGCACAGAAGTCCAATATACATCCCACCACTCTGGTTCAGATCAGGCAGGCTGTTCAACCCAATCACTCATCTCCACATTTCCCAGTAATTGCTTACATGGCATGGATATCACCCAGCAGAACAATGGAGTCAGTGCATGGGACCCTCTCCGAATTACCACCCACTTTCTCCAAGAGAGCAGAAAACTCTAAACTGCTGTTGGGCACGAATGCATTTTTCTATCTGCAACACAAAGTCGCATCGAAGTGACCCTCTCATCTACCGGGACAATCTGGACCTTCCGGATGGTGGGTACACATGCTTGTGCCATGTTACTTGTTTGAGCTCAGACAGGGTACGTGGACTGCGCAGCCACCTGGCGCTCAGGTGAAGATACAACCCTCAGACCTGGATCCAGGGGTAGGTCTCGGTAAACCTTTTCCTTTTCCAAATGCATTCTGTTATTGGACTGTGCCATCAGCATATGATCATGAGGAAGGAGATCATATGAGAGGCTGGAGTTTGAGTGGCTTTGGCATGTAACCTAGTAACAGATACAAGGTGTGTTTGATGGGCTTTTTCTGAGTTGGACAGCTATTTTAATGGGCTTCTCAAATTAAAATCCCTGTGCTTTTAAGCAGCATTATCTGAGATTCTGTATTTTTTTTACTCCTGGCCTCTTACATTTCATGATGGTTGAGCATTTATGTTTATTTGTTAGCTTATTCTGTTGCGAATGGAAATTGGAAAACAGGAATCCGGGTCTAGACCCCTAATGAGCAAGCCAAGGGCGACAATGGCAAGGAAAAACTCCCTGAGAAGTGAGGAAGAAACCTTGAGAGGAACCAAGACTCAGTAGGGAAACCCATCCTCCTCTGGTTGACCCGGGATTCTAGAAATTACTTTGGGCTCGGAAACGTGTTAGTTCAGGGATTACGGTAATAGACGCAGGTAGTTACTAACTTGGTCACAATTGGCCCAATGCAGAAATTGGCAGATTCTAGGCATCCTGACATAGGCAGTGGCAGCTTGGGTGGAGATGGATGAAACAAACCTGGTTTGATTTTGGGTGGAGTATATAGGGCAGCCAGAACAGAGTGGAATGCTGCATATCGTCAGCAGCTGGTTGCAGGTCAGAGGTTATTCGCTGACAGTCTCCTCTTCCATGTCCTACAACAAAATGAACTGTGTCAGTAACCCTATAAGGACAAAAGCAGTTGTGGTATTCTCTCACATATGCAGCACTCATTTGATGACATTTACCCAGCTCGTTCTTTAACACATATATATTATATTATATTTGTTTATAAAGATGTTCTCCTTAGTTTAAGAAATAATAGTGAAAGTTGAATAATGTTTCTTCCTCTAAATGTTAGTGTTGTTACCACTGTATTCAGTATCAAGAAGAACGTTACTCACTTATTTCCTGCTTCTTTGGTTGTTATAATTAAACCAGTTGAAGTTCACTGGCCTTTCAGTTATTAGTTATACTGTAATTACAATGGCATGGATATGGAAAAGCTCCTTACCTTAAAGCTGCTTTCCACAAGTTTGTTCAGCAGAAAGGCCTCTGATTCAACTGAGAACTGGCTCTGCTCCATGCTGGCCAAAAGTCTCAGATAATTTGTCATGAGCTCCACCTTTCTATAAACATAAACAACAACAGTCTATTAGAGATAATGGTCTTTTGATGTGTATGGGAATATCATTTAGTCATATTTACTGATCCTATGATCATGCTTGAGGGACCAACATATGGGTATTTCTGAAACAGTGTCTTTTACCGTTTGCTGTGTTTCTGTCCACTGAAACGTTGTTTGAGAGCCTCCTGGTCTGCCTCTTCACCTGACTGGGTCTCACTAATCTCTAGTTCTGTTGTGAGAGAGTGAGAGAGATCCAGATAAACAAATCTCCACCAATATAAAATATTCATAAAGAAACAAATATTAGCAAATATGAAACACAAAAACTATTAATTATTTGCCAAGGTAAAAACCCATCCATTTACCACCACCTTTATGCACCAGGCAGCCCTTTCAAACAAGCTCTGTTATCTTACACACTTACCGATCTTCCTGATGAACTCGCCTTCATCCTCTTGGGCAGCTTCCACCTGAAATCAGAGGTTAGTTAGAAAACAATTACACATCTATAAGTTATTCTGCGCTGCAAGAGTCTGAACTCTGTGTACCTTCTGATTTGTCCTGTTGATGGTAAGTCCCAAGTTGTCCACCAACACTGCCAGGATGATACTTGAAGGACAGAGAACAAAGATGAAGTGAACATTAAGTACATAAACATGCACTGAGTAGTAATAAGTCAATGCTGTCTGGCTGGATGGGGAACGTTATTCCCAGTAACTTACTTGAGGAGAATTAAATTCTCCACAACGATGTACAACACCAGAAACACCATGATGTGAGCAGCTCCTGTTGACAGCAGAAAACAGAGAATGGATATTATTGATAAAAATTCACTACAATAGTTACCATTTTTATTAATTTTGTTTAATTATTTTAATTATTTAAATAATCAAGTGAAAGATTGTTAGAGCACTGGTTTATCTGATCTATGTGATTAAATAGTTTCTTAAGCCACATTTCCTTCATCTGAACTGTTGTAAAATTTGAGATTTAATGATGCAACAAATCATTTCCTGAATATAAGTACAATTAAAATATAGTAGATTTGATCTTTTGTGATTGACCCCTTACCTTTGTCATAGCTGGTATTATAGACCAGGCCCCAGTCATCCAGCGTCAGCACCTGAAACAAGGTGGTAATGGTGCTGAAAATACCTCCAAACCTCTCCGGGTCTGACTCACTATATAACACCCGGAGAAAAATGGTGAACATGCAAATGACCATTAGCATGATGAATGAGGTGGAGCCAATGGACCGCAAGGACTTTACAGCTGTTGCCAAGATTATTTCGAGTGTGTTGAAGGAGCTGGAACAAGAGACAGAGTGCCAGAGTTAATGTATGTGAGTAAACTGAACTTCCCAAAAACGGTTTTGGTACATTGATCAAAGCTGCTGATCATCGTTTTATTTATAGCTCTTTGTTGATTGATCTATAACATCTAGAGACATTATTATATCACAACCTAATATATCACAACCTAATCAGGCTGAAATAGTTAGTATAGGATTAGTACATATCAACTACTGATTCAAAGTGATAGCCACAGATATGGACACCCGTAACTTCCTAAACGCTACAAAAATGAAAGACACTATAAGAGTTGAATCCACAAACTGCTAAGTGAAACACCATAGTATTGCTTATTGGCTTAAAGGTTCTGTGAAATGTGTTGTTCATGCTCTACAGACTCCTTCTTTAGTCTATTCCTGCTTTAAGCATCAGTGAGGTCATTTCACATCACGTCCATCAAAGTGTACTTTTTCTTACCGGATGGCTTTGAGCAAACGGAAGGCTCTGATTGCTCGTGCTCCTTTCATAATCTTCAGAGCCCGGAAGACGCTGGAGGTCTGTTTACCGCCCGCGAGTCCTGTGGTTTGCGCCAATGGCAGTGCAAAATCCACCACACTCATGACAATAATGATGAAATCTGAAAGAAAAAGGAGAAACAATCAGACTGAATAAGTTCTTACATCTAACATCTCAGTACTTGATATTTAAAAAAAAAAAATATGCAAAGGTATTTGGGTTTTAGGACCAGGTTGACTACTCTCATAAGAGATGGATCAGCTCACCCATGTTGTTCCAGGAGTTCAGGAAGTACTTGTGTCCCCACGCCAGGAGCTTCAGAAAGAACTCCATCAGGTAGATACCCAGGAAACAGGCATCCACCGCTGAGAACACCCAACCTAGTATAGCCATATAAAAAGATCAGAGTTTATATCAGAATAATGACCAGACCTTTTATCATGACTTCTGATATGATCAGAATACTGTACTAAAATAATCAGTACAAGTCAGAGTGTCTATGATAATGTTACCGTGTGTGCTTAATATTGTGGTGTACTGAACTACTGAATACTGCACATGTCCAGAGTGTATCCATATTAACGTCTGTGTGAACATGTACTCTATGGTTCTCTATCTCTAGATATCTCTATATCATATCTCTATAGTTACCAATGATGAGGTTAAATTTTACCCAAAATAAGAAAAAAATATGACAGAGTGAACATGAGCTCTACACAGTGTATGACCGCACCTCCTCTCACACTGACTCTTGGGAAGGCCTGGGTGATCAGCAGCGTGGTATCAAGTACAACCACGAACAAGATGAAACTGGTGAATAGAGGGTTCTGGGTGAAGTTAAAGATGAGGTCGTAGATCTGCTCGACCCGTGTCCACCAACACTTCACTGAAGAACCATCAACCTGGAATTGATCTCTGGATTCATCCTCTACAGACAGAGAAAGAGAGACAATGATGAGCATGCTTGATGGGCTGAGGGTATATGTTTGTGTGTGACAGAGAGGGAGTGTAGGTGTGTGTGAGTGGGGTTGAAGTTTTAGAGCCAAAAGCTCTGGCAGAGTAACCTTCTTCCGAAAGGCTGTCGTGGTCAGTGCTGTAGAGGGTGTGTTGTCTCGGCCCACAGCAGAGGTAGAAACACAGGATGCTGAAAATGGTGATCATCGTCATCTGTAAACACATCATTTGTTATGATGGTGTTAAATTTTATTCTGAATTTATAGCTCTTCTACAAAAAATGAATGGAATTTCTAATCCATTCTATTGTGTAAAATGTCTGTAGGTACGTCTGAATAAATCCCTCACCCCCACGTAAAACAGAGCTCTGTCTGGCAGTAGAGGAAGACCGTGAACATGCAGCTCAAAACGAGCAGAATGCTCACAGTATGTGCCAACTCCCCTATACACACATACACAAACACACACACACAGAAACATCAGACAGATTATTTACATGGTGCACTTACTCCTTCTCACCACATGAGGGCACACTACTGCCCTCTCTACTGAGCAAAGCCCACTGAGTCTCTCTAGGTCTTGAGAATGGACGTACCTGTTGGAGACCTCAACGATAAAGAAGAAGTCCGGACTCTGCAGACCCTGAGGTGTTACATCCCCACAGGGAGAGTTCCTCTGACACACCCATCTATACAAACACACACCACACACACACCACACACACACACAGTTGATTGTTGAACAAAAACATAAGAGGGAGCTGTTGCTCCAACTCAACTCAAAGTTATGTACATCTCTCTCTCACGCACTCACTCACTCACGCACTCACCCACCCTCACTGTCTTTTACACACACACACATGTTTATTTCAAATAAAAACAGCAGTGGGAGCTCTCACCTGACCCAGTTGATGCTGCCGCTCATCACCATGAAGCCCTCTTTAGTCATGTTAGCAGAGTCGTTCTGCAACGTCCACACACTCTCCTCAGAACTCTCGCTAACACACACACACACACAGGGGAGTTTAAATATGATGCTAATATTAAATATAGCGATTAGACAGACTGACACGTGTTTGTTGTTAAAATCAATCTTGTGTAAAAAGCTACAGCAGCAACACAGTGATCTGAACTGTCACATTAAGTCTATGTGATGTAGATACCTGTAATTGAAGCTGTTGATCTTCAAGATTTCCTCCTCACTGTAGTAACGCACGTTGTTCCTGGAATAAGGTCCCCCACCAACTACCTTAAATGTGTAGCTTTGGAGAAAAAACACACACACACACACAGTTAGGCATAAAATTTTGAGATGAGGGTCGATTTACATCAGAAATTTGATATGAGAAGTAAAATTAAATATGAAGATCATTTTTAAAAGATCATTTTCAATAAATAATATTATAGGAGATTGAAACTGATTACAATGGTACATTATCAATACACTACAGTATCTTCTACACCCAGACAAAGCATACAAGCAGAAATAGAACAAATATGTGGAATAGTGTTTATAATCCTTACCTGCCCAGGAACCTCTCCAACTCTCCCGAGACGTTACTCTTGATGGCAAAGAATGGATAGAAGACTAGGGATGAAGAGAGAGTGAACGAGAGAGACAGAGGGTTAGGTAAACCTCCAAACAGTACCACACCTAGCACACTATATACAGAGCTATGAGCACCTATGTAGCAAAGTAAGAAAAAAAGCTTTAGGATGTTTGAGGCTCATGTTGCCTTCATGCCTCCAGAATTATCAGAAATATGAGTTTCTGACCTAAAAATGCACATCAACGTCCTTCCAGTCATAGTTCTAAGACTTTCTGTTACTGACCTTTACCCATTCTACACGGTGGAGGAAAGGACGGTTTTAGAGCTTGATGGCAGGTCATTTTAATCCTAAACTTACTTTTAGGAATCACTAATTAGGTCTTTGAAGCTTGTTTACACGTGACCCCTGCATTATGTAAGAACTGCAATGGGTTGTATTTATACAATGGGGGGGGAGTGTTAAAAAGACCCCAAAAAGATCAGGGGAGCTGATTGGTGAAGCATGTTCCCAACTACAAAGCACTTCAATGTAAAGACTGTGTAACTCCAGCTTGGCTAAAGGGAAACAGGAGCACCTGATGAGCATGTAAAGGCAGCATCAGATTGGGGATCTTTCATACAGCAGGATTTATCAGTTAGCCAGATCATTTAATCCAAATCTGAGGACTGTTCAGTGAGAGGGAAGATGAGGGGATTTCCTTTTGCACTAAATTAAAAAGGTTTTGTTGTGCAGCTTATTGAGAAATCCTCCTGCATGAAGTTCTACCCAGCAGTCTAAAGTGTGAGAGGACACTTACGGTCGTTGAAATAGAAGCACGGCACGCCCGGCTCAGGCTTTGGGCAGTCAAAGTACCGCCGGTTTAGCCGTGTGCTCTCCTGCAGGGTGGCGTTAACGTCAAACGCCAGCTGGCTGCCTGGTAGACACTGAGAGACGCTCTGAAAGACAGAAACAGTGAATGGTCATTTTTACTTCAGGTTAGTTTTGGGCTCCTCTACACCTAAAAACATTGGTCAGTAACTGATGAGAGAATCAGGTGTGTTTAAGTAAAGAGACCATTAGACTGTGCTGGACTCCAACCTTCCAGCACTAGGCTTGGGCTCTCCTGCACTAGCGTGTATTCTGGAGTATGTAATGTAGACATATGAATGCAAAAGCATGATTTCAAAGAAGAGAAGAAGAAGAAGATACACACAGTGTTCCCGTGAACATGCTGGTCCCCAAAGATGTCCGCCACGTTGCGCCTGTTCGGTTTGCTGGAAACTGCCCTCTGTGGGTGTTCAAGGCCACAGGAAACCACCAGGCCCACAGCAAATAGAAGGGTCAGTATTCTGACCATCATTCCTAAACTTCTGTTAAAAATGAGAGTCATATGAGTCAGTTGTAGCTTCACATGTTTTACATCATTAGTAAAGAGTTAGAACACTGTAATAAAAATTTACATATTTATGTTATTGCCAGAATGATGAATACACTTATGGAGGACTCTAAAACAATGAAGAAAAGCTGCACTGGATAAACAATCTAATGAAACTAAATCACATAAACGTCAGGTATTAAACAAAGTGATTGAATTAAAATGATTGTAAATAAAAATGTTAATGATCTTGTTAAAGGTTTGTCCTTCGCTCAACTGAAACACTTAGGGGTGTCTAATACTGGTGTCTTACTAATAATACTTACTGGTGTCTAATTAGCAAAACTCTAATTTACATTGTTTATAGGAGTAATTTTATTACATTGTATAATGAAATGATGCTTCTCTTTCTTAGATTTATAGTGAATACATCGAGTGTGTACTATCAGCCATGCTGTAGTGTCCTTCTCACCGTTCAGTTCAACAGTTATCACCGCTATAGGAGATGCCCCCCTAGTTCGGTACCCCCTATGACATGTAACACTCACCTGATCCCGCTGATGCGACTTTCAGCTCATCTGATGAGATCATGAACTAAACGCCTCAGCTTATAAGGACGTTCTACCCGACTATGACGTAACAACGGTCACGTTGCCATGCTAACAATTCAATTTACGTTACTACGGCAACAACAATAGACCTTAATAAATTCAATTACATTTATAATGAAAAATATGTTTATTAAAAGCGTGTGTAAGACTAATTAGACAAAAATAAACTGTCTACATTTACTTAATGTACAGAACTTCGTTATGTGTCGCAAAAAAAACATCAGCTCCTCGGGATCGCGCCCTCTTCCGGGACGATTCTGAGCCACCGCCCACAGGCCCATATAAGGACTTCCGCCTTGTTTGGTTCATGTGTTTGGTATCGGTTCATGATTCATGTTCATTGGGATACCACCTGGGATTGTGGTATTTCCGCCATTGGGTGTCGAGAATTGTATCGTTTGGGATCTCGAGGTTTCTCGAGAGGTTCCCCGTACTGTAGTAGTGTGTTGAGGCCAGCTTCTGCTCGGTGTTCGTGTTCAGGAGCAGGTCACCCTGACAATCAGGTCATCATTGAGGGTCGCTCGCTTACGGCCAGGATGTACTGGCGACCCCCGCTCACGGCAGCACGCTGCGGTTCCAGGTTTGGTCGGACTAACCGTGTTTACTCAGTAGCTGGTCCCCCACCTCACTCCCCCAGTCCCCCACCTCAACTCCCCCAGTCCCAGGTTCGTTTTTGGTTCGTCCTCTTGTTTTCCACGTTCATGTTTTGCTGCTTTTTTGCCTCACTTGTCCTCCTTTGTTTTTCCCCTTGTGTTAATAAATCTGCTTGCTTTGACTCCATCTCTGCCAGTGTTCGTCCCTCTGTGTCTGGCCTAGCACGCCATGACAAACAGGTCATTTAATTTCTAATTATTAATGAACTAAATGTATTTTACTCATGCCATAAATAAACTGTTTACCTGTCCTTGTTATTTTATTCTTATTAAATATATTTGAAAGAAAGAAAGTGCATTAATTTAGTAAATACATTTTAATAATATTAAAACACATTAAACTTCAGAAAACTATGATAGCTATGAACTATGATTAGATTTAATAGTAATTATATCAGAAATCATTCAGAATTAGGTTTTTTTATTGGTCAATTATCCATAAAACACCTGATAAAATAATTCAGTGAAACTGAAATGAATCAAGTTCGTATCTTGGATCTTCATACAGTCAGGATTTATTAATCACAAATACAATCATCAGGTGGAGAAGCTAAATTAGGCAGCTAGCTCTTTCAGAAGTGAGCTTCTCTAGAGTTAGATATCCAGCCTGTAGTTTTCAGCAGGACGTGTTTAACAGCTTCACCCACTCTCGAGAGGTTTTCTAACACGATCATTTTTTCTCCAAATAAATTCTGAATAAAACGTCTTTGTCAGGATTGTGGAGCTCCAGCTGACTACGTCCTTTCTTCTGCTGCTGCTAAGATGAGCTAACTTAGCTGTGAGTAAATGATCTTTCTAGAAAGCTTCGTTCAGCTCAGGATGAAATCAGCCAGCTCTGATGATCACATCTGCACAGTTGTCCAGCTCTGGCAGCAGAGTCCCAACGCCGGACAAACCAAGAGCAAACCGGTCGTCCGGGAGCGGCCAGTCCCCGTAAGACGCGGGGTTTCACCCTCACTGTTTGTTGGGACAGCGACCGCATGGCCTGTCAGCTGTGCTGGACCACGACCTTATAAAAAAAGTCCTTTATATATATTAAAATATTTTAATAAAACTTATAATAAAAAATACTGAACGCAGCAGCAGTCCTGCTTCCTCCCAGTGTCCTACCTGTAGTTTTGGGCTCCTCTGTTTCTCCTGTTGACTCTCTCTCTGTTTCCCACTAAGTTCCTACATGTCCCTGGGCTCTTTTTTAGACATTACTCTGATATTTTTTGCTCATGGTCAGTTTTAGAGTGAATTACTCTCCTGCACATATTGCTAGCATTACTCCACGTGTTTCACTCTATACTAGCCAGCTAAGCTTGCTCTCTTATATGATCTTGTGAGGAGGGAAGAAGCAGGATCTCGTAATCAACACTAAGGGCTGTGTTTGATATCAGGTGTGCAGAATATCAGCTGTAAGGTTGTTACAGTTGAAATGACAATAAAACCCACTTGACTTGACTTGACTCATTTCAAACTTGCCAATCCTTTCTGTATAAATGGAGATTGGTCATGCATATCCTGTCAGCACTGGATCTTTCAGAAAGTCACTGGTGGTATTGGATTCCTGTGATGAACCACTAATGTCCCCACATGTTTTAAGGAACATGGGTTGGAGTTTGTTGGTGTTTACTTGGTTCAGCACAAGTCTGATTACTTTTACATTTTGGATGTTTTGGGTATGTTGCAGTAATAGATCTATCCCAAGATTGACACTAAACATACATTGATTATTTTTACTCATTTTAGTCTCAGCAATGGTTCACTGGAATCCTGAATAATGAAGCTCATAAGTTTACAATCACTAAATGTCTACTTTTCTGTACTGGGAGTGCACACTAGTAAAGGAGGGTCACACCATAGGATGGGACAGTTTAAACAGTTTTATTGATCTCACCATAATGTTCTGCTGCCTTCTATTCCCCAGGAGCCATGTCTGCAGTGTGGGTCAATGGGTGGTGGTTTAGAAGAAGTGTGGGCTTACTGAACATGTCTTTAAAGACATGCCTGGAATTCTGGGTAATGTGGACTGTACGATCTGGAACCGTTCTAGGGGGTAAACCAGGGTTATACAGAGAGCTAAATGGGTATTCACAACATTTATTTAGTGTTGAGATGGCCTGTGTATTGCAATGTGATGTAGAATGTGAAGTAGTGGTGTTTACTTAGTGGAAGTCTTCGCATTCACTGTTCATGGTTAATGGTAAATGGACACTGCAATTACAAATGGTTTGATCCATCATGTTAAAGAGGACTGATTGTTTTTGTTTTCCCACCAGCTCAGAGGTCATACTGCTGTAAAGACGGGTCTGTTTTTATTTTCCTGGCCAGTATTCTTTTGTATAAAATTCAAGAGTCTAAGTTTGCGTGAGTCAATAAATGTCCTGATTGACTCCACAATGTGCCTCCTTGCCTTTCCTTTGGTCACACCCTGACAATTCCTTCTTGATGTTTTGCTGTGTTCTTTCAGTTGAGAACTGAGTATTTTTGCATATGTGGTGAAGCAAACCAAAGACTATGAAATGATCAGTTTGGATGATGCTGCAGATGTCAGGCCAGTTCATTTACTGTCAACTGTCATGGCGGGTTTGGCGAGACACAGAGGGATGAACACTCGCAGAGATGGGTCCAATGCAAGTAGTTTATTAACAAAAATAAGGCAAATGAAGCAGCAGCTACAGGGCATAAACCTGAACACAACACAAACATGCCCAGTGTTTTAAACAGTATTTGGTCCAGACCGACTACAAAATCTACTGAGTCCAGCACGTTTTAAAAACTGATTTCTGGGAGAAAATAAAAATGTGCCAGTATTAGCACAGGGAAACTGTAGGGTAACTGTTGGAATTAGACACTGGAGATGGAAAGACAGTTTAGAGAAGAAAAATCAGATGGAAAATGGGCTGTTTTGTCATTGAAAACACATGGAGATGGATGAAGGAGATCTGTGGTGGCTTCTTGTTTTAGAGATGATGCGCTTTCCATGTTTTTACAGTCATTGTAATAAACAGAGAAGCTGTGTTCTGCAAAAACAACAACAACAACAACAGTAACTGAGTGAACAGACTTTCAGGCAAAAGAAAACACGGCATGGGCAATCCTAAATTAGTCTGACCTCTTCCCTGATTGGGTTGGTTTTATAGCGCGAGCTCTCTCAATACGATCAGTGAGCTCTTAAAATTAAGAGGGTCAATGCCAGAGACTTTGTTAATACTCACATATTAGCTAACATTTACTGTTTGTATTTCCCATTTATTCACAGTATTTACTACCATCTCTGTGAAATATTATGTTTATTTTATTACAGAGATCACTGTGACTGAAATCTCAGATTTCTACATTAAACTCAAAGAAGTTTGGATGTACTGAAAGAAAATTGAGAAACTGTTCAAATTCAGCGTTTAAAAGGTGAGTAATTAATTACTTTCAAATGTGTAACTTAACAGCTAGTAGGACTTTAGCTAAACACATATCTAGCTGTATATCCTGTTCTGTCTGAGAGGTGAAGTTTCTAACGTTAACAAGGGTGTTGTTAGCCAATTATAGGAAGTCAGTGCCGTATGCTAAAAAACAGCACCACACCATAATGCTCCCACCTCCAAACTTCACTGTTGGTTTGGTGTTTTTGATCCAACTCACAACCAGATGATGATAAGGTCACAAATCTGCACTTCTCTTTACCACAGTTTCTGAAACATACGGCCTCAGGTCAGATAACATGACAACAAAGTCCATCATTGACCTTTGGCCCAAGGAGCTCTAGTAGTAGTAAGTACACTTCTGAGCAACCGTGTTCAGACATAGTGTTTGTTATGGACATACCATGACTAGCACAGAAGTCCAATATACATCCCACCACTCTGGTTCAGATCAGGCAGGCTGTTCAACCCAATCACTCATCTCCACATTTCCCAGTAATTGCTTACATGGCATGGATATCACCCAGCAGAACAATGGAGTCAGTGCATGGGACCCTCTCCGAATTACCACCCACTTTCTCCAAGAGAGCAGAAAACTCTAAACTGCTGTTGGGCACGAATGCATTTTTCTATCTGCAACACAAAGTCGCATCGAAGTGACCCTCTCATCTACCGGGACAATCTGGACCTTCCGGATGGTGGGTACACATGCTTGTGCCATGTTACTTGTTTGAGCTCAGACAGGGTACGTGGACTGCGCAGCCACCTGGCGCTCAGGTGAAGATACAACCCTCAGACCTGGATCCAGGGGTAGGTCTCGGTAAACCTTTTCCTTTTCCAAATGCATTCTGTTATTGGACTGTGCCATCAGCATATGATCATGAGGAAGGAGATCATATGAGAGGCTGGAGTTTGAGTGGCTTTGGCATGTAACCTAGTAACAGATACAAGGTGTGTTTGATGGGCTTTTTCTGAGTTGGACAGCAATTTTAATGGGCTTCTCAAATTAAAATCCCTGTGCTTTTAAGCAGCATTATCTGAGATTCTGTATTTTTTTTACTCCTGGCCTCTTACATTTCATGATGGTTGAGCATTTATGTTTATTTGTTAGCTTATTCTGTTGCGAATGGAAATTGGAAAACAGGAATCCGGGTCTAGACCCCTAATGAGCAAGCCAAGGGCGACAATGGCAAGGAAAAACTCCCTGAGAAGTGAGGAAGAAACCTTGAGAGGAACCAAGACTCAGTAGGGAAACCCATCCTCCTCTGGTTGACCCGGGATTCTAGAAATTACTTTGGGCTCGGAAACGTGTTAGTTCAGGGATTACGGTAATAGACGCAGGTAGTTACTAACTTGGTCACAATTGGCCCAATGCAGAAATTGGCAGATTCTAGGCATCCTGACATAGGCAGTGGCAGCTTGGGTGGAGATGGATGAAACAAACCTGGTTTGATTTTGGGTGGAGTATATAGGGCAGCCAGAACAGAGTGGAATGCTGCATATCGTCAGCAGCTGGTTGCAGGTCAGAGGTTATTCGCTGACAGTCTCCTCTTCCATGTCCTACAACAAAATGAACTGTGTCAGTAACCCTATAAGGACAAAAGCAGTTGTGGTATTCTCTCACATATGCAGCACTCATTTGATGACATTTACCCAGCTCGTTCTTTAACACATATATATTATATTATATTTGTTTATAAAGATGTTCTCCTTAGTTTAAGAAATAATAGTGAAAGTTGAATAATGTTTCTTCCTCTAAATGTTAGTGTTGTTACCACTGTATTCAGTATCAAGAAGAACGTTACTCACTTATTTCCTGCTTCTTTGGTTGTTATAATTAAACCAGTTGAAGTTCACTGGCCTTTCAGTTATTAGTTATACTGTAATTACAATGGCATGGATATGGAAAAGCTCCTTACCTTAAAGCTGCTTTCCACAAGTTTGTTCAGCAGAAAGGCCTCTGATTCAACTGAGAACTGGCTCTGCTCCATGCTGGCCAAAAGTCTCAGATAATTTGTCATGAGCTCCACCTTTCTATAAACATAAACAACAACAGTCTATTAGAGATAATGGTCTTTTGATGTGTATGGGAATATCATTTAGTCATATTTACTGATCCTATGATCATGCTTGAGGGACCAACATATGGGTATTTCTGAAACAGTGTCTTTTACCGTTTGCTGTGTTTCTGTCCACTGAAACGTTGTTTGAGAGCCTCCTGGTCTGCCTCTTCACCTGACTGGGTCTCACTAATCTCTAGTTCTGTTGTGAGAGAGTGAGAGAGATCCAGATAAACAAATCTCCACCAATATAAAATATTCATAAAGAAACAAATATTAGCAAATATGAAACACAAAAACTATTAATTATTTGCCAAGGTAAAAACCCATCCATTTACCACCACCTTTATGCACCAGGCAGCCCTTTCAAACAAGCTCTGTTATCTTACACACTTACCGATCTTCCTGATGAACTCGCCTTCATCCTCTTGGGCAGCTTCCACCTGAAATCAGAGGTTAGTTAGAAAACAATTACACATCTATAAGTTATTCTGCGCTGCAAGAGTCTGAACTCTGTGTACCTTCTGATTTGTCCTGTTGATGGTAAGTCCCAAGTTGTCCACCAACACTGCCAGGATGATACTTGAAGGACAGAGAACAAAGATGAAGTGAACATTAAGTACATAAACATGCACTGAGTAGTAATAAGTCAATGCTGTCTGGCTGGATGGGGAACGTTATTCCCAGTAACTTACTTGAGGAGAATTAAATTCTCCACAACGATGTACAACACCAGAAACACCATGATGTGAGCAGCTCCTGTTGACAGCAGAAAACAGAGAATGGATATTATTGATAAAAATTCACTACAATAGTTACCATTTTTATTAATTTTGTTTAATTATTTTAATTATTTAAATAATCAAGTGAAAGATTGTTAGAGCACTGGTTTATCTGATCTATGTGATTAAATAGTTTCTTAAGCCACATTTCCTTCATCTGAACTGTTGTAAAATTTGAGATTTAATGATGCAACAAATCATTTCCTGAATATAAGTACAATTAAAATATAGTAGATTTGATCTTTTGTGATTGACCCCTTACCTTTGTCATAGCTGGTATTATAGACCAGGCCCCAGTCATCCAGCGTCAGCACCTGAAACAAGGTGGTAATGGTGCTGAAAATACCTCCAAACCTCTCCGGGTCTGACTCACTATATAACACCCGGAGAAAAATGGTGAACATGCAAATGACCATTAGCATGATGAATGAGGTGGAGCCAATGGACCGCAAGGACTTTACAGCTGTTGCCAAGATTATTTCGAGTGTGTTGAAGGAGCTGGAACAAGAGACAGAGTGCCAGAGTTAATGTATGTGAGTAAACTGAACTTCCCAAAAACGGTTTTGGTACATTGATCAAAGCTGCTGATCATCGTTTTATTTATAGCTCTTTGTTGATTGATCTATAACATCTAGAGACATTATTATATCACAACCTAATATATCACAACCTAATCAGGCTGAAATAGTTAGTATAGGATTAGTACATATCAACTACTGATTCAAAGTGATAGCCACAGATATGGACACCCGTAACTTCCTAAACGCTACAAAAATGAAAGACACTATAAGAGTTGAATCCACAAACTGCTAAGTGAAACACCATAGTATTGCTTATTGGCTTAAAGGTTCTGTGAAATGTGTTGTTCATGCTCTACAGACTCCTTCTTTAGTCTATTCCTGCTTTAAGCATCAGTGAGGTCATTTCACATCACGTCCATCAAAGTGTACTTTTTCTTACCGGATGGCTTTGAGCAAACGGAAGGCTCTGATTGCTCGTGCTCCTTTCATAATCTTCAGAGCCCGGAAGACGCTGGAGGTCTGTTTACCGCCCGCGAGTCCTGTGGTTTGCGCCAATGGCAGTGCAAAATCCACCACACTCATGACAATAATGATGAAATCTGAAAGAAAAAGGAGAAACAATCAGACTGAATAAGTTCTTACATCTAACATCTCAGTACTTGATATTTAAAAAAAAAAAAATATGCAAAGGTATTTGGGTTTTAGGACCAGGTTGACTACTCTCATAAGAGATGGATCAGCTCACCCATGTTGTTCCAGGAGTTCAGGAAGTACTTGTGTCCCCACGCCAGGAGCTTCAGAAAGAACTCCATCAGGTAGATACCCAGGAAACAGGCATCCACCGCTGAGAACACCCAACCTAGTACAGCCATATAAAAAGATCAGAGTTTATATCAGAATAATGACCAGACCTTTTATCATGACTTCTGATATGATCAGAATACTGTACTAAAATAATCAGTACAAGTCAGAGTGTCTATGATAATGTTACCGTGTGTGCTTAATATTGTGGTGTACTGAACTACTGAATACTGCACATGTCCAGAGTGTATCCATATTAACGTCTGTGTGAACATGTACTCTATGGTTCTCTATCTCTAGATATCTCTATATCATATCTCTATAGTTACCAATGATGAGGTTAAATTTTACCCAAAATAAGAAAAAAATATGACAGAGTGAACATGAGCTCTACACAGTGTATGACCGCACCTCCTCTCACACTGACTCTTGGGAAGGCCTGGGTGATCAGCAGCGTGGTATCAAGTACAACCACGAACAAGATGAAACTGGTGAATAGAGGGTTCTGGGTGAAGTTAAAGATGAGGTCGTAGATCTGCTCGACCCGTGTCCACCAACACTTCACTGAAGAACCATCAACCTGGAATTGATCTCTGGATTCATCCTCTACAGACAGAGAAAGAGAGACAATGATGAGCATGCTTGATGGGCTGAGGGTATATGTTTGTGTGTGACAGAGAGGGAGTGTAGGTGTGTGTGAGTGGGGTTGAAGTTTTAGAGCCAAAAGCTCTGGCAGAGTAACCTTCTTCCGAAAGGCTGTCGTGGTCAGTGCTGTAGAGGGTGTGTTGTCTCGGCCCACAGCAGAGGTAGAAACACAGGATGCTGAAAATGGTGATCATCGTCATCTGTAAACACATCATTTGTTATGATGGTGTTAAATTTTATTCTGAATTTATAGCTCTTCTACAAAAAATGAATGGAATTTCTAATCCATTCTATTGTGTAAAATGTCTGTAGGTACGTCTGAATAAATCCCTCACCCCCACGTAAAACAGAGCTCTGTCTGGCAGTAGAGGAAGACCGTGAACATGCAGCTCAAAACGAGCAGAATGCTCACAGTATGTGCCAACTCCCCTATACACACATACACAAACACACACACACAGAAACATCAGACAGATTATTTACATGGTGCACTTACTCCTTCTCACCACATGAGGGCACACTACTGCCCTCTCTACTGAGCAAAGCCCACTGAGTCTCTCTAGGTCTTGAGAATGGACGTACCTGTTGGAGACCTCAACGATAAAGAAGAAGTCCGGACTCTGCAGACCCTGAGGTGTTACATCCCCACAGGGAGAGTTCCTCTGACACACCCATCTATACAAACACACACCACACACACACCACACACACACACAGTTGATTGTTGAACAAAAACATAAGAGGGAGCTGTTGCTCCAACTCAACTCAAAGTTATGTACATCTCTCTCTCACGCACTCACTCACTCACGCACTCACCCACCCTCACTGTCTTTTACACACACACACATGTTTATTTCAAATAAAAACAGCAGTGGGAGCTCTCACCTGACCCAGTTGATGCTGCCGCTCATCACCATGAAGCCCTCTTTAGTCATGTTAGCAGAGTCGTTCTGCAACGTCCACACACTCTCCTCAGAACTCTCGCTAACACACACACACACACAGGGGAGTTTAAATATGATGCTAATATTAAATATAGCGATTAGACAGACTGACACGTGTTTGTTGTTAAAATCAATCTTGTGTAAAAAGCTACAGCAGCAACACAGTGATCTGAACTGTCACATTAAGTCTATGTGATGTAGATACCTGTAATTGAAGCTGTTGATCTTCAAGATTTCCTCCTCACTGTAGTAACGCACGTTGTTCCTGGAATAAGGTCCCCCACCAACTACCTTAAATGTGTAGCTTTGGAGAAAAAACACACACACACACACAGTTAGGCATAAAATTTTGAGATGAGGGTCGATTTACATCAGAAATTTGATATGAGAAGTAAAATTAAATATGAAGATCATTTTTAAAAGATCATTTTCAATAAATAATATTATAGGAGATTGAAACTGATTACAATGGTACATTATCAATACACTACAGTATCTTCTACACCCAGACAAAGCATACAAGCAGAAATAGAACAAATATGTGGAATAGTGTTTATAATCCTTACCTGCCCAGGAACCTCTCCAACTCTCCCGAGACGTTACTCTTGATGGCAAAGAATGGATAGAAGACTAGGGATGAAGAGAGAGTGAACGAGAGAGACAGAGGGTTAGGTAAACCTCCAAACAGTACCACACCTAGCACACTATATACAGAGCTATGAGCACCTATGTAGCAAAGTAAGAAAAAAAGCTTTAGGATGTTTGAGGCTCATGTTGCCTTCATGCCTCCAGAATTATCAGAAATATGAGTTTCTGACCTAAAAATGCACATCAACGTCCTTCCAGTCATAGTTCTAAGACTTTCTGTTACTGACCTTTACCCATTCTACACGGTGGAGGAAAGGACGGTTTTAGAGCTTGATGGCAGGTCATTTTAATCCTAAACTTACTTTTAGGAATCACTAATTAGGTCTTAGAAGCTTGTTTACACGTGACCCCTGCATTATGTAAGAACTGCAATGGGTTGTATTTATACAATGGGGGGGGAGTGTTAAAAAGACCCCAAAAAGATCAGGGGAGCTGATTGGTGAAGCATGTTCCCAACTACAAAGCACTTCAATGTAAAGACTGTGTAACTCCAGCTTGGCTAAAGGGAAACAGGAGCACCTGATGAGCATGTAAAGGCAGCATCAGATTGGGGATCTTTCATACAGCAGGATTTATCAGTTAGCCAGATCATTTAATCCAAATCTGAGGACTGTTCAGTGAGAGGGAAGATGAGGGGATTTCCTTTTGCACTAAATTAAAAAGGTTTTGTTGTGCAGCTTATTGAGAAATCCTCCTGCATGAAGTTCTACCCAGCAGTCTAAAGTGTGAGAGGACACTTACGGTCGTTGAAATAGAAGCACGGCACGCCCGGCTCAGGCTTTGGGCAGTCAAAGTACCGCCGGTTTAGCCGTGTGCTCTCCTGCAGGGTGGCGTTAACGTCAAACGCCAGCTGGCTGCCTGGTAGACACTGAGAGACGCTCTGAAAGACAGAAACAGTGAATGGTCATTTTTACTTCAGGTTAGTTTTGGGCTCCTCTACACCTAAAAACATTGGTCAGTAACTGATGAGAGAATCAGGTGTGTTTAAGTAAAGAGACCATTAGACTGTGCTGGACTCCAACCTTCCAGCACTAGGCTTGGGCTCTCCTGCACTAGCGTGTATTCTGGAGTATGTAATGTAGACATATGAATGCAAAAGCATGATTTCAAAGAAGAGAAGAAGAAGAAGATACACACAGTGTTCCCGTGAACATGCTGGTCCCCAAAGATGTCCGCCACGTTGCGCCTGTTCGGTTTGCTGGAAACTGCCCTCTGTGGGTGTTCAAGGCCACAGGAAACCACCAGGCCCACAGCAAATAGAAGGGTCAGTATTCTGACCATCATTCCTAAACTTCTGTTAAAAATGAGAGTCATATGAGTCAGTTGTAGCTTCACATGTTTTACATCATTAGTAAAGAGTTAGAACACTGTAATAAAAATTTACATATTTATGTTATTGCCAGAATGATGAATACACTTATGGAGGACTCTAAAACAATGAAGAAAAGCTGCACTGGATAAACAATCTAATGAAACTAAATCACATAAACGTCAGGTATTAAACAAAGTGATTGAATTAAAATGATTGTAAATAAAAATGTTAATGATCTTGTTAAAGGTTTGTCCTTCGCTCAACTGAAACACTTAGGGGTGTCTAATACTGGTGTCTTACTAATAATACTTACTGGTGTCTAATTAGCAAAACTCTAATTTACATTGTTTATAGGAGTAATTTTATTACATTGTATAATGAAATGATGCTTCTCTTTCTTAGATTTATAGTGAATACATCGAGTGTGTACTATCAGCCATGCTGTAGTGTCCTTCTCACCGTTCAGTTCAACAGTTATCACCGCTATAGGAGATGCCCCCCTAGTTCGGTACCCCCTATGACATGTAACACTCACCTGATCCCGCTGATGCGACTTTCAGCTCATCTGATGAGATCATGAACTAAACGCCTCAGCTTATAAGGACGTTCTACCCGACTATGACGTAACAACGGTCACGTTGCCATGCTAACAATTCAATTTACGTTACTACGGCAACAACAATAGACCTTAATAAATTCAATTACATTTATAATGAAAAATATGTTTATTAAAAGCGTGTGTAAGACTAATTAGACAAAAATAAACTGTCTACATTTACTTAATGTACAGAACTTCGTTATGTGTCGCAAAAAAAACATCAGCTCCTCGGGATCGCGCCCTCTTCCGGGACGATTCTGAGCCACCGCCCACAGGCCCATATAAGGACTTCCGCCTTGTTTGGTTCATGTGTTTGGTATCGGTTCATGATTCATGTTCATTGGGATACCACCTGGGATTGTGGTATTTCCGCCATTGGGTGTCGAGAATTGTATCGTTTGGGATCTCGAGGTTTCTCGAGAGGTTCCCCGTACTGTAGTAGTGTGTTGAGGCCAGCTTCTGCTCGGTGTTCGTGTTCAGGAGCAGGTCACCCTGACAATCAGGTCATCATTGAGGGTCGCTCGCTTACGGCCAGGATGTACTGGCGACCCCCGCTCACGGCAGCACGCTGCGGTTCCAGGTTTGGTCGGACTAACCGTGTTTACTCAGTAGCTGGTCCCCCACCTCACTCCCCCAGTCCCCCACCTCAACTCCCCCAGTCCCAGGTTCGTTTTTGGTTCGTCCTCTTGTTTTCCACGTTCATGTTTTGCTGCTTTTTTGCCTCACTTGTCCTCCTTTGTTTTTCCCCTTGTGTTAATAAATCTGCTTGCTTTGACTCCATCTCTGCCAGTGTTCGTCCCTCTGTGTCTGGCCTAGCACGCCATGACAAACAGGTCATTTAATTTCTAATTATTAATGAACTAAATGTATTTCTCATGCCATAAATAAACTGTTTACCTGTCCTTGTTATTTTATTCTTATTAAATATATTTGAAAGAAAGAAAGTGCATTAATTTAGTAAATACATTTTAATAATATTAAAACACATTAAACTTCAGAAAACTATGATAGCTATGAACTATGATTAGATTTAATAGTAATTATATCAGAAATCATTCAGAATTAGGTTTTTATTGGTCAATTATCCATAAAACACCTGATAAAATAATTCAGTGAAACTGAAATGAATCAAGTTCGTATCTTGGATCTTCATACAGTCAGGATTTATTAATCACAAATACAATCATCAGGTGGAGAAGCTAAATTAGGCAGCTAGCTCTTTCAGAAGTGAGCTTCTCTAGAGTTAGATATCCAGCCTGTAGTTTTCAGCAGGACGTGTTTAACAGCTTCACCCACTCTCGAGAGGTTTTCTAACACGATCATTTTTTCTCCAAATAAATTCTGAATAAAACGTCTTTGTCAGGATTGTGGAGCTCCAGCTGACTACGTCCTTTCTTCTGCTGCTGCTAAGATGAGCTAACTTAGCTGTGACTAAATGATCTTTCTAGAAAGCTTCGTTCAGCTCAGGATGAAATCAGCCAGCTCTGATGATCACATCTGCACAGTTGTCCAGCTCTGGCAGCAGAGTCCCAACGCCGGACTAATCAAGAGCAAACCGGTCGTCCGGGAGCGGCCAGTCCCCGTAAGACGCGGGGTTTCACCCTCACTGTTTGTTGGGACAGCGACCGCATGGCCTGTCAGCTGTGCTGGACCACGACCTTATAAAAAAAGTCCTTTATATATATTAAAATATTTTTATAAAACTTATAATAAAAAATACTGAACGCAGCAGCAGTCCTGCTTCCTCCCAGTGTCCTACCTGTAGTTTTGGGCTCCTCTGTTTCTCCTGTTGACTCTCTCTCTGTTTCCCACTAAGTTCCTACATGTCCCTGAGCTCTTTTTTAGACATTACTCTGATATTTTTTGCTCATGGTCAGTTTTAGAGTGAATTACTCTCCTGCACATATTGCTAGCATTACTCCACGTGTTTTACTCTATACTAGTCAGCTAAGCTTGCTCTCTTATATGATCTTGTGAGGAGGGAAGAAGCAGGATCTCGTAATCAACACTAAGGGCTGTGTTTGATATCAGGTGTGCAGAATATCAGCTGTAAGGTTGTTACAGTCTGGGATATGAGGAATATCAGCTGTAAGGTTGTTACAGTCTGGGATATGAGGCACTTAGGTTTCGCTCGAGCAGCTCAGCACCTCAGTGACGTCATTGCCGTTTGCGTCCGTCTGTAAACTAAGTCAAGTTAATATGATCGTCAATAAGGTGTTGTCTTTTCATACATTATATTATCTACACTCTCAGATCTAATGTGTCACTTCTTCTACACATCTTCTCTCTAACACATTTTGTCAGTCCTGGATTCTTTTAAAACACGTGTAATATTTCTCCATAATTCTCTACACATGTGTGTTAACCTTCAAGAAAATACATTCATATCAGAAAATCAATCAGTTGTACCTGAGTTTTAGTATTAAATGTAATCATATGTGGATAAAAATGTAGATTATTTCCCCTCAAACAGAAAAACTAACATCAATTAAAATCTGAGTCCTTGGATCAATCATGTCTCTCCAGTCCAGTTTTTAATGTTCAACCATCGCCTCGCTCTTTTTGGACGTTGGTGGCCAGGATGGAGCAGGACCCTGATTTATCTGTGTTTTAAATGATATAAAACTTTGGGATTAAACATTTAAATCTGGTTAATAAGTGATAGCAGTAGAAAACCCGGTTAAGTGCTGCCGTCTAACCGAGTAGTTATTTAGTAGCTATAGTCATATATTAACAGTAGCTCCAGTCATTTAACATTAGCAACGCTAGCTAGGCTATCTGTTAAGTTAGCGCTCGAGCACAGAGTTAGAGGACATTCAGACACAGGTTTGCTGTTAAATCAGGTTCACTGTTGTTATTTCGTGCTGTAAGTTAGCCTCGCTCGGTAGCTGGTGTTAAATAGTTCAGTAAGCTGGGTTAGCGTAACTAGCCGCACTGCATAGTTCAGTCATGAAATGGTGGAAAATACGTTGACCGCGGTTGATAGTGTAGTTTATTTCTGCAGCGATGGTGTGGAGATGATGTGAAGAAATGCTCTATTCACGGCGTCTTCTTGAGTATTAAAAAGGTTTATTACAAGCAGATCCAGCCTCTTGATCAGACTCCATGGTAGCCTGAGAGAGGGTTTGGGCCAATGTGAATTTCCTCTGAATAACAACTCTGAGGTCCCTGCTTATGTAGACTAGTGTTGACTTTTTCTGGTGTTATTGGAGACTTCTGGAGACTCTGAGGTGAAAACACATGTTCTTCAGGAGCTGCTGTGAGTCCCGTCCCACAACACTCACAGTGCTCAGTCTCTCAGTCGGAGCAGACCCACACCGCTCCATGTCCACACTGCAAATGAACTGCGCATGCCCAAACCCGCCGCTGACCCCGCCCCCTGTTTTCAGAGCGGGGTGTAAATAGAAATGCGTCTTCAGAGAGACACGAAATAAACCACTGCATTTAACTCACACAGTCTCACTCACCTCAAATCTAACAGACAAACTGTTCCATTGGTTAAAATCACGCACATGATTAATTGCCCATCTTCACGCGACTGTAATAATTATATTCCAGATTAAAATTCATGGAAAGATATTTACTGATCATTACTGAAGTTTTTATCTTGATAAAGAGTTGCTATTTAACCTTTATAAATTAAATGTGAATCACATATTAGCAAGTTCAACTGTATAATATTTTTGTTGCTACGCTGGCATATGAAGCTGATACCAGCAGGTAAAGACAGCTGCTGTGCACTTGCTATCCTCTATCCAGCTAGTTCCTTTAGTGTGTGTTTGCTTACTAACAAATATTACCAACAGTTATCTACATCCTATCCCCCCACAGGTCATCTCTCCTGACTGTTCCAGTGGGTGAAATATTCCATGTGATTAATTGCCCATTCATGATTGAAATACATGGAGATATATATTTTATTACTGTGTTCTTTTCTTCAGTGTTGCTGTTCACTTTTTATTAAATGGAAATCACATTTTACCAAATTCAGTTGCTCTCTTTGCATAGAAAACTGATACCAAGACGTAAAGCTGCACTTACCAGCAGCTAGATGGACTAGTTTGCACTTATCTGCACCTATTCTCCACTTCTCTGGTGGTGAAACATGGGTTGTTAGTAAATAAGTTGTAGCTTGGTTCATTTTGCTATAATAAAAGGTGACTTACGCTGCTTCCTGTATTATAAACGTAATTCTAATTACCTATATTCTAACTGTTATTTTTATTCCTTAGTTATCTATCAACTACTGAAAGTGGCTCTAGCGAAGAGCATCATCGCTGACTTTCCATCCCTGAGAGTCTAAGTAGATGGAAAAAGAGAAGGATTTGTAAGTATATGCTTTGATTCTCAGTTGTAAGCTGTGCAGAGCTGACTTTCATATTTTTAAATATAAGGTTAGACAAAGGATCAAATCACTTTTCAAATCTTTTATTAATTACTATTTATGTAAAGCTGCTTTGTGACGACAACAGTTGTAAAAAGCGCTATACAAATAAATCTGACTTGACTAAAGCATCTGCAACTGTTTTTAAATGCTTAAATAAAAAAATAGGTTTCAATACTACCTCAAATACCTTAAATGTTTCTCAGTTAATATCCCTGAACATTTTTATGATCCAACATCTCATTCTGGGTTTCTGTGTGGTCTCAACAGCCCTTCAGTGTGTAATGTGCCTGGGGTGTCACATCCTTAGCGGTAAAGTTGCTGTTGCGCCATTTCATTTATAAGGATAAGAGCTAAATCAAAGGATCTCCAGGTTTAAGAAAGGGCAATGAAAAATAGACTAAGCATCATTCTCAGTTTAAGATCCTCTGAAAAATCTGACCTCACAAATGTGGTGCCTTTTGCAAGTTTGACCTTTTTTAGTGGGAGATTGCATTGACAGAAGATCAGCACTGCGGTTTGTTCATTTTGCTGAGAGAAATCTGTAGCATTATCTTTGCACCTGTTACTTTTGGGCTTGCTGTGTTTCTGAAACAGCTTATTATAGATCACCATACACTCTTCAATGCACTGTATAGCTGTAGTCTCACTCCAAAGCACCATGTCATGATTCATAATCCCAGAATGCTTTGGATCGCTCTCAGTTATGATGCATGAGATTGGAGACAAAGCAAAACCCGCTCAAGAGGCAAGAACATGTGGTATGCAACTTTAAAAATATTGCTAAAACACTCACTTAAAAACATCTAGTTCAGGAAATCTATCATTTCAAACTTGCCAATCCTTTCTGTAGAAAATGGAGATTGGTAATGCATATCCTGTCAGCACTGGATCTTTGAGAAAGTCACTGGTGGTATTGGATTCCTGTGATGAACCACTAAGGTCCCCACATGTTTTAAGGAACATGGGTTGGAGTTTGTTGGTGTTTACTTGGTTCAGCACAAGTCTGATTACTTTTACATTTTGGATGTTTTGGGTATGTTGCAGTAATAGATCTATTCCTAGATTGACACTAAACATACATTGATTATTTTTACTCATTTTAGTCTCAGCAATGGTTCACTGGAATCCTGAATAATGAAGCTCATAAGTTTACAATCACTAAATGTCTACTTTTCTGTACTGGGAGTGCACACTAGTAAAGGAGGGTCACACCATAGGATGGGACAGTTTAAACAGTTTTATTGATCTCACCATAATGTTCTGCTGCCTTCTATTCCCCAGGAGCCATGTCTGCAGTGTGGGTCAATGGGTGGTGGTTTAGAAGAAGTGTGGGCTTACTGAGCATGTCTTTAAAGACATGCCTGGAATTCTGGGTAATGTGGACTGTATGATCTGGAACCGTTCTAGGGGGTAAACCAGGGTTGTACAGAGAGCTAAATGGGTATTCACAACATTTATTTAGTGTTGAGATGGCCTGTGTATTGCAATGTGATGTAGAATGTGAAGTAGTGGTGTTTACGTAGTGGAAGTCTTCGCATTCACTGTTCATGGTTAATGGTAAATGGACACTGCAATTACAAATGGTTTGATCCATCATGTTAAAGAGGACTGATTGTGCTGTTTTTGTTTTCCCACCAGCTCAGAGGTCATACTTCTGTAAAGACGGGTCTGTTTTTGTTTTCCTGGCCAGTATTCTTTTGTATAAAATTCAAGAGTCTAAGTTTGCATAAGCCAATAAATGTCCTGATTGACTCCACAATGTGCCTCCTTGCCTTGCCTTTGGTCACACCCTGACAATTCCTTCTTGATGTTTTGCTGTGTTCTTTCAGTTGAGAACTGAGTATTTTTTGCGTATGTGGTGAAGCAAACCAAAGACTATGAAATGATCAGTTTAGATGATGCTGCAGATGTCAGGTCAGTTGATTTACTGTCAACTGTCATGGCGGGTTAGGCCAGACACAGAGGGATGAACACTTTTCATCATTTTCTTGAGCCAGACACTGACTCTCCTCTTTTACTCTTTTACCTCTGTAAAGTAAGAAGTGGGTGTGAGATTTTGAGCGAGGTGTTATGTTATGTTACTGTCATGTGTTTTTTGCTCTGTGTGCTCTGTATTTAAACAACTTCATAGTTGGAATATATGAAGCTCATTAACACAGAAATTAAAAACCACAACACTCACCCATGCCCAGTGTTTTAACCAGTATATGGACTCGTCCAGACCGACTACAAAATCTACCGAGTCCAGCACGTTTTAAAAACTGATTTCTGGGAGAAAATAAAAATGTGCCAGTATTAGCACAGGGAAACTGTAGGGTAACTGTTGGAATTAGACACTGGAGATGGAAGGAGAAGAAAATGTTCAGAGAAGAAAAGGCTGTTTTGTCAATGAAACACATGGAGATGGATGAAGGAGATCTGTGGTGGCTTTTTGTTTTAGAGATGATGTGCTGTCCATGTTTTTACAGTCATTGTAATAAACAGAGAAGCTGTGTTCTGCAAAAACAACAACAACAACAACAACAATAGTAACTGAGTGAACAGACTTTCGGGCAAAAGAAAACATGGCAAGGGCAATCCTATATTAGTCTGACCTCTTCCCTGATTGGGTTGGTTTTACAGCGTGAGCTCTCTCACTACAATCAGTGAGCTGTTAAAATTAAGAGGGTTAATACCAGAGACTTTGTAAATACTCACATATTAGCTAACATTTACTGTTTGTATTTCCCATTTATTCACAGTATTTACTACCATCTCTGTGAAATATTATGTTTATTTTATTACAGAGATCACTGTGACTGAAATCTCAGATTTCTACACTAAACTCAAAGAAGTTTGGATGTACTGAAAGAGAATTGAGGACCTGTTCAAATTCAGCGATTAAAAGATAAGTAATGAATACTTTCAAATGTGTAACTTGTGTACAAATGTGTAAAATGTGTGTAACTTAACAGCTAGTAGGACTTTAGCTAAACACATATCTAGCTGTATATCCTGTTCTGTCTGAAAGGTGAAGTTTCTAGCGTTAACAAGGGTGTTGTTAGCCAATTATAGAAAGTCAGTGCCGTATGCTGAAAAACAGCACCACACCATGATGTTCCCACCTCCAAACTTCACTGTTGGTTTGGTGTTTTTGGGGTGATATGCAGTGCCTTTTGTTCTCCAAACATGGTGTGTATTATGGCCTTCAAAGAGTTAAATTTTGGTCTCATCTGACCAGACTATATTCTCCCAGTATTTCACAGGCTTATCTTTATGTTGTTGAGAACTTTAGATAAGCTTCAACATTCACACCTTGAACCAACTGATATTTATTTGCAATAAGTGGCAGGATTGCTTTCCAGTTATTGATAGGTTTTAGCTGGTGTCCTGACTTTCCATGGCTTTTTGCACCTCTCTTTCTTCATGTGTTCAATACTTTTTCCCTGTGTCATCGTACTGCTTGTAGTAATGAGACTTGATTTTCTGGAGCTGCCGCTGACGCTCGTCTCCTGCCGCTGGAGTGAACCTATAAGCCAGCAGGTCACTTGCTCATTGTTTGTTAGCATTAGCTAAATGTTCTTACTCTCTGTTTAGACGTTTTAATATTAGTTTGGTCTTACTTATCTTTCCAATACTTTTCTAATCTGTTGTGTCGCTTAGCTTGTAAGTGATTCTGTGTTATTAACTGCATCCGCAAACCGGTTCAAGGTCCTCAGCCTGTCATCTTTGCCTCCCTCGTCTTCCCCAGAACCGAGGAAAATTACAAAGGTTGGTATTCTCATTATTGGAGATTCCATTTTTAGACATTTAAAAGTGTCTAAGGGTAATTCCACAGTTTCCTGTCTTCCAGGTGCCTGTGTATTGGATGTCACCCTCTGGTTGCCTGCAAGCTTCAGCACCATCCTCCACGTGGGGACAAACGGCACCTCTGGCCATCGCAGCGAAGGAAATGAGGTAAGCCTGTGTGTGTCTTTATTCAGTGTAATTTCAGTTGGTCTGTGTATGTTGGTTGTCTTGGCCTGTGCTCACTCTGACGCTTGACATTATGTGATTAAAATCTTGGCAAAGTGTGAATTAAACAGAAACACAAGACTTGATGTGTTTAAACACCGTCTTCCTCTTTTTATTCGTTTCATCATCGTTTTTTTGTTGGTCTTGGTTTTGTTGTGTCTTGGCAACTTCACATCCACTATTCCCAATAACTGCCTTGTCTTAATTACTTTATGCACTTAAGAAATAACTACCTGAAACAATTAGCTATCATTTTAAAGCCTTCTCCTGCATTGTGGGCTTTAGTTCTCTTAATTTTCAGAGTACAACTCAGGAGGACAACGTCATCTGCAAACAACAGAGAAGCTGCCCTCGCCCCCCTGCCAGAAGCCCTCTTGCCCCAGGCTACACCTTGCTATCCTGTCCATGAATATCAAACAAGAGTGGAGACAAGGTGCAGCTCTGACGGAGTCCAGTGGCTACACTAAACAAGCTTGAGAATACAGACACAGCACTCACACAGAGAGTACAAGGAAAGCATGGCTTGCGTCAGCAAACCTGGCACCCAATACTCCCAGTGCACCTCCTCCAAGATGTTTTAGGGAACATGGTTGTAAACCTTCTCCAAGTCCACAAAATACATGTCGACTGCAGTGGGATACTCCCATGCCCCCTCAACTATCTGAGAAAAGGTGAAGAGCTGCTCCACTATTCCACAGCCAGAACAGAATCCGCACTGCTCCCCCTTCATCTGAGTATCAACTATCGGGTAGATTCCCCTTTCCAGTACCTGAGATACACTTTCCTGGAGAAGCTGAGGAGTGTGATGCCACGATAGTCCCCTTTCTTGAAAATGAGCGCCACCACGCCAGTTTTCAGAGGCACAGTTCCCGAGGCCTATGCAACATTGCAGAGGCGTGTCAGGGACCAAGCGATGGATTCTAATACCCCCGGTATTCTCCATCAGGTATGTTCCTCAGGTTTAGGAGTTCCTCAAAGTGTTCCTTCCAGCGCCCAACAATATGCTCAGCTGAGGTCAGAGCTTCACTGCTTTTACTGAGCACTTTGGACAGTGACCCTCCTTCCCCTTCTAAGCTGTTAAAGCATTTTCCAGAACCTCCTTGAGGCCACCCGAAAGTCATTCTTCATGATCTCTACAAACACGCTTCTGTCACTGACACAGCTGCCACCATTTTAGCCTTTCGGTGCCAATCAGCGGAATTGGGAGTACTCTGAGCTGACCAAGCTTGAAAGCCTCTCTATTCCGCTTGACGGCCTCCCTCACCATAGGTATTCGCCAACAGGTTATTTGGTTTCCGTCAAATCAAGCACCAAGCTTTTGGCCACAGCTATGTACAGCCGCTTCCACGATTGAGGTTCTGAACAGGGTTCATTCTGACTCCATGTACCCCGACCTCCTCCAAAACATGTGGTAAGCTCATGTGGAGGTTGGAGTTGAAATCACAGTCCTTTGCCAGCCTTTCCCAGCAGACCCTCAATTAATTTGGGTCTACCAGGTCTGTCTGTCAGTTTTCCGATCCAACTCACAACCAGATGATGATAAGGTCACAAATCTGCACTTCTCTTTACCAGAGTTTCTGAAACATACGGCCTCAGGTCAGATAACATGACAACAAAGTCCATCATTGACCTTTGGCCCAAGGAGCTCTAGTAGTAGTAAGTACACTTCTGAGCAACCGTGTTCAGACATAGTGTTTGTTATGGACATACCATGACTAGCACAGAAGTCCAATATACATCCCACCACTCTGGTTCAGATCAGGCAGGCTGTTCAACCCAATCACTCCTCTCCACATTTCCCAGTAATTGCTCACATGGCATGGATATCACCCAGCAGAACAATGGAGTCAGTGCATGGGACCCTCTCCGAATTACCACCCACTTTCTCCAAGAGAGCAGAAAACTCTAAACTGCTGTTGGGCACGAATGCATTTTTCTATCTGCAACACAAAGTCGCATCGAAGTGACCCTCTCATCTACCGGGACAATCTGGACCTTGCGGATGGTGGGTACACATGCTTGTGCCACGTTACTTGTTTGAGCTCAAACAGGGTACGTGGACTTCGCAGCCACCAGACGCTCAGGTGCAGATACTACCCCCAGACCTGGATCCAGGGGTAGGTCTCGGTAAACCTTTTCCTTTTCCATTTCAAAAGCATTCTGTTTTTGGACCGTGCCATCAGCATATGATCATGAGGGAGGAGATCATAAGAGAGGGGGGGAACTCAGGGCTGGAGTTTGAGTGGCTTTGGCATGTAATCTAGTAACAGATACAAGGTGTGTTTGATGGGCTTTATCTGAGTTGGACAGCAATTTTAATGGGCCTCTTAAATTAAAATCCCTGTGCTTTTAAGTAGCATTATCTGAGATTCTGCATTTTTTACTCCTGGCCTCTTACATTTGATGATGGTTGAGCATTTATGTTTATTTGTTAGCTTATTCTGTTGCGAATGGAAAATAGGAATCCGAGTCTAGACCCCTAATGAGCAAGCCAAGGGCGACAGTGGCAAGGAAAAACTCCCTGAGAAGTGAGGAAGAAACCTTAAGAGGAACCAAGACTCAGTAGGGAAACCCATCCTCCTCTGGTTGACCCGGGATTCTAGAAATTACTTTGGGCTCGGAAACGTGTTAGTTCAGGGATTACGGTAATAGACGCAGGTAGTTACTAACTTGGTCACAATTGGCCCAATGCAGAAATTGGCAGATTCTAGGCATCCTGACATAGGCAGTGGCAGCTTGGGTGGAGATGGATGAAACTAACCTGGTTTGATTTTGGGTGGAGTAAATAGGGCAGCCAGAACAGCCAGGAGATTTCAGGAGAGCTCATGAGGAGAGGAGAGTGGAATGCTGCATATCGTCAGCAGCTGGTTGCAGGTCAGAGGTTATTCGCTGACAGTCTCCTCTTCCATGTCCTACAACAAAATGAACTGTGTCAGTAACCCTATAAGGACAAAAGCAGTTGTGGTATTCTCTCACATATGCAGCACTCATTTGATGACATTTACCCAGCTCGTTCTTTAACACATATATATTATATTATATTTGTTTATAGAGATTTTCTCCTTAGTTTAAGAAATAATAGTGAAAGTTGAATAATGTTTCTTCCTCTAAATGTTAGTGTTGTTACCACTGTATTCAGTATCAAGAAGAACGTTACTCACTTATTTCCTGCTTCTTTGGTTGTTATAATTAAACCAGTTGAAGTTCACTGGCCTTTCAGTTATTAGTTATACTGTAATTGCAATGGCATGGATATGGAAAAGCTCCTTACCTTAAAGCTGATTTCCACAAGTTTGTTCAGCAGAAAGGCCTCTGATTCAACTGAGAACTGGCTCTGCTCCATGCTGGCCAAAAGTCTCAGATAATTTGTCATGAGCTCCACCTTTCTATAAACATAAACAACAACAGTCTATTAGAGATAATGGTCTTTTGATGTGTATGGGAATATCATTTAGTAATATTTACTGATCCTATGATCATGCTTGAGGGACCAACATATGGGTATTTCTGAAACAGTGTCTTTTACCGTTTGCTGTGTTTCTGTCCACTGAAACGTTGTTTGAGAGCCTCCTGGTCTGCCTCTTCACCTGACTGGGTCTCACTAATCTCTAGTTCTGTTGTGAGAGAGTGAGAGAGATCCAGATAAACAAATCTACACCAATACAAAATATTCATAAAGAAACAAATATTAGCCAATATGAAACAAAAAAACTATTAATTATTTGCCAAGGTAAAAACCCATCCATTTACCACCACCTTTATGCACCAGGCAGCCCTTTCAAACAAGCTCTGTTATCTTACAAACTTACCGATCTTCCTGATGAACTCGCCTTCATCCTCTTGGGCAGCTTCCACCTGAAATCAGAGGTTAGTTAGAATACTGAACCATTACACATCTATAAGTTATTCTGCGCTGTAAGAGTCTGAACTCTGTGTACCTTCTGATTTGTCCTGTTGATGGTAAGTCCCAAGTTGTCCACCAACACTGCCAGGATGATACTTGAAGGACAGAGAACAAAGATGAAGTGAACATTAAGTACATAAACATGCACTGAGTAGTAATAAGTCAATGCTGTCTGGCTGGATGGGGAACGTTATTCCCAGTAACTTACTTGAGGAGAATTAAATTCTCCACAACGATGTACAACACCAGGAAGACCATGATGTGAGCAGCTCCTGTTGACAGTAGAAAACAGAGAATGGATCCATTGATAAAAAATTCACAACAATAGTTACCATTTTTATTAATTTTGTTTAATTATTTTAATTATTTAAATAATCAAGTGAAAGATTGTTAGAGCACTGGTTTATCTGATCTATGTGATTAAATAGTTTCTTAAGCCACATTTCCTTAATCTGAACTGTTGTAAAATTTGAGATTTAATGATGCAACAAATAATTTCCTGAATATAAGTACAATTAAAATATAGTAGATTTGATCTTTTGTGATTGACCCCTTACCTTTGTCATAGCTGGTATTATAGACCAGGCCCCAGTCATCCAGCGTCAGCACCTGAAACAAGGTGGTAATGGTGCTGAAAATACCTCCAAACCTCTCCGGGTCTGACTCACTATACAACACCCGGAGAAAAATGGTGAACATGCAAATGACCATTAGCATGATGAATGAGGTGGAGCCAATGGACCGCAAGGACTTTACAGCTGTTGCCAAGATTATTTCGAGTGTGTTGAAGGAGCTGGAACAAGAGACAGAGTGCCAGAATTAATGTATGTGAGTAAACTGAACTTCCCAAAAACGGTTTTGGTACATTGATCAAAGCTGCTGATCATCGTTTTATTTATAGCTCTTTGTTGATTGATCTATAACATCTAGAGACATTATTATATCACAACCTAATATATCACAACCTAATCAGGCTGAAATAGTTAGTATAGGATTAGTATATATCAACTACTGATTCAAAGTGATAGCCACAGATATGGACACCCGTAACTTCCTAAACGCTACAAAAATGAAAGACACTATAAGAGTTTAATCCACAAACTGCTATGTGAAACACCATGGTATTGCTTATTGGCTTAAAGGTTCTGTGAAATGTGTTGTTCATGCTCTACAGACTCCTTCTTTAGTCTATTCCTGCTTTAAGCATCAGTGAGGTCATTTCACATCACGTCCATCAAAGTGTACTTTTTCTTACCGGATGGCTTTGAGCAAACGGAAGGCTCTGATTGCTCGTGCTCCTTTCATAATCTTCAGAGCCCGGAAGACGCTGGAGGTCTGTTTACCGCCCGCGAGTTTTGTGGTTTGCGCCAATGGCAGTGCAAAATCCACCACACTCATGACAATAATGATGAAATCTGAAAGAAAAAGGAGAAACAATCAGACTGAACAAGTTCTTACATCTAACATCTAATATCTCAGTACTTGATATTTTTAAAAAAAAATATGCAAAGGTATTTCGGTTTTAGGACCAGGTTGACTACTCTTATAAGAGATGGATCAGCTCACCCATGTTGTTCCAGGAGTTCAGGAAGTACTTGTGTCCCCACGCCAGGAGCTTCAGAAAGAACTCCATCAGGTAGATACCCAGGAAACAGGCATCCACCGCTGAGAACACCCAACCTAGTACAGCCATATAAAAAGATCAGAGTTTATATCAGAATAATGACCAGACCTTTTATCATGACTTCTGATATGATCAGAATACTGTACTAAAATAATCAGTACAAGTCAGAGTGTCTATGATAATGTTACCGTGTGTGCTTAATATTGTGGTGTACTGAACTAGTAAATACTGCACATGTCCAGAGTGTATCCATATTAACAGCTGTGTGAACATGTACTCTATGGTTCTCTATCTCTAGATATCTCTATATCATATCTCTATAGTTATCAATGATGAGGTTAAATTTTACCCAAAATAAGAAAAAAATATGACAGAGTGAACATGAGCTCTACACAGTGTATGACCGCACCTCCTCTCACACTGACTCTTGGGAAGGCCTGGGCGATCAGCAGCGTGGTATCAAGTACAACCACGAACAAGATGAAACTGGTGAATAGAGGGTTCTGGGTGAAGTTAAAGATGAGGTCGTAGATCTGCTCAACCCGTGTCCACCAACACTTCACTGAAGAACCATCAACCTGGAATTGATCTCTGGATTCATCCTCTACAGACAGAGAAAGAGAGAGAATGATGAGCATGCTTGATGGGCTGAGGGTATATGTTTGTGTGTGACAGAGAGGGAGTGTAGGTGTGTGTGAGTGGGGTTGAAGTTTTAGAGCCAAAAGCTCTGGCAGAGTAACCTTCTTCCGAAAGGCTGTCGTGGTCAGTGCTGTAGAGGGTGTGTTGTCTCGGCCCACAGCAGAGGTAGAAACACAGGACGCTGAAGATGGAGATCATCGTCATCTGTAAACACATCATTTGTTATGATGGTGTTAAATTTTATTCTGAATTTATGGTTCTTCTACAAAAAATGAATGGAATTCTAATCCATTCTATTGTGTAAAATGTCTGTAGGTACGTTTGAATAAATCCCTCACCCCCACGTAGAACAGAGCTCTGTCTGGCAGTAGAGGAAGACCGTGAACATGCAGCTCAAAACGAGCAGAATGCTCACAGTATGTGCCAACTCCCCTATACACACATACACAAACACACACACACAGAAACATCAGACAGATTATTTACATGGTGCACTTACTCCTACTCACCACATGAGGGCACACTACTGCCCTCTCTACTGAGCAAAGCCCACTGAGTCTCTCTAGGTCTTGAGAATGGACGTACCTGTTGGAGACCTCAACGATAAAGAAGAAGTCCGGACTCTGCAGACCCTGAGGTGTTACATCCCCACAGGGAGAGTTCCTCTGACACACCCATCTATACAAACACACACCACACACACACACAGTTGATTGTTGAACAAAAACATAAGATGGAGCTGTTGCTCCAACTCAACTCAAAGTTATGTACATCTCTCTCTCACGCACTCACTCACTCACGCACTCACCCACCCTCACTGTCTTTTACACACACACACACACATGTTTATTTCTAATAAAAACAGCAGTGGGAGCTCTCACCTGACCCAGTTGATGCTGCCACTCATCACCATGAAGCCCTCTTTAGTCATGTTAGCAGAGTCGTTCTGCAACGTCCACACACTCTCCTCAGAGCTCTCGCTAACACACACACAAACACACACAGGGGAGTTTAAATATGATGCTAATATTAAATATAGCGATTAGACAGACTGACACGTGTTTGTTGTTAAAATCAATCTTGTGTAAAAAGCTACAGCAGCAACACAGTGATCTGAACTGTCACATTAAGTCTATGTGATGTAGATACCTGTAATTGAAGCTGTTGATCTTCAAGATTTCCTCCTCACTGTAGTAACGCACGTTGTTCCTGGAATAAGGTCCCCCACCAACTACCTTAAATGTGTAGCTTTGGAGAAAACACACACACACACACAGTTAGGAATAAAATTTTGAGATGAGGGTCGATTTACATCAGAAATTTGATATGAGAAGTAAAATTAAATATGAAGATCATTTTTAAAAGATCATTTTCAATAAATAATATTATAGGAGATTGAAACTGATTACAATGGTACATTATCAATATACTACAGTATCTTCTACACCCAGACAAAGCATACAAGCAGAAATAGAACAAATATGTGGAATAGTGTTTATAATCCTTACCTGCCCAGGAACCTCTCCAACTCTCCAGAGACGTTACTCTTGATGGCAAAGAATGGATAGAAGACTAGGGATGGAGAGAGAGTGAACGAGAGAGACAGAGGGTTAGGTAAACCTCCAAACAGTACCACACCTAGCACACTATATACAGAGCTATGAGCACCTATGTAGCAAAGTAAGAGAAAAAGCTTTAGGATGTTTGAGGCTCATGCTGCCTTCATGCCTCCAGAATTATCAGAAATATGAGTTTCTGACCTAAAAATGTTTAAGACTTTCTAAGACTTTCTGTTACTGACCTTTACCCATTCTACACGGTGGAGGAAAGGACGGTTTTAGAGATTGATGGCAGGTCATTTTAATCCTAAACTTACTTTTAGGAATCACTGATCTTAGAAGCTTGTTTACACGTGACCCCTGCATTATGTAAGAACTGCAATGGGTTGTATTTTTACAATGGGGGGGGGGTGTTAAAAAGACCCCAAAAAGATCAGGGGAGCTGATTGGTGAAGCATGTTCCCAACTATAAAGCACTTCAATGTAAAGACTGTGTAACTCCAGCTTGGCTAAAGGGAAACAGGAGCACCTGATGAGCATGTAAAGGTAGCATCAGATTGGGGAACTTTCATACAGCAGGATTTATCAGTTAGCCAGATCATTTAATCCAAATCTGAGGACTGTCCAGTGAGAGGGAAGATGAGGGGATTTCCTTTTGCACTAAATTAAAAAGGTTTTGTTGTGCAGCTTATTGAGAAATCCTCCTGCATGAAGTTCTACCCAGAAGTCTAAAGTGTGAGAGGACACTTACGGTCTTTGAAATAGAAGCACGGCACGCCCGGCTCAGGCTTTGGGCAGTCAAAGTACCGCCGGTTTAGCCGTGTGCTCTCCTGCAGGGTGGCGTTAACGTCAAACGCCAGCTGGCTGCCTGGTAGACACTGAGAGACGTTCTGAAAGACAGAAACAGTGAATGGTCATTTTACACTAGCGTGTATTCTGGAGTATGTAATGTAGACATATGAATGCAAAAGCATGATTTCAAAGAAGAGAAGAAGAAGAAGATACATACAGTGTTCCCGTGAACATACTGGTCCCCAAAGATGTCCGCCACGCTGCGCCTGTTCGGTTTGC
Source organism: Salminus brasiliensis (assembly GCF_030463535.1). NCBI lineage: Eukaryota > Metazoa > Chordata > Actinopteri > Characiformes > Bryconidae > Salminus > Salminus brasiliensis. The sequence continues at coordinate 28,239,452 of NC_132880.1, forward strand.
TGGAAACTGCCCTCTGTGGGTGTTCAAGGCCACAGGAAACCACCAGGCCCACAGCAAATAGAAGGGTCAGTATTCTGACCATCATTCCTAAACTTCTGTTAAAAATGAGAGTCATATGAGTCAGTTGTAGCTTCACATGTTTTACATCATTAGTAAAGAGTTAGAACACTGTAATAAAAATGTACATATTTATGTTATTGTCAGAATGATGAATACACTTATGGAGGACTCTAAAACAATGAAGAAAAGCTGCACTGGATAAACAATCTAATGAAACTAAATCACATAAACGTCAGGTATTAAACAAAGTGATCGAATTAAAATGATTGTAAATAAAAATGTTAATGATCTTGTTAAAGGTTTGTCCTTCACTCAACTGAAACACTTAGGGGTGTCTAATACTGGTGTCTTACTAATAATACTTACTGGTGTCTAATTAGCAAAACTCTAATTTACATTGTTTATAGGAGTAATTTTATTACATTGTATAATGAAATGATGCTTCTCTTTCTTAGATTTATAGTGAATACATCGAGTGTGTACTATCAGCCATGCTGTAGTGTCCTTCTCACCGTTCAGTTCAACAGTTATCACCGCTATAGGAGATGCCCCCCTAGTTCGGTACCCCCTATGACATGTAACACTCACCTGATCCCGCTGATGCGACTTTCAGCTCATCTGATGAGATCCTGAACTAAACGCCTCAGCTTATAAGGACGTTCTACCCGACTATGACGTAACAACGGTCACGTTGCCATGCTAACAATTCAATTTACGTTACTACGGCAACAACAATAGACCTTAATAAATTCAGTTACATTTATAATGAAAAATATGTTTATTAAAAGCGTGTGTAAGACTAATTAGACAAAAATAAACTGTCTACATTTACTTAATGTACAGAACTTCGTTATGTGTCACAAAAAAAACATCAGCTCCTCGGGATCGCGCCCTCTTCCGGGACGATTCCGAGACACCGCCCACAGGCCCAAATAAGGACTTCCGCCTTGTTTGGTTCATGTGTTTGGTATCGGTTCATGATTCATGTTCATTGGGATACCACCTGGGATTGTGGTATTTCCGCCATTGGGTGTCGAGAATTGTATCGTTTGGGATCTCGAGGTTTCTCGAGAGGTTCCCCGTACTGTAGTAGTGTGTTGAGGCCAGCTTCTGCTCGGTGTTCGTGTTCAGGAGCAGGTCACCCTGACAATCAGGTCATCATTGAGGGTCGCTCGCTTACGGTCAGGATGTACTGGCGACCCCCGCTCACGGCAGCACGCTGCGGTTCCAGGTTTGGTCGGACTAACCGTGTTTACTCAGTAGCTGGTTTCCCCCCTTCAACTCCCCCAGTCCCCCACCTCAACTCCCCCAGCTCACTCCCCCAGTCCCCCACCTCACTCCCCCAGTCCCAGGTTCGTCCTCTTGTTTTCCACGTTCATGTTTTGCTGCTTTTTTGCCTCACTTGTCCTCCTTTGTTTTTCCCCTTGTGTTAATAAATCTGCTTGCTTTGACTCCATCTCTGCCAGTGTTCGCCCCTCTGTGTCTGGCCTAGCACGCCATGACAAACAGGTCATTTAATTTCTAATTATTAATGAACTAAATGTATTTTACTCATGCCATAAATAAACTGTTTACCTGTCCTTGTTATTTTATTCTTATTAAATATATTTTAAAAGAAAGAAAGTGCATTAATTTAGTAAATACATTTTAATAATATTAAAACACATTAAACTTCAGAAAACTATGATAGCTATGAACTATGATTAGATTTAATAGTAATTATATCAGAAATCATTCAGAATTAGGTTTTTATTGGTCAATCATCCATAAAAAACCAGATAAAAAAATAATTCAGTGAAACTGAAATGAATCAAGTTCGTATCTTGGATCTTCATACAGTCAGGATTTATTAATCACAAATACAATCATCAGGTGGAGAAGCTAAATTAGGCAGCTAGCTCTTTCAGAAGTGAGCTTCTCTAGAGTTAGATATCCAGCCTGTAGTTTTCAGCAGGACGTGTTTAACAGCTTCACCCACTCTCGAGAGGTTTTCTAACACGATCATTTTTTCTCCAAATAAATTCTGAATAAAACGTCTTTGTCAGGATTGTGGAGCTCCAGCTGACTGTCCTTTCTTCTGCTGCTGCTAAGATGAGCTAACTTAGCTGTGAGTAAATGATCTTTCTAGAAAGCTTCGTTCAGCTCAGGATGAAATCAGCCAGCTCTGATGATCACATCTGCACAGTTGTCCAGCTCTGGCAGCAGAGTCCCAACGCCGGACAAACCAAGAGCAAACCGGTCGTCCGGGAGCGGCCAGTCCCCGTAAGACGCGGGGTTTCACCCTCACTGTTTGTTGGGACAGCGACCGCATGGCCTGTCAGCTGTGCTGGACCACGACCTTATAAAAAAAGTCCTTTATATATATTAAAATATTTTTATAAAACTTATAATAAAAAATACTGAACGCAGCAGCAGTCCTGCTTCCTCCCAGTGTCCTACCTGTAGTTTTGGGCTCCTCTGTTTCTCCTGTTGACTCTCTCTCTGTTTCCCACTAAGTTCCTACATGTCCCTGGGCTCTTTTTTAGACATTACTCTGATATTTTTTGCTCATGGTCAGTTTTAGAGTGAATTACTCTCCTGCACATATTGCTAGCATTACTCCACGTGTTTCACTCTATACTAGTCAGCTAAGCTTGCTCTCTTATATGATCTTGTGAGGAGGGAAGAAGCAGGATCTCGTAATCAACACTAAGGGCTGTGTTTGATATCAGGTGTGCAGAATATCAGCTGTAAGGTTGTTACAGTCTGGGATATGAGGAATATCAGCTGTAAGGTTGTTACAGTCTGGGATATGAGGCACTTAGGTTTCGCTCGAGCAGCTCAGCACCTCAGTGACGTCATTGCCGTTTGCGTCCGTCTGTAAACTAAGTCAAGTTAATATGATCGTCAATAAGGTGTTGTCTTTTCATACATTATATTATCTACACTCTCAGATCTAATGTGTCACTTCTTCTACACATCTTCTCTCTAACACATTTTGTCAGTCCTGGATTCTTTTAAAACACGTGTAATATTTCTCCATAATTCTCTACACATGTGTGTTAACCTTCAAGAAAATACATTCATATCAGAAAATCAATCAGTTGTACCTGAGTTTTAGTATTAAATGTAATCATATGTGGATATAAATGTAGATTATTTCCCCTCAAACAGAAAAACTAACATCAATTAAAATCTGAGTCCTTGGATCAATCATGTCTCTCCAGTCCAGTTTTTAATGTTCAACCATCGCCTCGCTCTTTTTGGACGTTGGTGGCCAGGATGGAGCAGGACCCTGATTTATCTGTGTTTTAAATGATATAAAACTTTGGGATTAAACATTTAAATCTGGTTAATAAGTGATAGCAGTAGAAAACCCGGTTAAGTGCTGCCGTCTAACCGAGTAGTTATTTAGTAGCTATAGTCATATATTAACAGTAGCTCCAGTCATTTAACATTAGCAACGCTAGCTAGGCTATCTGTTAAGTTAGCGCTCGAGCACAGAGTTAGAGGACATTCAGACACAGGTTTGCTGTTAAATCAGGTTCACTGTTGTTATTTCGTGCTGTAAGTTAGCCTCGCTCGGTAGCTGGTGTTAAATAGTTCAGTAAGCTGGGTTAGCGTAACTAGCCGCACTGCATAGTTCAGTCATGAAATGGTGGAAAATACGTTGACCGCGGTTGATAGTGTAGTTTATTTCTGCAGCGATGGTGTGGAGATGATGTGAAGAAATGCTCTATTCACGGCGTCTTCTTGAGTATTAAAAAGGTTTATTACAAGCAGATCCAGCCTCTTGATCAGACTCCATGGTAGCCTGAGAGAGGGTTTGGGCCAATGTGAATTTCCTCTGAATAACAACTCTGAGGTCCCTGCTTATGTAGACTAGTGTTGACTTTTTCTGGTGTTATTGGAGACTTCTGGAGACTCTGAGGTGAAAACACATGTTCTTCAGGAGCTGCTGTGAGTCCCGTCCCACAACACTCACAGCGCTCAGTCTCTCAGTCGGAGCAGACCCACACCGCTCCATGTCCACACTGCAAATGAACTGCGCATGCCCAAACCCGCCGCTGACCCCGCCCCTGACTCCGCCCCCTGTTTTCAGAGCGGGGTGTAAATAGAAATGCGTCTTCAGAGAGACACGAAATAAACCACTGCATTTAACTCACACAGTCTCACTCACCTCAAATCTAACAGACAAACTGTTACATTGGTTAAAATCACGCACATGATTAATTGCCCATCTTCACGCGACTGTAATAATTATATTCCAGATTAAAATTCATGGAAATATATTTACTGATCATTACTGAAGTTTTTATCTTGATAAAGAGTTGCTATTTAACCTTTATAAATTAAATGTGAATCACATATTAGCAAGTTCAACTGTATATAATATTTTTGTTGCTACGCTGGCATATGAAGCTGATACCAGCAGGTAAAGATAGCTGCTGTGCACTTGCTATCCTCTATCCAGCTAGTTCCTTTAGTGTGTGTTTGCTTACTAACAAATATTACCAACAGTTATCTACATCCTATCCCCCCACAGGTCATCTCTCCTGACTGTTCCAGTGGGTGAAATATTCCATGTGATTAATTGCCCATTCATGATTGAAATACATGGAGATATATATTTTATTACTGTGTTCTTTTCTTCAGTGTTGCTGTTCACTTTTTATTAAATGGAAATCACATTTTACCAAATTCAGTTGCTCTCTTTGCATAGAAAACTGATACCAAGACATAAAGCTGCACTTACCAGCAGCTAGATGGACTAGTTTGCACTTATCTGCACCTATTCTCCACTTCTCTGGTGGTGAAACATGGGTTGTTAGTAAATAAGTTGTAGCTTGGTTCATTTTGCTATAATAAAAGGTGACTTACGCTGCTTCCTGTATTATAAACGTAATTCTAATTACCTATATTCTAACTGTTATTTTTATTCCTTAGTTATCTATCAACTACTGAAAGTGGCTCTAGCGAAGAGCATCATCGCTGACTTTCCATCCCTGAGAGTCTAAGTAGATGGAAAAAGAGAAGGATTTGTAAGTATATGCTTTGATTCTCAGTTGTAAGCTGTGCAGAGCTGGCTTTCATATTTTTAAATATAAGGTTAGACAAAGGATCAAATCACTTTTCAAATCTTTTATTAATCACTATTTATGTAAAGCTGCTTTGTGACGACAACAGTTGTAAAAAGCGCTATACAAATAAATCTGACTTGACTAAAGCATCTGCAACTGTTTTTAAATGCTTAAATAAAAAAATAGGTTTCAATACTACCTCAAATACCTTAAATGTTTCTCAGTTAATATCCCTGAACATTTTTATGATCCAACATCTCATTCTGGGTTTCTGTGTGGTCTCAACAGCCCTTCAGTGTGTAATGTGCCTGGGGTGTCACATCCTTAGCGGTAAAGTTGCTGTTGCGCCATTTCATTTATAAGGATAAGAGCTAAATCAAATGATCTCCAGGTTTAAGAAAGGGCAATGAAAAATAGACTAAGCATCATTCTCAGTTTAAGATCCTCTGAAAAATCTGACCTCACAAATGTGGTGCCTTTTGCAAGTTTGACCTTTTTTAGTGGGAGATTGCATTGACAGAAGATCAGCACTGCGGTTTGTTCATTTTGCTGAGAGAAATCTGTAGCATTATCTTTGCACCTGTTACTTGTGGGCTTGCTGTGTTTCTGAAACAGCTTATTATAGATCACCATACACTCTTCAATGCACTGTATAGCTGTAGTCTCACTCCAAAGCACCATGTCATGATTCATAATCCCAGAATGCTTTGGATCGCTCTCAGTTATGATGCATGAGATTGGAGACAAAGCAAAACCCGCTCAAGAGGCAAGAACATGTGGTATGCAACTTTAAAAATATTGCTAAAACACTCACTTAAAAACATCTGGTTCAGGAAATCTATCATTTCAAACTTGCCAATCCTTTCTGTATAAATGGAGATTGGTAATGCATATCCTGTCAGCACTGGATCTTTGAGAAAGTCACTGGTGGTATTGGATTCCTGTGATGAACCACTAATGTCCCCACATGTTTTAAGGAACATGGGTTGGAGTTTGTTGGTGTTTACTTGGTTCAGCACAAGTCTGATTACTTTTACATTTTGGATGTTTTGGGTATGTTGCAGTAATAGATCTATCCCAAGATTGACACTAAACATACATTGATTATTTTTACTCATTTTAGTCTCAGCAATGGTTCACTGGAATCCTGAATAATGAAGCTCATAAGTTTACAATCACTAAATGTCTACTTTTCTGTACTGGGAGTGCACACTAGTAAAGGAGGGTCAGGCCATAGGATGGGACAGTTTAAAAAGTTTTATTGATCTCACCATAATGTTCTGCTGCCTTCTATTCCCCAGGAGCCATGTCTGCAGTGTGGGTCAATGGGTGGTGGTTTAGAAGAAGTGTGGGCTTACTGAACATGTCTTTAAAGACATGCCTGGAATTCTGGGTAATGTGGACTGTACGATCTGGAACCGTTCTAGGGGGTAAACCAGGGTTATACAGAGAGCTAAACGGGTATTCACAACATTTATTTAGTGTTGAGATGGCCTGTGTATTGCAATGTGATGTAGAATGTGAAGTAGTGGTGTTTACTTAGTGGAAGTCTTCGCATTCCCTGTTCATGGTTAACGGTAAATGGACACTGCAATTACAAATGGTTTGATCCATCATGTTAAAGAGGACTGATTGTTTTTGTTTTCCCACCAGCTCAGAGGTCATACTGCTGTAAAGACGGGTCTGTTTTTATTTTCCTGGCCAGTATTCTTTTGTATAAAATTCAAGAGTCTAAGTTTGCGTGAGTCAATAAATGTCCTGATTGACTCCACAATGTGCCTCCTTGCCTTTCCTTTGGTCACACCCTGACAATTCCTTCTTGATGTTTTGCTGTGTTCTTTCAGTTGAGAACTGAGTATTTTTGCGTATGTGGTGAAGCAAACCAAAGACTATGAAATGATCAGTTTGGATGATGCTGCAGATGTCAGGCCAGTTCATTTACTGTCAACTGTCATGGCGGGTTTGGCGAGACACAGAGGGATGAACACTCGCAGAGATGGGTCCAATGCAAGTAGTTTATTAACAAAAATAAGGCAAATGAAGCAGCAGCTACAGGGCATAAACCTGAACACAACACAAACATGCCCAGTGTTTTAAACAGTAATTGGTCCAGACCGACTACAAAATCTACCGAGTCCAGCACGTTTTAAAAACTGATTTCTGGGAGAAAATAAAAATGTGCCAGTATTAGCACAGGGAAACTGTAGGGTAACTGTTGGAATTAGACACTGGAGATGGAAAGACAGTTTAGAGAAGAAAAATCAGATGGAAAATGGGCTGTTTTGTCATTGAAAACACATGGAGATGGATGAAGGAGATCTGTGGTGGCTTCTTGTTTTAGAGATGATGCGCTTTCCATGTTTTTACAGTCATTGTAATAAACAGAGAAGCTGTGTTCTGCAAAAACAACAACAACAACAGTAACTGAGTGAACAGACTTTCAGGCAAAAGAAAACACGGCATGGGCAATCCTAAATTAGTCTGACCTCCCCTGATTGGGTTGGTTTTACAGCGCGAGCTCTCTCAATACAATCAGTGAGCTCTTAAAATTAAGAGGGTCAATGCCAGAGACTTTGTTAATACTCACATATTAGCTAACATTTACTGTTTGTATTTCCCATTTATTCACAGTATTTACTACCATCTCTGTGAAATATTACATTTATTTTATTACAGAGATCACTGTGACTGAAATCTCAGATTTCTACATTAAACTCAAAGAAGTTTGGATGTACTGAAAGAGAATTGAGAAACTGTTCAAATTCAGCGTTTAAAAGGTGAGTAATGAATTACTTTCAAATGTGTAACTTAACAGCTAGTAGGACTAAACACATATCTAGCTGTATATCCTGTTCTGTCTGAGAGATGAAGTTTCTAGCGTTAACAAGGGTGTTGTTAGCCAATTATAGGAAGTCAGTGCTGTATGCTAAAAAACAGCACCACACCATAATGCTCCCACCTCCAAACTTCACTGTTGGTTTGGTGTTTTTGGGGTGATATGCAGTGCCTTTTGTTCTCCAAACATGGTGTGTATTATGGCCTTCAAAGAGTTAAATTTTGGTCTCATCTGACCAGACTATATTCTCCCAGTATTTCACAGGCTTATCTTTATGTTGTTCAGAACTTTAAATAAGCTTCAACATTCACACATTGAACCAACTGATATTTATTTGCATTAAGTGGCAGGATTGCTTTCCAGTTATTGATAGGTTTTAGCTGGTGTCCTGACTTTCCATGGTTTTTGCACCTCTCTTTCTTCATGTGTTCAATACTTTTTCCCTGTGTCATCGTACTGCTTGTAGTAATTAGACATGATTTTCTGGAGCTGACGCTGACGCTCGTCTCCTGCCGCTGGAGTGAACCTATAAGCCAGCAGGTCACTTGCTCATTGTTTGTTAGCATGAGCTAAATGTTCTTACCCTCTGTTTAGACGTTTTAATATTAGTTTGGTCTTACTTATCTTTCCAATACTTTCCTAATCTGTTGTGTCGCTTAGCTTGTAAGTGATTCTGTGTTATTAACTGCATCCGCAAACCGGTCCAAGGTCCTCAGCCTGTCATCTTTGCCTCCCTCACCTTTCCCCAGAACCAAGGAAAATTACAAAGGTCGGTATTCTCATTATTGGAGATTCCATTTTTAGACATTTAAAAGTGTCTAAGGGTAATTCCACAGTTTCCTGTCTTCTAGGTGCCTGTGTATTGGATGTCACCCTCTGGTTGCCTGCGGCGCTTCAGCAATGTGGGAACTCCAGCACCATCCTCCACGTGGGGACAAACGGCACCTATGCCCAGCGCAGCGAAGGAAATGAGGTAAGCCTGTGTGTGTCTTTATTCTGTGTAATTTCAGTTGGTCTGTGTATGTTGGTTGTCTTGGCCTGTGCTCACTCTGACGCTTGACATTATGTGATTAAAATCTTGGCAAAGTGTGAATTAAACAGAAACACAAGACTTGATGTGTTTAAACACCGTCTTCCTCTTTTTATTCGTTTCATCTTCTTTTTTTGTAGGTCTTTTGCAGTGTCTTGGCAACTTCACATCCACCATTCCCAATAACTGCCTTGTCTTAATTACTTTATGCACTTAAGAAATAACTACCTGAAACAATCAGCTATCATTTTAAAGCCTTCTCCTGCATTGTGGGCTTTAGTTCTCTTAATTTTCAGAGTACAACTCAGGAGGACAACGTCATCTGCAAACAACAGAGAAGCTGCCCTCACCCCACTGCCAGAAGCCCTCTTGCCCCAGGCTACACCTTGCTATCCTGTCCATAAATATAAAACAAGAGTGGAGACAAGGTGCAGCTCTGACGGAGTCCAGTGGCTACACTGAACAAGCTTGAGAATACAGATACAGCTCTCACACAGAGAGTACAAGGAAAGCATGGCTTGCATCAGCAAACCTGGCACCCAATACTCCCAGTGCACCTCCTCCAATATGTTTTAGGGAACATGGTTGTAAACCTTCTCCAAGTCCACAAAATACATGTCGACTGCAGTGGGATACTCCTATGCCCCCTCAACTATCTGAGAAAAGGTGAAGAGCTGCTCCACTATTCCACAGCCAGAACAAAATCCGCACTGCTCCCCCTTCATCTGAGTATCAACTATCGGGTAGATTCTCCTTTCCAGTACCTGAGATACACTTTCCTGGAGAAGCTGAGGAGTGTGATGCCACGATAGTCCCCTTTCTTGAAAATGAGCGCCACCACGCCAGTTTTCAGAGGCACAGTTCCCGAGGCCTATTCAACATTGCAGAGGCGTGTCAGGGACCAAGACAGCTCCACAATGTCCAGAGCCTTCAGGAACCTCGGGTGAATCTCATCCACTCCCGGTGGCTTGCCACAGTCTCAGTGATGTTGGACGGAGAGATGGATTCTGATACCCCCGGTATTCTCAATCAGGTATGTTCCTCAGGTTTAGGAGTTCCTCAAAGTGTTCCTTCCAGCGCCCAACAATATGCTCAGCTGAGGTCAGAGCTTCACTGCCTTTACTGAGCACTTTGGACAGTGTCCCTCCTTCCCTTTCTAAGCTGTTGAAGCATTTTCCAGAACCTCCTTGAGGCCACCCGAAAGTCATTCTTCATGATCTCTACAAACACGCTTCTGCTACTGACACAGCTGCCACCATTTTAGCCTTACGGTGCCAATCAGCGGAATTGGGAGTACTCTGAGCTGACCAAGCTTGAAAGCCTCTCTATTCCGCTTGACGGCCTCCCTCACCATAGGTATTCACCAACAGGTTTTTTGGTTTCCGACAAATCAAGCACCAAGCTTTTGGCCACAGCTATGTACAGCCGCTTCCACGGTTGAGGTTCTGAACAGGGTTCATTCTGACTCCATGTCCCCGACCTCCTCCAAAACATGTGGGAAGCTCATGTGGAGGTGGGAGTTGAAATCACAGTCCTTTGCCAGCCTTTCCCAGCAGACCCTCAATTCATTTGGGTCTACCAGGTCTGTCTGTCAGTTTTCCGATCCAACTCACAACCAGATGATGATAAGGTCACAAATCTGCACTTCTCTTTACCACAGTTTCTGAAACATACGGCCTCAGGTCAGATAACATGACAACAAAGTCCATCATTGACCTTTGGCCCAAGGAGCTCTAGTAGCAAGTACACTTCTGAGCAACCGTGTTCAGACATAGTGTTTGTTATGGACATACCATGACTAGCACAGAAGTCCAATATACATCCCACCACTCTGGTTCAGATCAGGCAGGCTGTTCAACCCAATCACTCATCTCCACATTTCCCAGTAATTGCTTACATGGCATGGATATCACCCAGCAGAACAATGGAGTCAGTGCATGGGACCCTCTCCGAATTACCACCCACTTTCTCCAAGAGAGCAGAAAACTCTAAACTGCTGTTGGGCACGAATGCATTTTTCTATCTGCAACACAAAGTCGCATCGAAGTGACCCTCTCATCTACCGGGACAATCTGGACCTTCCGGATGGTGGGTACACATGCTTGTGCCACGTTACTTGTTTGAGCTCAGACAGGGTACGTGGACTGCGCAGCCACCTGGCGCTCAGGTGCAGATACTACCCCCAGACCTGGATCCAGGGGTAGGTCTCGGTAAACCTTTTCCTTTTCCATTTCAAATGCATTCTGTTATTGGACTGTGCCATCAGCATATGATCATGAGGGAGGAGATCATATGAGAGGCTGGAGTTTGAGTGGCTTTGGCATGTAACCTAGTAACAGATACAAGGTGTGTTTGATGGGCTTTTTCTGAGTTGGACAGCAATTTTAATGGGCTTCTCAAATTAAAATCCCTGTGCTTTTAAGCAGCATTATCTGAGATTCTGTATTTTTTTTACTCCTGGCCTCTTACATTTCATGATGGTTGAGCATTTATGTTTATTTGTTAGCTTATTCTGTTGCGAATGGAAATTGGAAAACAGGAATCCGGGTCTAGACCCCTAATGAGCAAGCCAAGGGCGACAATGGCAAGGAAAAACTCCCTGAGAAGTGAGGAAGAAACCTTAAGAGGAACCAAGACTCAGTAGGGAAACCCATCCTCCTCTGGTTGACCCGGGATTCTAGAAATTACTTTGGGCTCGGAAACGTGTTAGTTCAGGGATTACGGTAATAGACGCAGGTAGTTACTAACTTGGTCACAATTGGCCCAATGCAGAAATTGGCAGATTCTAGGCATCCTGACATAGGCAGTGGCAGCTTGGGTGGAGATGGATGAAACAAACCTGGTTTGATTTTGGGTGGAGTATATAGGGCAGCCAGAACAGCCAGGAGATTTCAGGAGAGCTCATGAGGAGAGGACAGTGGAATGCTGCATATCGTCAGCAGCTGGTTGCAGGTCAGAGGTTATTCGCTGACAGTCTCCTCTTCCATGTCCTACAACAAAATGAACTGTGTCAGTAACCCTATAAGGACAAAAGCAGTTGTGGTATACTCTCACATATGCAGCACTCATTTGATGACATTTACCCAGCTCGTTCTTTAACACATATATATTATATTATATTTGTTTATAAAGATGTTCTCCTTAGTTTAAGAAATAATAGTGAAAGTTGAATAATGTTTCTTCCTCTAAATGTTAGTGTTGTTACCACTGTATTCAGTATCAAGAAGAACGTTACTCACTTATTTCCTGCTTCTTTGGTTGTTATAATTAAACCAGTTGAAGTTCACTGGCCTTTCAGTTATTAGTCATACTGTAATTACAATGGCATGGATATGGAAAAGCTCCTTACCTTAAAGCTGATTTCCACAAGTTTGTTCAGCAGAAAGGCCTCTGATTCAACTGAGAACTGGCTCTGCTCCATGCTGGCCAAAAGTCTCAGATAATTTGTCATGAGCTCCACCTTTCTATAAACATAAACAACAACAGTCTATTAGAGATAATGGTCTTTTGATGTGTATGGGAATATCATTTAGTAATATTTACTGATCCTATGATCATGCTTGAGGGACCAACATATGGGTATTTCTGAAACAGTGTCTTTTACCGTTTGCTGTGTTTCTGTCCACTGAAACGTTGTTTGAGAGCCTCCTGGTCTGCCTCTTCACCTGACTGGGTCTCACTAATCTCTAGTTCTGTTGTGAGAGAGTGAGAGAGATCCAGATAAACAAATCTACACCAATACAAAATATTCATAAAGAAACAAATATTAGCCAATATGAAACAAAAAAACTATTAATTATTTGCCAAGGTAAAAACCCATCCATTTACCACCACCTTTATGCACCAGGCAGCCCTTTCAAACAAGCTCTGTTATCTTACAAACTTACCGATCTTCCTGATGAACTCGCCTTCATCCTCTTGGGCAGCTTCCACCTGAAATCAGAGGTTAGTTTGAATACTGAACCATTACACATCTATAAGTTATTCTGCGCTGTAAGAGTCTGAACTCTGTGTACCTTCTGATTTGTCCTGTTGATGGTAAGTCCCAAGTTGTCCACCAACACTGCCAGGATGATACTTGAAGGACAGAGAACAAAGATGAAGTGAACATTAAGTACATTAACATGCACTGAGTAGTAATAAGTCAATGCTGTCTGGCTGGATGGGGAACGTTATTCCCAGTAACTTACTTGAGGAGAATTAAATTCTCCACAACGATGTACAACACCAGGAAGACCATGATGTGAGCAGCTCCTGTTGACAGTAGAAAACAGAGAATGGATACCATTGATAAAAAATTCACAACAATAGTTACCATTTTTATTAATTTTGTTTAATTATTTTAATTATTTAAATAATCAAGTGAAAGATTGTTAGAGCACTGGTTTATCTGATCTATGTGATTAAATAGTTTCTTAGACCACATTTCCTTAATCTGAACTGTTGTAAAATTTGAGATTTAATGATGCAACAAATAATTTCCTGAATATAAGTACAATTAAAATATAGTAGATTTGATCTTTTGTGATTGACCCCTTACCTTTGTCATAGCTGGTATTATAGACCAGGCCCCAGTCATCCAGCGTCAGCACCTGAAACAAGGTGGTAATGGTGCTGAAAATACCTCCAAACCTCTCCGGGTCGGACTCACTATACAACACCCGGAGAAAAATGGTGAACATGCAAATGACCATTAGCATGATGAATGAGGTGGAGCCAATGGACCGCAAGGACTTTACAGCTGTTGCCAAGATTATTTCGAGTGTGTTGAAGGAGCTGGAACAAGAGACAGAGTGCCAGAGTTAATGTATGTGAGTAAACTGAACTTCCCAAAAACGGTTTTGGTACATTGATCAAAGCTGCTGATCATCGTTTTATTTATAGCTCTTTGTTGATTGATCTATAACATCTAGAGACATTATTATATCACAACCTAATATATCACAACCTAATCAGGCTGAAATAGTTAGTATAGGATTAGTATATATCAACTACTGATTCAAAGTGATAGCCACAGATATGGACACCCGTAACTTATCCTAAACGCTACAAAAATGAAAGACACTATAAGAGTTTAATCCACAAACTGCTATGTGAAACACCATAGTATTGCTTATTGGCTTAAAGGTTCTGTGAAATGTGTTGTTCATGCTCTACAGACTCCTTCTTTAGTCTATTCCTGCTTTAAGCATCAGTGAGGTCATTTCACATCACGTCCATCAAAGTGTACTTTTTCTTACCGGATGGCTTTGAGCAAACGGAAGGCTCTGATTGCTCGTGCTCCTTTCATAATCTTCAGAGCCCGGAAGACGCTGGAGGTCTGTTTACCGCCCGCGAGTCCTGTGGTTTGCGCCAATGGCAGGGCAAAATCCACCACACTCATGACAATAATGATGAAATCTGAAAGAAAAAGGAGAAACAATCAGACTGAATAAGTTCTTACATCTAACATCTAATATCTCAGTACTTGATATTTTTAAAAAAAAAATATGCAAAGGTATTTCGGTTTTAGGACCAGGTTGACTACTCTTATAAGAGATGGATCAGCTCACCCATGTTGTTCCAGGAGTTCAGGAAGTACTTGTGTCCCCACGCCAGGAGCTTCAGAAAGAACTCCATCAGGTAGATACCCAGGAAACAGGCATCCACCGCTGAGAACACCCAACCTAGTACAGCCATATAAAAAGATCAGAGTTTATATCAGAATAATGACCAGACCTTTTATCATGACTTCTGATATGATCAGAATACTGTACTAAAATAATCAGTACAAGTCAGAGTGTCTATGATAATGTTACCGTGTGTGCTTAATATTGTGGTGTACTGAACTAGTAAATACTGCACATGTCCAGAGTGTATCCATATTAACAGCTGTGTGAACATGTACTCTATGGTTCTCTATCTCTAGATATCTCTATATCATATCTCTATAGTTATCAATGATGAGGTTAAATTTTACCCAAAATAAGAAAAAAATATGACAGAGTGAACATGAGCTCTACACAGTGTATGACCGCACCTCCTCTCACACTGACTCTTGGGAAGGCCTGGGCGATCAGCAGCGTGGTATCAAGTACAACCACGAACAAGATGAAACTGGTGAATAGAGGGTTCTGGGTGAAGTTAAAGATGAGGTCGTAGATCTGCTCAACCCGTGTCCACCAACACTTCACTGAAGAACCATCAACCTGGAATTGATCTCTGGATTCATCCTCTACAGACAGAGAAAGAGAGAGAATGATGAGCATGCTTGATGGGCTGAGGGTATATGTTTGTGTGTGACAGAGAGGGAGTGTAGGTGTGTGTGAGTGGGGTTGAAGTTTTAGAGCCAAAAGCTCTGGCAGAGTAACCTTCTTCCGAAAGGCTGTCGTGGTCAGTGCTGTAGAGGGTGTGTTGTCTCGGCCCACAGCAGAGGTAGAAACACAGGACGCTGAAGATGGAGATCATCGTCATCTGTAAACACATCATTTGTTATGATGGTGTTAAATTTTATTCTGAATTTATAGCTCTTCTACAAAAAATGAATGGAATTTCTAATCCATTCTATTGTGTAAAATGTCTGTAGGTACGTTTGAATAAATCCCTCACCCCCACGTAAAACAGAGCTCTGTCTGGCAGTAGAGGAAGACCGTGAACATGCAGCTCAAAACGAGCAGAATGCTCACAGTATGTGCCAACTCCCCTATACACACATACACAAACACACACACACAGAAACATCAGACAGATTATTTACATGGTGCACTTACTCCTTCTCACCACATGAGGGCACACTACTGCCCTCTCTACTGAGTAAAGCCCACTGAGTCTCTCTAGGTCTTGAGAATGGACGTACCTGTTGGAGACCTCAACGATAAAGAAGAAGTCCGGACTCTGCAGACCCTGAGGTGTTACATCCCCACAGGGAGAGTTCCTCTGACACACCCATCTATACAAACACACACCACACACACACACAGTTGATTGTTGAACAAAAACATAAGATGGAGCTGTTGCTCCAACTCAACTCAAAGTTATGTACATCTCTCTCTCACGCACTCACTCACTCACGCACTCACCCACCCTCACTGTCTTTTACACACACACACACATGTTTATTTCTAATAAAAACAGCAGTGGGAGCTCTCACCTGACCCAGTTGATGCTGCCACTCATCACCATGAAGCCCTCTTTAGTCATGTTAGCAGAGTCGTTCTGCAACGTCCACACACTCTCCTCAGAGCTCTCGCTAACACACACACAAACACACACAGGGGAGTTTAAATATGATGCTAATATTAAATATAGCGATTAGACAGACTGACACGTGTTTGTTGTTAAAATCAATCTTGTGTAAAAAGCTACAGCAGCAACACAGTGATCTGAACTGTCACATTAAGTCTATGTGATGTAGATACCTGTAATTGAAGCTGTTGATCTTCAAGATTTCCTCTTCACTGTAGTAACGCACGTTGTTCCTGGAATAAGGTCCCCCACCAACTACCTTAAATGTGTAGCTTTGGAGAAAACACACACACACACACAGTTAGGAATAAAATTTTGAGATGAGGGTCGATTTACATCAGAAATTTGATATGAGAAGTAAAATTAAATATGAAGATCATTTTTAAAAGATCATTTTCAATAAATAATATTATAGGAGATTGAAACTGATTACAATGGTACATTATCAATATACTACAGTATCTTCTACACCCAGACAAAGCATACAAGCAGAAATAGAACAAATATGTGGAATAGTGTTTATAATCCTTACCTGCCCAGGAACCTCTCCAACTCTCCAGAGACGTTACTCTTGATGGCAAAGAATGGATAGAAGACTAGGGATGGAGAGAGAGTGAACGAGAGAGACAGAGGGTTAGGTAAACCTCCAAACAGTACCACACCTAGCACACTATATACAGAGCTATGAGCACCTATGTAGCAAAGTAAGAGAAAAAGCTTTAGGATGTTTGAGGCTCATGCTGCCTTCATGCCTCCAGAATTATCAGAAATATGAGTTTCTGACCTAAAAATGTTTAAGACTTTCTAAGACTTTCTGTTACTGACCTTTACCCATTCTACACGGTGGAGGAAAGGACGGTTTTAGAGATTGATGGCAGGTCATTTTAATCCTAAACTTACTTTTAGGAATCACTGATCTTAGAAGCTTGTTTACACGTGACCCCTGCATTATGTAAGAACTGCAATGGGTTGTATTTTTACAATGGGGGGGGGGGGTGTTAAAAAGACCCCAAAAAGATCAGGGGAGATGATTGGTGAAGCATGTTCCCAACTACAAAGCACTTCAATGTAAAGACTGTGTAACTCCAGCTTGGCTAAAGGGAAACAGGAGCACCTGATGAGCATGTAAAGGTAGCATCAGATTGGGGAACTTTCATACAGCAGGATTTATCAGTTAGCCAGATCATTTAATCCAAATCTGAGGACTGTCCAGTGAGAGGGAAGATGAGGGGATTTCCTTTTGCACTAAATTAAAAAGGTTTTGTTGTGCAGCTTATTGAGAAATCCTCCTGCATGAAGTTCTACCCAGAAGTCTAAAGTGTGAGAGGACACTTACGGTCTTTGAAATAGAAGCACGGCACGCCTGGCTCAGGCTTTGGGCAGTCAAAGTACCGCCGGTTTAGCCGTGTGCTCTCCTGCAGGGTGGCGTTAACGTCAAACGCCAGCTGGCTGCCTGGTAGACACTGAGAGACGCTCTGAAAGACAGAAACAGTGAATGGTCATTTTTACTTCAGGTTAGTTTTGGGCTCCTCTACACCGAAAAACACTGCTCAGTAACTGATGAGAGAATCAGGTGTGTTTAAGTAAAGAGACCATTAGACTGTGCTGGACTCCAACCTTCCAGCACTAGGCTTGGGCTCTCCTGCACTAGTGTGTATTCTGGAGTATGTAATGTAGACATATGAATGCAAAAGCATGATTTCAAAGAAGAGAAGAAGAAGAAGATACACACAGTGTTCCCGTGAACATGCTGGTCCCCAAAGATGTCCGCCACGCTGCGCCTGTTCGGTTTGCTGGAAACTGCCCTCTGTGGGTGTTCAAGGCCACAGGAAACCACCAGGCCCACAGCAAATAGAAGGATCAGTATTCTGACCATCATTCCTAAACTTCTGTTAAAAATGAGAGTCATATGAGTCAGTTGTAGCTTCACATGTTTTACATCATTAGTAAAGAGTTAGAACACTGTAATAAAAATGTACATATTTATGTTATTGCCAGAATGATAAATACACTTATGGAGGACTCTAAAACAATGAAGAAAAGCTGCACTGGATAAACAATCTAATTAAACTAAATCACATAAACGTCAGGTATTAAACAAAGTGATTGAATTAAAATGATTGTAAATAAAAATGTTAATGATCTTGTTAAAGGTTTGTCCCTCACTCAACTGAAACACTTAGGGGTGTCTAATACTGGTGTCTTACTAATAATACTTACTGGTGTCTAATTAGCAAAACTCTAATTTACATTGTTTATAGGAGTAATTTTATTACATTGTATAATGAAATGATGCTTCTCTTTCTTAGATTTATAGTGAATACATCGAGTGTGTACTATCAGCCATGCTGTAGTGTCCTTCTCACCGTTCAGTTCAACAGTTATCACCGCTATAGGAGATGCCCCCCTAGTTCGGTACCCCCTATGACATGTAACACTCACCTGATCCCGCTGATGCGACTTTCAGCTCATCTGATGAGATCCTGAACTAAACGCCTCAGCTTATAAGGACGTTCTACCCGACTATGACGTAACAACGGTCACGTTGCCATGCTAACAATTCAATTTACGTTACTACGGCAACAACAATAGACCTTAATAAATTCAGTTACATTTATAATGAAAAATATGTTTATTAAAAGCGTGTGTAAGACTAATTAGACAAAAATAAACTGTCTACATTTACTTAATGTACAGAACTTCGTTATGTGTCGCAAAAAAAACATCAGCTCCTCGGGATCGCGCCCTCTTCCGGGACGATTCTGAGCCACCGCCCACAGGCCCATATAAGGACTTCCGCCTTGTTTGGTTCATGTGTTTGGTATCGGTTCATGATTCATGTTCATTGGGATACCACCTGGGATTGTGGTATTTCTCGAGAGGGTCCCCGTACTGTAGTAGTGTGTTGAGGCCAGCTTCTGCTCGGTGTTCGTGTTCAGGAGCAGGTCACCCTGACAATCAGGTCATCATTGAGGGTCGCTCGCTTACGGCCAGGATGTACTGGCGACCCCCGCTCACGGCAGCACGCTGCGGTTCCAGGTTTGGTCGGACTAACCGTGTTTACTCAGTAGCTGGTCCCCCACCTCAACTCCCCCAGTCCCCCACCTCAACTCCCCCAGTCCGCCACCTCACTCCCCCAGTCCCCCACCTCAACTCCCCCAGTCCCCCACCTCACTCCCCCAGTCCCAGGTTCGTTTTTGGTTCGTCCTCTTGTTTTCCACGTTCATGTTTTGCTGCTTTTTTGCCTCACTTGTCCTCCTTTGTTTTTCCCCTTGTGTTAATAAATCTGCTTGCTTTGACTCCATCTCTGCCAGTGTTCGCCCCTCTGTGTCTGGCCTAGCACGCCATGACAAACAGGTCATTTAATTTCTAATTATTAATGAACTAAATGTATTTTACTCATGCCATAAAAAAACTGTTTACCTGTCCTTGTTATTTTATTCTTATTAAATATATTTTAAAAGAAAGAAAGTGCATTAATTTAGTAAATACATTTTAATAATACTAAAAACACATTAAACTTAAAACTCAGAAAAACTCTGAATTTAATTATTTCAACAGGATCCACATGAAATTCAGTTTATTTATTTAATCTCAACACAACTGAAGTATTCATGACAATTTAACGTGTTTAATTACTGTAAAGAAATGAAATACAAATAAATGTACTTTTTATTTAATTTTTATTTAAGTGATTGTGGTTAGCTTAAAATAATGAAATGAAAAATAAAAGATTTTGAAATTATAAAAACGTCTTAACCTACATTAACAGCATAAATTTAACAAAACCATCAAAAGTGTTGGGACTGAATGTCGTTGATGATCATTATTTATTCAGGTAATCAGTGTGATGTGTTGAGATTACAGTGCGGGACAGTTTAGCTGCTCTGTTCTCTCAAAATAGATGTTAAAATGATCTTTAACAGCAATGTGTCGAGTTAAGTACAACACATTTAGCTAGAGTTATTTTAAATATTCCCATTAACGCAGCCAGTGTGTTCAACTTTAACACAATAATGTGTTTTAATTACACAACCTGTGTCAGAGATACATCGTTTTTCATTGGACTACATGCAGTCTAACAAGCTAAACACTAGAGAACCCATAAATTCTCATGAATGATTAGATTTAATAGTAATTATATCAGAAATCATTCAGAATTATGTTTTTATTGGTCAATTATCCATAAAACACCAGATAATAAATAATTCAGTGAAACTGACATGAATCAAGTTCGTATCTTGGATCTTCATACAGTCAGGATTTATTAATCACAAATACAATCATCAGGTGGAGAAGCTAAATGAGGCAGCTAGCTCTTTCAGAAGTGAGCTTCTCTAGAGTTAGATATCCAGCCTGTAGTTTTCAGCAGGACGTGTTTAACAGCTTCACCCACTCTCGAGAGGTTTTCTAACACGATCATTTTTTCTCCAAATAAATTCTGAATAAAACGTCTTTGTCAGGATTGTGGAGCTCCAGCTGACTACGTCCTTTCTTCTGCTGCTGCTAAGATGAGCTAACTTAGCTGTGAGTAAATGATCTTTCTAGAAAGCTTCGTTCACCTCAGGATAAAATCAGCCAGCTCTGATGATCACATCTGCACAGTTGTCCAGCTCTGGCAGCAGAGTCCCAACGCCGGACTAACCAAGAGCAAACCGGTCGTCCGGGAGCAGCCAGTCCCCGTAAGACGCGGGGTTTCACCCTCACTGTTTGTTGGGACAGCGACCGCATGGCCTGTCAGCTGTGCGCGGCCACGTGGAAGGGGGGCGGGGTTCAGGAGCACCCGCGGCTGGTCGCTCCTAATGAGCGACACCTGAATCCACTCGCCAAGCTGACCACGACCTTATAAAAAAGTCCTTTATATATATTAAAATATTTTTATAAAACTTATAATAAAAAATACTGAACGCAGCAGCAGTCCTGCTTCCTCCCAGTGTCCTACCTGTAGTTTTGGGCTCCTCTGTTTCTCCTGTTGACTCTCTCTCTGTATCCCACTAAGTTCCTACATGTCCCTGGGCTCTTTTTTAGACATTACTCTGATATTTTTTGCTCATGGTCAGTTTTAGAGTGAATTACTCTCCTGCACATATTGCTAGCATTACTCCACGTGTTTCACTCTATACTAGTCAGCTAAGCTTGCTCTCTTATATGATCTTGTGAGGAGGGAAGAAGCAGGATCTCGTAATCAACACTAAGGGCTGTGTTTGATATCAGGTGTGCAGAATATCAGCTGTAAGGTTGTTACAGTCTGGGATATGAGGAATATCAGCTGTAAGGTTGTTACAGTCTGGGATATGAGGCACTTAGGTTTCGCTCGAGCAGCTCAGCACCTCAGTGACGTCATTGCCGTTTGCGTCCGTCTGTAAACTAAGTCAAGTTAATATGATCGTCAATAAGGTGTTGTCTTTTCATACATTATATTATCTACACTCTCAGATCTAATGTGTCACTTCTTCTACACATCTTCTCTCTAACACATTTTGTCAGTCCTGGATTCTTTTAAAACACGTGTAATATTTCTCCATAATTCTCTACACATGTGTGTTAACCTTCAAGAAAATACATTCATATCAGAAAAACAATCAGTTTTACCTGAGTTTTAGTATTAAATGTAATCATATGTGGATATAAATGTAGATTATTTCCCCTCAAACAGAAAAACTAACATCAATTAAAATCTGAGTCCTTGGATCAATCATGTCTCTCCAGTCCAGTTTTTAATGTTCAACCATCGCCTCGCTCTTTTTGGACGTTGGTGGCCAGGATGGAGCAGGACCCTGATTTATCTGTGTTTTAAATGATATAAAACTTTGGGATTAAACATTTAAATCTGGTTAATAAGTGATAGCAGTAGAAAACCCGGTTAAGTGCTGCCGTCTAACCGAGTAGTTATTTAGTAGCTATAGTCATATATTAACAGTAGCTCCAGTCATTTAACATTAGCAACGCTAGCTAGGCTATCTGTTAAGTTAGCGCTCGAGCACAGAGTTAGAGGACATTCAGACACAGGTTTGCTGTTAAATCAGGTTCACTGTTGTTATTTCGTGCTGTAAGTTAGCCTCGCTCGGTAGCTGGTGTTAAATAGTTCAGTAAGCTGGGTTAGCGTAACTAGCCGCACTGCATAGTTCAGTCATGAAATGGTGGAAAATACGTTGACCGCGGTTGATAGTGTAGTTTATTTCTGCAGCGATGGTGTGGAGATGATGTGAAGAAATGCTCTATTCACGGCGTCTTCTTGAGTATTAAAAAGGTTTATTACAAGCAGATCCAGCCTCTTGATCAGACTCCATGGTAGCCTGAGAGAGGGTTTGGGCCAATGTGAATTTCCTCTGAATAACAACTCTGAGGTCCCTGCTTATGTAGACTAGTGTTGACTTTTTCTGGTGTTATTGGAGACTTCTGGAGACTCTGAGGTGAAAACACATGTTCTTCAGGAGCTGCTGTGAGTCCCGTCCCACAACACTCACAGTGCTCAGTCTCTCAGTCGGAGCAGACCCACACCGCTCCATGTCCACACTGCAAATGAACTGCGCATGCCCAAACCCGCCCCTGACCCCGCCCCCTGTTTTCAGAGCGGGGTGTAAATAGAAATGCGTCTTCAGAGAGACACGAAATAAACCACTGCATTTAACTCACACAGTCTCACTCACCTCAAATCTAACAGACAAACTGTTCCATTGGTTAAAATCACGCACATGATTAATTGCCCATCTTCACGCGACTGTAATAATTATATTCCAGATTAAAATTCATGGAAATATATTTACTGATCATTACTGAAGTTTTTATCTTGATAAAGCGTTGCTATTTAATCTTTATAAATTAAATGTGAATCACATATTAGCAAGTTCAACTGTATAATATTTTTGTTGCTATGCTGGCAACAGAAGCTGATACCAGCAGGTAAAGATAGCTGCTGTGCACTTGCTATCCTCTATCCAGCTAGTTCCTTTAGTGTGTGTTTGCTTACTAACAAATATTACCAACAGTTATCTACATCCTATCCCCCCACAGGTCATCTCTCCTGACTGTTCCAGTGGGTGAAATATTCCATGTGATTAATTGCCCATTCATGATTGAAATACATGGAGATATATATTATATTACTGTGTTCTTTTCTTCAGTGTTGCTGTTCACTTTTTATTAAATGGAAATCACATTTTACCAAATTCAGTTGCTCTCTTTGCATAGAAAACTGATACCAAGACGTAAAGCTGCACTTACCAGCAACTAGATGGACTAGTTTGCACTTATCTGCACCTATTCTCCACTTCTCTGGTGGTGAAACATGGGTTGTTAGTAAATAAGTTGTAGCTTGGTTCATTTTGCTATAATAAAAGGTGACTTACGCTGCTTCCTGTATTATAAACGTAATTCTAATTACCTATATTCTAACTGTTATTTTTATTCCTTAGTTATCTATCAACTACTGAAAGTGGCTCTAGCGAAGAGCATCATCGCTGACTTTCCATCCCTGAGAGTCTAAGTAGATGGAAAAAGGGAAGGATTTGTAAGTATATGCTTTGATTCTCAGTTGTAAGCTGTGCAGAGCTGACTTTCATATTTTTAAATATAAGGTTAGACAAAGGATCAAATCACTTTTCAAATCTTTTATTAATCACTATTTATGTAAAGCTGCTTTGTGACGACAACAGTTGTAAAAAGCGCTATACAAATAAATCTGACTTGACTAAAGCATCTGCAACTGTTTTTTAATGCTTAAATAAAAAAATAGGTTTCAATACTACCTCAAATACCTTAAATGTTTCTCAGTTAATATCCCTGAACATTTTTATGATCCAACATCTCATTCTGGGTTTCTGTGTGGTCTCAACAGCCCTTCAGTGTGTAATGTGCCTGGGGTGTCACATCCTTAGCGGTAAAGTTGCTGTTGCACCATTTCATTTATGAGGATAAGAGCTAAATCAAAGGATCTCCAGGTTTAAGAAAGGGCAATGAAAAATAGACTAAGCATCATTCTCAGTTTAAGATCCTCTGAAAAATCTGACCTCACAAATGTGAGTTTGCAAGTTTGATCTTTTTTTAGTGGGAGATTGCATTGACAGAAGATTAGCACTGCGGTTTGTTCATTTTGCTGAGGGAAATCTGCAGCATTATCTTTGCACCTGTTACTTTTGGGCTTGCTGTGTTTCTGAAGCAGCTTATTATAGATCACCATACACTCTTCAATGCACTGTATAGCTATATCACTATTTCATCTCTGTATATATATTTGTATATTTGTATTCTGTACTTTTTTTGCTTATATTTCTATATTTTCATTTTTATATTCTATTCTTTAACTTAAATGTAACTTATTCTATTTTTATTTTCTTCATTTTTATTTTATTTTTCTTTTGCACTTTTGCACTTTACTTCATTAAGTTAAGGTTTAGTTAAGTTTAAATGTAGATTTTTATTGTATAGCTTGATGTGAGCAGACTGTCAAAAAAGCATTTCACTGCAAGTTATACTGTGTATGACTATGTATGTGACAAATAAAATTTGATTTGATTTGATTTGATTTAGTCTTACTCCAAAGCACCATGTCATGATTCATTATCCCAGAATGCGTTGGATCGCTCTCAGTTATGATGCATGAGATTGGAGACAAAGCAAAACCCGCTCAAGAGGCAAGAACATGTGGTATGCAACTTTAAAAATATTGCTAAAACACTCACTTAAAAACATCTGGTTCAGGAAATCTATCATTTCAAACTTGCCAATCCTTTCTGTATAAATGGAGATTGGTAATGCATATCCTGTCAGCACTGGATCTTTGAGAAAGTCACTGGTGGTATTGGATTCCTGTGATGAACCACTAAGGTCCCCACATGTTTTAAGGAACATGGGTTGGAGTTTGTTGGTGTTTACTTGGTTCAGCACAAGTCTGATTACTTTTACATTTTGGATGTTTTGGGTATGTTGCAGTAATAGATCTATCCCAAGATTGACACTAAACATACATTGATTATTTTTACTCATTTTAGTCTCAGCAATGGTTCACTGGAATCCTGAATAATGAAGCTCATAAGTTTACAATCACTAAATGTCTACTTTTCTGTACTGGGAGTGCACACTAGTAAAGGAGGGTCACACCATAGGATGGGACAGTTTAAACAGTTTTATTGATCTCACCATAATGTTCTGCTGCCTTCTATTCCCCAGGAGCCATGTCTGCAGTGTGGGTCAGTGGGTGGTGGTTTAGAAGAAGTGCAGGCTTACTGAGCATGTCTTTAAAGACATGCCTGGAATTCTGGGTAATGTGGACTGTATGATCTGGAACTGTTCTAGGGGGTAAACCAGGGCTATACAGAGAGCTAAATGGGTATTCACAACATTTATTTAGTGTTGAGATGGCCTGTGTATTGCAATGTGATGTAGAATGTGAAGTAGTGGTGTTTACTTAGTGGAAGTCTTCGCATTCACTGTTCATGGTTAACGGTAAATGGACACTGCAATTACAAATGGTTTGATCCATCATGTTAAAGAGGACTGATTGTGCTGTTTTTGTTTTCCCACCAGCTCAGAGGTCATACTGCTGTAAAGACGGGTCTGTTTTTATTTTCCTGGCCAGTATTCTTTTGTATAAAATTCAAGAGTCTAAGTTTGCGTGAGTCAATAAATGTCCTGATTGACTCCACAATGTGCCTCCTTGCCTTGCCTTTGGTCACACCCTGACAATTCCTTCTTGATGTTTTGCTGTGTTCTTTCAGTTGAGAACTGAGTATTTTTTGCGTATGTGGTGAAGCAAACCAAAGACTATGAAATGATCAGTTTAAATGATGCTGCAGATGTCAGGCCAGTTGATTTACTGTCAACTGTCATGGCGGGTTAGGCCAGACACAGAGGGATGAACACTTTTCATCATTTTCTTGAGCCAGACACTGACTCTCCTCTTTTACTCTTTTACCTCTGTAAAGTAAGAAGTGGGTGTGAGATTTTGAGCGAGGTGTTATGTTATGTTACTGTCATGTGTTTTATGCTCTGTGTGCTCTGTATTTAAACAACTTCATAGTTGGAATATATGAAGCTCATGAACACAGAAATTAAAAACCACAACACTCACCCATGCCCAGTGTTTTAACCAGTAATTGGACTCGTCCAGGCCGACTACAAAATCTACCGAGTCCAGCACGTTTTAAAAACTGATTTCTGGGAGAAAATAAAAATGTGCCAGTATTAGCACAGGGAAACTGTAGGGTAACTGTTGGAATTAGACACTGGAGATGGAAGGAGAAGAAAATGTTTAGAGAAGAAAAGGCTGTTTTGTCAATGAAACACATGGAGATGGATGAAGGAGATCTGTGGTGGCTTTTTGTTTTAGAGATGATGTTTTTACAGTCATTGTAATAAACAGAGAAGCTGTGTTCTGCAAAAACAACAACAACAACAACAGTAACTGAGTGAACAGACTTTTGGGCAAAAGAAAACACGGCATGGGCAATCCTATATTAGTCTGACCTGTTCCCTGATTGGGTTGGTTTTACAGCGTGAGCTCTCTCACTACAATCAGTGAGCTGTTAAAATTAAGAGGGTTAAAACCAGAGACTTTGTAAATACTCACATATTAGCTAACATTTACTGTTTGTATTTCCCATTTATTCACAGTATTTACTACCATCTCTGTGAAATATTACATTTATTTTATTACAGAGATCACTGTGACTGAAATCTCAGATTTCTACATTAAACTCAAAGAAGTTTGGATGTACTGAAAGAGAATTGAGGAACTGTTCAAATTCAGCGTTTAAAAGGTGAGTAATGAATTACTTTCAAATGTGTAACTTAACAGCTAGTAGGACTAAAGCTAAACACATATCTAGCTGTATATCCTGTTCTGTCTGAGAGGTGAAGTTTCCAGCGTTAACAAGGGTGTTGTTAGCCAATTACAGGAAGTCAGTGCCGTATGCTAAAAAACAGCACCACACCATGATGCTCCCACCTCCAAACTTCACTGTTGGTTTGGTGTTTTTGGGGTGATATACAGTGCCGTTTGTTCTCCAAACATGGTGTGTATTATGGCCTTCAAAGAGTTAAATTTTGGTCTCATCTGACCAGACTATATTCTCCCAGTATTTCACAGGCTTATCTTTATGTTGTTGAGAAGTTTAGATAAGCTTCAACATTCACACCTTGAACCAACTGATATTTATTTGCAATAAGTGGCAGGATTGCTTTCCAGTTATTGATAGGTTTTAGCTGGTGTCCTGACTTTCCATGGCTTTTTGCACCTCTCTTTCTTCATGTGTTCAATACTTTTTCCCTGTGTCATCGTACTGCTTGTAGTAATGAGACATGATTTTCTGGAGCTGACGCTGACGCTGACGCTCGTCTCCTGCCGCTGGAGTGAACCTATAAGCCAGCAGGTCACTTGCTCGTTGTTTGTTAGCATTATCTCAATGTTCTTACTCTCTGTTTAGACGTTTTAATATTAGTTTGGTCTTACTTATCTTTCCAATACTTTTCTAATCTGTTGTGTCGCTTAGCTTGTAAGTGATTCTGTGTTATTAACTGCATCCGCAAACCGGTTCAAGGTCCTCAGCCTGTCATCTTTGCCTCCCTCGTCTTCCCCAGAACCGACGAAAACTACAAAGAGCGGTATTCTCATTATTGGAGATTCCATTGTTAGACATTTAAAAGTGTCTAAGGGTAATTCCACAGTTTCCTGTCTTCCAGATGCCCGCGTATTGGATGTCACCCGCTGGTTGCCTGCGGCGCTTCAGCAATGCGGGAACCCCAGCACCATCCTCCACGTGGGGACAAACGGCACCTATGCCCAGCGCAGCGAAGGAAATGAGGTAAGCCTGTGTGTGTCTTTATTCAGTGTAATTTCAGTTGGTCTGTGTATGTTGGTTGTCTTGGCCTGTGCTCACTCTGACGCTTGACATTATGTGATTAAAATCTTGGCAAAGTGTGAATTAAACAGAAACACAAGACTTGGTGTGTTTAAACACCGTCTTCCTCTTTTTATTCGTTTCATCTTCTTTTTTTGTAGGTCTTTTGCAGTGTCTTGGCAACTTCACATCCACTATTCCCAATAACTGCCTTGTCTTAATTACTTTATGCACTTAAGAAATAACTATCTGAAACAATTAGCTATCATTTTAAAGCCTTCTCCTGCATTGTGGGCTTTAGTTCTCTTAATTTTCAGAGTACAACTCAGGAGGACAACGTCATCTGCAAACAACAGAGAAGCTGCCTTCGCCCCCCTGCCAGAAGCCCTCTTGCCCCAGGCTACACCTTGCTATCCTGTCCATGAATATCAAACAAGAGTGGAGACAAGGTGCAGCTCTGATGGAGTCCAGTGGCTACACTGAACAAGCTTGAGAATACAGACACAGCTCTCACACAGAGAGTACAAGGAAAGCATGGCTTGCGTCAGCAAACCTGGCACCCAATACTCCCAGTGCACCTCCTCCAAGATGTTTTAGGGAACATGGTTGTAAACCTTCTCCAAGTCCACAAAATACATGTCGACTGCAGTGGGATACTCCCATGCCCCCTCAACTATCTGAGAAAAGGTGAAGAGCTGCTCCACTATTCCACAGCCAGAACAGAATCCGCACTGCTCCCCCTTCATCTGAGTATCAACTATCGGGTAGATTCTCCTTTCCAGTACCTGAGATACACTTTCCTGGAGAAGCTGAGGAGTGTGATGCCACGATAGTCCCCTTTCTTGAAAATGAGCGCCACCACGCCAATTTTCAGAGGCACAGTTCCCGAGGCCTATGCAACATTGCAGAGGCGTGTCAGGGACCAAGACAGCCCCACAATGTCCAGAGCCTTCAGGAACCTCGGGCGAATCTCATCCACTCCCGGTGCCTTGCCACAGTCTCAGTGACGTTGGACGGAGCGATGGATTCTGATACCCCCGGTATTCTCCATCAGGTATGTTCCTCAGGTTTAGGAGTTCCTCAAAGTGTTCCTTCCAGCGCCCAACAATATGCTCAGCTGAGGTCAGAGCTTCACTGCCTTTACTGAGCACTTTGGACAGTGCCCCTTCTTCCCCTTCTAAGCTGTTGAAGCATTTTCCAGAACCTCCTTGAGGCCACCCGAAAGTCATTCTTCATGATCTCTACAAACAAGCTTCTGCCACTGACACAGCTGCCACCATTTTAGCCTTTCGGTGCCAATCAGCGGAATTGGGAGTACTCTGAGCTGACCAAGCTTGAAAGCCTCTCTGTTCCGCTTGACGGCCTCCCTCACCATACGTATTCACCAACAGGTTATTTGGTTTCCGTCAAATCAAGCACCAAGCTTTTGGCCACAGCTATGTACAGCCGCTTCCACGATTGAGGTTCTGAACAGGGTTCATTCTGACTCCATGTCCCCGACCTCCTCCAAAACATGTGGGAAGCTCATGTGGAGGTGGGAGTTGAAATCACAGTCCTTTGCCAGCCTTTCCCAGCAGACCCTCAATTAATTTGGGTCTACCAGGTCTGTCTGTCAGTTTTCCGATCCAACTCACAACCAGATGATGATAAGGTCACAAATCTGCACTTCTCTTTACCAGAGTTTCTGAAACATACGGCCTCAGGTCAGATAACATGACAACAAAGTCCATCATTGACCTGTGGCCCAAGGAGCTCTAGTAGTAGTAAGTACACTTCTGAGCAACCGTGTTCAGACATAGTGTTTGTTATGGACATACCATGACTAGCACAGAAGTCCAATATACATCCCACCACTCTGGTTCAGATCAGGCAGGCTGTTCAACCCAATCACTCCTCTCCACATTTCCCAGTAATTGCTCACATGGCATGGATATCACCCAGCAGAACAATGGAGTCAGTGTATGGGACCCTCTCGAATTACCACCCACTTTCTCCAAGAGAGCAGAAAACTCTAAACTGCTGTTGGGCACGAATGCATTTTTCTATCTGCAACACAAAGTCGCATCGAAGTGACCCTCTCATCTACCGGGACAATCTGGACCTTGCGGATGGTGGGTACACATGCTTGTGCCACGTTACTTGTTTGAGCTCAAACAGGGTACGTGGACTTCGCAGCCACCAGACACTCAGGTGCAGATACTACCCCCAGACCTGGATCCAGGGGTAGGTCTCGGTAAACCTTTTCCTTTTCCATTTCAAATGCATTCTGTTTTTGGACCGTGCCATCAGCATATGATCATGAGGAAGGAGATCATAAGAGAGGGGGGGGAACTCAGGGCTGAAGTTTGAGTGTCTTTGGCATGTAATCTAGTAACAGATACAAGGTGTGTTTGATGGGCTTTATCTGAGTTGGACAGCAATTTTAATGGGCCTCTTAAATTAAAATCCCTGTGC
Source organism: Salminus brasiliensis (assembly GCF_030463535.1). Lineage (NCBI taxonomy): Eukaryota > Metazoa > Chordata > Actinopteri > Characiformes > Bryconidae > Salminus > Salminus brasiliensis. The sequence goes on from NC_132880.1 coordinate 28,269,953, forward strand.
TTTTAAGTAGCATTATCTGAGATTCTGCATTTTTTACTCCTGGCCTCTTACATTTGATGATGGTTGAGCATTTATGTTTATTTGTTAGCTTATTCTGTTGCGAATGGAAAATAGGAATCCGAGTCTAGACCCCTAATGAGCAAGCCAAGGGCGACAGTGGCAAGGAAAAACTCCCTGAGAAGTGAGGAAGAAACCTTAAGAGGAACCAACTCAGTAGGGAAACCCATCCTCCTCTGGTTGACCCGGGATTCTAGAAATTACTTTGGGCTCGGAAACGTGTTAGTTCAGGGATTACGGTAATAGACGCAGGTAGTTACTAACTTGGTCACAATTGGCCCAATGCAGAAATTGGCAGATTCTAGGCATCCTGACATAGGCAGTGGCAGCTTGGGTGGAGATGGATGAAACAAACCTGGTTTGATTTTGGGTGGAGTAAATAGGGCAGCCAGAACAGCCAGGAGATTTCAGGAGAGCTCATGAGGAGAGGAGAGTGGAATGCTGCATATCGTCAGCAGCTGGTTGCAGGTCAGAGGTTATTCGCTGACAGTCTCCTCTTCCATGTCCTACAACAAAATGAACTGTGTCAGTAATCCTATAAGGACAAAAGCAGTTGTGGTATTCTCTCACATATGCAGCACTCATTTGATGACATTTACCCAGCTCGTTCTTTAACACATATATATTATATTATATTTGTTTATAGAGATTTTCTCCTTAGTTTAAGAAATAATAGTGAAAGTTGAATAATGTTTCTTCCTCTAAATGTTAGTGTTGTTACCACTGTATTCAGTATCAATAAGAACGTTACTCACTTATTTCCTGCTTCTTTGGTTGTTATAATTAAACCAGTTGAAGTTCACTGGCCTTTCAGTTATTAGTTATACTGTAATTACAATGGCATGGATATGGAAAAGCTCCTTACCTTAAAGCTGCTTTCCACAAGTTTGTTCAGCAGAAAGGCCTCTGATTCAACTGAGAACTGGCTCTGCTCCATGCTGGCCAAAAGTCTCAGATAATTTGTCATGAGCTCCACCTTTCTATAAACATAAACAACAACAGTCTATTAGAGATAATGGTCTTTTGATGTGTATGGGGAATATCATTTAGTAATATTTACTGATCCTATGATCATGCTTGAGGGACCAACATATGGGTATTTCTGAAACAGTGTCTTTTACCGTTTGCTGTGTTTCTGTCCACTGAAACGTTGTTTGAGAGCCTCCTGGTCTGCCTCTTCACCTGACTGGGTCTCACTAATCTCTAGTTCTGTTGTGAGAGAGTGAGAGAGATCCAGATAAACAAATCTACACCAATACAAAATATTCATAAAGAAACAAATATTAGCCAATATGAAACAAAAAAACTATTAATTATTTGCCAAGGTAAAAACCCATCCATTTACCACCACCTTTATGCACCAGGCAGCCCTTTCAAACAAGCTCTGTTATCTTACACACTTACCGATCTTCCTGATGAACTCGCCTTCATTCTCTTGGGCAGCTTCCACCTGAAATCAGAGGTTAGTTAGAATACAATTACACATCTATAAGTTATTCTGCGCTGCAAGAGTCTGAACTCTGTGTACCTTCTGATTTGTCCTGTTGATGGTAAGTCCCAAGTTGTCCACCAACACTGCCAGGATGATACTTGAAGGACAGAGAACAAAGATGAAGTGAACATTAAGTACATAAACATGCACTGAGTAGTAATAAGTCAATGCTGTCTGGCTGGATGGGGAACGTTATTCCCAGTAACTTACTTGAGGAGAATTAAATTCTCCACAACGATGTACAACACCAGAAACACCATGATGTGAGCAGCTCCTGTTGACAGCAGAAAACAGAGAATGGATACCATTGATAAAAAATTCACAACAATAGTTACCATTTTTATTAATTTTGTTTAATTATTTTAATTATTTAAATAATCAAGTGAAAGATTGTTAGAGCACTGGTTTATCTGATCTATGTGATTAAATAGTTTCTTAAGCCACATTTCCTTCATCTGAACTGTTGTAAAATTTGAGATTTAATGATGCAACAAATCATTTCCTGAATATAAGTACAATTAAAATATAGTAGATTTGATCTTTTGTGATTGACCCCTTACCTTTGTCATAGCTGGTATTATAGACCAGGCCCCAGTCATCCAGCGTCAGCACCTGAAACAAGGTGGTAATGGTGCTGAAAATACCTCCAAACCTCTCCGGGTCTGACTCACTATACAACACCCGGAGAAAAATGGTGAACATGCAAATGACCATTAGCATGATGAATGAGGTGGAGCCAATGGACCGCAAGGACTTTACAGCTGTTGCCAAGATTATCTGGAGTGTGTGGAAGGAGCTGGAACAAGAGACAGAGTGCCAGAATTAATGTATGTGAGTAAACTGAACTTCCCAAAAACGGTTTTGGTACATTGATCAAAGCTGCTGATCATCGTTTTATTTATAGCTCTTTGTTGATTGATCTATAACATCTAGAGACATTATTATATCACAACCTAATATATCACAACCTAATCAGGCTGAAATAGTTAGTATAGGATTAGTACATATCAACTACTGATTCAAAGTGATAGCCACAGATATGGACACCCGTAACTTCCTAAACGCTACAAAAATGAAAGACACTATAAGAGTTGAATCCACAAACTGCTAAGTGAAACACCATAGTATTGCTTATTGGCTTAAAGGTTCTGTGAAATGTGTTGTTCATTCTCTACAGACTCCTTCTTTAGTCTATTCCTGCTTTAAGCATCAGTGAGGTCATTTCACATCACGTCCATCAAAGTGTACTTTTTCTTACCGGATGGCTTTGAGCAAACGGAAGGCTCTGATTGCTCGTGCTCCTTTCATAATCTTCAGAGCCCGGAAGACGCTGGAGGTCTGTTTACCGCCCGCGAGTCCTGTGGTTTGCGCCAATGGCAGTGCAAAATCCACCACACTCATGACAATAATGATGAAATCTGAAAGAAAAAGGAGAAACAATCAGACTGAATAAGTTCTTACATCTAACATCTCAGTACTTGATATTTAAAAAAAAAAAAATATGCAAAGGTATTTCGGTTTTAGGACCAGGTTGACTACTCTCATAAGAGATGGATCAGCTCACCCATGTTGTTCCAGGAGTTCAGGAAGTACTTGTGTCCCCACGCCAGGAGCTTCAGAAAGAACTCCATTAGGTAGATACCCAGGAAACAGGCATCCACCGCTGAGAACACCCAACCTAGTACAGCCATATAAAAAGATCAGAGTTTATATCAGAATAATGACCAGACCTTTTATCATGACTTCTGATATGATCAGAATACTGTACTAAAATAATCAGTACAAGTCAGAGTGTCTATGATAATGTTACCATGTGTGCTTAATATTGTGGTGTACTGAACTACTGAATACTGCACATGTCCAGAGTGTATCCATATTAACGTCTGTGTGAACATGTACTCTATGGTTCTCTATCTCTAGATATCTCTATATCATATCTCTATAGTTAACAATGATGAGGTTAAATTTTACCCAAAATAAGAAAAAAATATGACAGAGTGAACATGAGCTCTACACAGTGTATGACCGCACCTCCTCTCACACTGACTCTTGGGAAAGCCTGGGTGATCAGCAGCGTGGTATCAAGTACAACCACGAACAAGATGAAACTGGTGAATAGAGGGTTCTGGGTGAAGTTAAAGATGAGGTCGTAGATCTGCTCGACCCGTGTCCACCAACACTTTACTGAAGAACCATCAACCTGGAATTGATCTCTGGATTCATCCTCTACAGACAGAGAAAGAGAGACAATGATGAGCATGCTTGATGGGCTGAGGGTATATGTTTGTGTGTGACAGAGAGGGAGTGTAGGTGTGTGTGAGTGGGGTTGAAGTTTTAGAGCCAAAAGCTCTGGCAGAGTAACCTTCTTCCGAAAGGCTGTCGTGGTCAGTGCTGTAGAGGGTGTGTTGTCTCGGCCCACAGCAGAGGTAGAAACACAGGATGCTGAAAATGGTGATCATCGTCATCTGTAAACACATCATTTGTTATGATGGTGTTAAATTTTATTCTGAATTTATAGCTCTTCTACAAAAAATGAATGGAATTCTAATGTATGTCTGAATAAATCCCTCACCCCCACGTAGAACAGAGCTCTGTCTGGCAGTAGAGGAAGACCGTGAACATGCAGCTCAAAACGAGCAGAATGCTCACAGTATGTGCCAACTCCCCTATACACACATACACAAACACACACACACAGAAACATCAGACAGATTATTTACATGGTGCACTTACTCCTTCTCACCACATGAGGGCAAACTACTGCCCTCTCTACTGAGTAAAGCCCACTGAGTCTCTCTAGGTCTTGAGAATGGACGTACCTGTTGGAGACCTCAACGATAAAGAAGAAGTCCGGACTCTGCAGACCCTGAGGTGTTACATCCCCACAGGGAGAGTTCCTCTGACACACCCATCTATACAAACACACACCACACACACACCACACACACACACACACAGTTGATTGTTGAACAAAAACATAAGAGGGAGCTGTTGCTCCAACTCAACTCAAAGTTATGTACATCTCTCTCTCACACACTCACTCACTCACGCACTCACCCACCCTCACTGTCTTTTACACACACAAACATGTTTATTTCTAATAAAAACAGCAGTGGGAGCTCTCACCTGACCCAGTTGATGCTGCCACTCATCACCATGAAGCCCTCTTTAGTCATGTTAGCAGAGTCGTTCTGCAACGTCCACACACTCTCCTCAGAACTCTCGCTAACACACACACACACACAGGGGAGTTTAAATATGATGCTAATATTAAATATAGCGATTAGACAGACTGACACGTGTTTGTTGTTAAAATCAATCTTGTGTAAAAAGCTACAGCAGCAACACAGTGATCTGAACTGTCACATTAAGTCTATGTGATGTAGATACCTGTAATTGAAGCTGTTGATCTTCAAGATTTCCTCCTCACTGTAGTAACGCACGTTGTTCCTGGAATAAGGTCCCCCACCAACTACCTTAAATGTGTAGCTTTGGAGAAAAAACACACACACACACACAGTTAGGAATAAAATTTTGAGATGAGGGTCGATTTACATCAGAAATTTGATATGAGAAGTAAAATTAAATATGAAGATCATTTTTAAAAGATCATTTTCAATAAATAATATTATAGGAGATTGAAACTGATTACAATGGTACATTATCAATATACTACAGTATCATCTACACCCAGACAAAGCAAACATGCAGAAATAGAACAAATATGTGGAATAGTGTTTATAATCTTTACCTGCCCAGGAACCTCTCCAACTCTCCCGAGACGTTACTCCTGATGGCAAAGAATGGATGGAAGACTAGGGATGGAGAGAGAGTGAATGAGAGAGACAGAGGGTTAGGTAAACCTCCAAACAGTACCACACCTAGCACACTATATACAGAGCTATGAGCACCTATGTAGCAAAGTAAGAAAAAAAGCTTTAGGATGTTTGAGGCTCATGCTGCCTTCATGCCTCCAGAATTATCAGAAATATGAGTTTCTGACCTAAAAATGCACATCAACGTCCTTCCAGTCATAGTTCTAAGACTTTCTGTTACTGACCTTTACCCATTCTACACGGTGGAGGAAAGGACGGTTTTAGAGCTTGATGGCAGGTCATTTTAATCCTAAACTTACTTTTAGGAATCACTGATTAGGTCTTAGAAGCTTGTTTACACGTGACCCCTGCATTATGTAAGAACTGCAATGGGTTGTATTTATACAATGGGGGGGGGGGGGGGGGGTGTGTGTGTTAAAAAGACCCCAAAAAGATCAGGGGAGCTGATTGGTGAAGCATGTTCCCAACTACAAAGCACTTCAATGTAAAGACTGTGTAACTCCAGCTTGGCTAAAGGGAAACAGGAGCACCTGATGAGCATGTAAAGGCAGCATCAGATTGGGGATCTTTCATACAGCAGGATTTATCAGTTAGCCAGATCATTTAATCCAAATCTGAGGACTGTTCAGTGAGAGGGAAGATGAGGGGATTTCCTTTTGCACTAAATTAAAAAGGTTTTGTTGTGCAGCTTATTGAGAAATCCTCCTGCATGAAGTTCTACCCAGCAGTCTAAAGTGTGAGAGGACACTTACGGTCTTTGAAATAGAAGCACGGCACGCCCGGCTCAGGCTTTGGGCAGTCAAAGTACCGCCGGTTTAGCCGTGTGCTCTCCTGCAGGGTGGCGTTAACGTCAAACGCCAGCTGGCTGCCTTGTAGACACTGAGAGACGCTCTGAAAGACAGAAACAGTGAATGGTCATTTTTACTTCAGGTTAGTTTTGGGCTCCTCTACGCCTAAAAACACTGGTCAGTAACTGATGAGAGAATCAGGTGTGTTTAAGTAAAGAGACCATTAGACTGTGCTGGACTCCAACCTTCCAGCACTAGGCTTGGGCTCTCCTGCACTAGCGTGTATTCTGGAGTATGTAATGTAGACATATGAATGCAAAAGCATGATTTCAAAGAAGATACACACAGTGTTCCCGTGAACATGCTGGTCCCCAAAGATGTCCGCCACGCTGCGCCTGTTCGGTTTGCTGGAAACTGCCCTCTGTGGGTGTTCAAGGCCACAGGAAACCACCAGGCCCACAGCAAATAGAAGGGTCAGTATTCTGACCATCATTCCTAAACTTCTGTTAAAAATGAGAGTCATATGAGTCAGTTGTAGCTTCACATGTTTTACATCATTAGTAAAGAGTTAGAACACTGTAATAAAAATGTACATATTTATGTTATTGCCAGAATGATAAATACACTTATGGAGGATTCTAAAACAATGAAGAAAAGCTGCACTGGATAAACAATCTAATGAAACTAAATCACATAAACGTCAGGTATTAAACAAAGTGATCGAATTAAAATGATTGTAAATAAAAATGTTAATGATCTTGTTAAAGGTTTGTCCTTCGCTCAACTGAAACACTTAGGGGTGTCTAATACTGGTGTCTTACTAATAATACTTACTGGTGTCTAATTAGCAAAACTCTAATTTACATTGTTTATAGGAGTAATTTTATTACATTGTATAATGAAATGATGCTTCTCTTTCTTAGATTTATAGTGAATACATCGAGTGTGTACTATCAGCCATGCTGTAGTGTCCTTCTCACCGTTCAGTTCAACAGTTATCACCGCTATAGGAGATGCCCCCCTAGTTCGGTACCCCCTATTACATGTAACACTCACCTGATCCCGCTGATGCGACTTTCAGCTCATCTGATGAGATCCTGAACTAAACGCCTCAGTTTATAAGGACGTTCTACCCGACTATGACGTAACAACGGTCACGTTGCCATGCTAACAATTCAATTTACGTTACTACGGCAACAACAATAGACCTTAATAAATTCAGTTACATTTATAATGAAAAATATGTTTATTAAAAGCGTGTGTAAGACTAATTAGACAAAAATAAACTGTCTACATTTACTTAATGTACAGAACTTCGTTATGTGTCACAAAAAAAACATCAGCTCCTCGGGATCGCGCCCTCTTCCGGGACGATTCCGAGACACCGCCCACAGGCCCAAATAAGGACTTCCGCCTTGTTTGGTTCATGTGTTTGGTATCGATTCATGATTCATGTTCATTGGGATACCACCTGGGATTGTGGTATTTCCGCCATTGGGTGTCGAGAATTGTATTATTCAGTAGCTGGTCCCCCACCTCAACTCCCCGAGTCCCCCACCTCAACTCCCCCAGTCCCCCACCTCAACTCCCCCAGTCCCAGGTTCGTTTTTGGTTCGTCCTCTTGTTTTCCACGTTCATGTTTTGCTGCTTTTTTGCCTCACTTGTCCTCCTTTGTTTTTCCCCTTGTGTTAATAAATCTGCTTGCTTTGACTCCATCTCTGCCAGTGTTCGCCCCTCTGTGTCTGGCCTAGCACGCCATGACAAACAGGTCATTTAATTTCTAATTATTAATGAACTAAATGTATTTTACTCATGCCATAAATAAACTGTTTACCTGTCCTTGTTATTTTATTCTTATTAAATATATTTGAAAGGACGAAAGTGCATTAATTTAGTAAATACATTTTAATAATAGTAATTCTAATTCTAATTTATAAAACTCTGAATTTAATTATTTCAACAGGATCCACATGAAATTCACCATCAAAAGTGTTGGGACTGAATGTCGTTGATGATCATTATTTGTTCAGGTAATCAGTGTGATGTGTTGAGATTACAGTGCGGGACAGTTTAGCTGCTCTGTTCTCTCAAAATAGATGTTAAAATGATCTTTAACAGCAATGTGTCGAGTTAAGTACAACACATTTAGCTAGAGTTATTTTAAATATTCCCATTAACGCAGACAGTGTGTTCAACTTCAACACAATAATGTGTTTTAATTACACAACCTGTGTCAGAGATACATCGTTTTTCATTGGACTACATGCAGTCTAACAAGCTAAACACTAGAAAACCCATAAATTCTCATGAATGATTAGATTTAATAGTAATTTGATCAGAAATCATTCAGAATTAGGTTTTTATTGGTCAATTATCCATAAAACACCAGATAAAAAAAGAATAATTCAGTGAAACTGAAATGAATCAAGTTCGTATCTTGGATCTTCATACAGTCAGGATTTATTAATCACAAATACAATCATCAGGTGGAGAAGCTAAATTAGGCAGCTAGCTCTTTCAGAAGTGAGCTTCTCTAGAGTTAGATATCCAGCCTGTAGTTTTCAGCAGGACGTGTTTAACAGCTTCACCCACTCTCGAGAGGTTTTCTAACACGATCATTTTTTCTCCAAATAAATTCTGAATAAAACGTCTTTGTCAGGATTGTGGAGCTCCAGCTGACTACGTCCTTTCTTCTGCTGCTGCTAAGATGAGCTAACTTAGCTGTGAGTAAATGATCTTTCTAGAAAGCTTCGTTCAGCTCAGGATGAAATCAGCCAGCTCTGATGATCACATCTGCACAGTTGTCCAGCTCTGGCAGCAGAGTCCCAACGCCGGACAAACCAAGAGCAAACCGGTCGTCCGGGAGCGGCCAGTCCCCGTAAGACGCGGGGTTTCACCCTCACTGTTTGTTGGGACAGCGACCGCATGGCCTGTCAGCTGTGCTGGACCACGACCTTATAAAAAAAGTCCTTTATATATATTAAAATATTTTTATAAAACTTATAATAAAAAATACTGAACGCAGCAGCAGTCCTGCTTCCTCCCAGTGTCCTACCTGTAGTTTTGGGCTCCTCTGTTTCTCCTGTTGACTCTCTCTCTGTATCCCACTAAGTTCCTACATGTCCCTGGGCTCTTTTTTAGACATTACTCTGATATTTTTTGCTCATGGTCAGTTTTAGAGTGAATTACTCTCCTGCACATATTGCTAGCATTACTCCACGTGTTTCACTCTATACTAGCCAGCTAAGCTTGCTCTCTTATATGATCTTGTGAGGAGGGAAGAAGCAGGATCTCGTAATCAACACTAAGGGCTGTGTTTGATATCAGGTGTGCAGAATATCAGCTGTAAGGTTGTTACAGTTGAAATGACAATAAAACCCACTTGACTTGACTCATTTCAAACTTGCCAATCCTTTCTGTATAAATGGAGATTAGTAATGCATATCCTGTCAGCACTGGATCTTTCAGAAAGTCACTGGTGGTATTGGATTCCTGTGATGAACCACTAAGGTCCCCACATGTTTTAAGGAACATGTGTTGGAGTTTGTTGGTGTTTACTTGGTTCAGCACAAGTCTGATTACTTTTACATTTTGGATGTTTTGGGTATGTTGCAGTAATAGATCTATCCCAAGATTGACACTAAACATACATTGATTATTTTTACTCATTTTAGTCTCAGCAATGGTTCACTGGAACCCTGAATAATGAAGCTCATAAGTTTACAATCGTTAAATGTCTACTTTTCTGTACTGGGAGTGCACACTAGTAAAGGAGGGTCACACCATAGGATGGGACAGTTTAATTGATCTCACCATAATGTTCTGCTGCCTTCTACTCCCCAGGAGCCATGTCTGCAGTGTGGGTCAATGGGTGGTGGTTTAGAAGAAGTGTGGGCTTACTGAACATGTCTTTAAAGACATGCCTGGAATTCTGGGTAATGTGGACTGTACGATCTGGAACCGTTCTAGGGGGTAAACCAGGGTTATACAGAGAGCTAAATGGGTATTCACAACATTTATTTAGTGTTGAGATGGCCTGTGTATTGCAATGTGATGTAGAATGTGAAGTAGTGGTGTTTACTTAGTGGAAGTCTTCGCATTCACTGTTCATGGTTAATGGTAATTGGACACTGCAATTACAAATGGTTTGATCCATCATGTTAAAGAGGACTGATTGTTTTTGTTTTCCCACCAGCTCAGAGGTCATACTTCTGTAAAGACGGGTCTGTTTTTGTTCTCCTGGCCAGTATTCTTTTGTATAAAATTCAAGAGTCTAAGTTTGCGTGAGTCAATAAATGTCCTGATTGACTCCACAATGTGCCTCCTTGCCTTTCCTTTGGTCACACCCTGACAATTCCTTCTTGATGTTTTGCTGTGTTCTTTCAGTTGAGAACTGAGTATTTTTGCATATGTGGTGAAGCAAACCAAAGACTATGAAATGATCAGTTTGGATGATGCTGCAGATGTCAGGCCAGTTCATTTACTGTCAACTGTCATGGCGGGTTTGGCGAGACACAGAGGGATGAACACTCGCAGAGATGGGTCCAATGCAAGTAGTTTATTAACAAAAATAAGGCAAATGAAGCAGCAGCTACAGGGCATAAACCTGAACACAACACAAACATGCCCAGTGTTTTAAACAGTATTTGGTCCAGACCGACTACAAAATCTACCGAGTCCAGCACGTTTTAAAAACTGATTTTTGGGAGAAAATAAAAATGTGCCAGTATTAGCACAGGGAAACTGTAGGGTAACTGTTGGAATTAGACACTGGAGATGGAAAGACAGTTTAGAGAAGAAAAATCAGATGGAAAATGGGCTGTTTTGTCATTGAAAACACATGGAGATGGATGAAGGAGATCTGTGGTGGCTTCTTGTTTTAGAGATGATGCGCTTTCCATGTTTTTACAGTCATTGTAATAAACAGAGAAGCTGTGTTCTGCAAAAACAACAACAACAACAACAGTAACTGAGTGAACAGACTTTCAGGCAAAAGAAAACACGGCATGGGCAATCCTAAATTAGTCTGACCTCCCCTGATTGGGTTGGTTTTATAGCGCGAGCTCTCTCAATACGATCAGTGAGGTGTTAAAATTAAGAGGGTCAATGCCAGAGACTTTGTTAATACTCACATATTAGCTAACATTTACTGTTTGTATTTCCCATTTATTCACAGTATTTACTACCATCTCTGTGAAATATTATGTTTATTTTATTACAGAGATCACTGTGACTGAAATCTCAGATTTCTACATTAAACTCAAAGAAGTTTGGATGTACTGAAAGAAAATTGAGAAACTGTTCAAATTCAGCGTTTAAAAGGTGAGTAATGAATTACTTTCAAATGTGTAACTTAACAGCTAGTAGGACTTTAGCTAAACACATATCTAGCTGTATATCCTGTTCTGTCTGAGAGGTGAAGTTTCTAGCGTTAACAAGGGTGTTGTTAGCCAATTATAGGAAGTCAGTGCCGTATGCTAAAAAACAGCACCACACCATAATGCTCCCACCTCCAAACTTCACTGTTGGTTTGGTGTTTTTGGGGTGATATGCAGTGCCTTTTGTTCTCCAAACATGGTGTGTATTATGGCCTTCAAAGAGTTAAATTTTGGTCTCATCTGACCAGACTATATTCTCCCAGTATTTCACAGGCTTATCTTTATGTTGTTGAGAACTTTAAATAAGCTTCAACATTCACACATTGAACCAACTGATATTTATTTGCACTAAGTGGCAGGATTGCTTTCCAGTTACTGATAGGTTTTAGCTGGTGTCCTGACTTTCCATGGTTTTTGCACCTCTCTTTCTTCATGTGTTCAATACTTTTTCCCTGTGTCATCGTACTGCTTGTAGTAATGAGACATGATTTTCTGGAGCTGACGCTGACGCTCATCTCCTGCCACTGGAGTGAACCTATAAGCCAGCAGGTCACTTGCTCGTTGTTTGTTAGCATTAGCTAAATGTTCTTACTCTCTATTTAGACGTTTTAATATTAGTTTGGTTTTACTTATCTTTCCAATACTTTCCTAATCTGTTGTGTCGCTTAGCTTGTAAGTGATTCTGTGTTATTAACTGCATCCACAAACCGGTCCAAGGTCCTCAGCCTGTCATCTTTGCCTCCCTCACCTTTCCCCAGAACCAAGGAAAATAACAAAGGTCGGTATTCTCATTATTGGAGATTCCATTTTTAGACATTTAAAAGTGTCTAAGGGTAATTCCACAGTTTCCTGTCTTCCAGGTGCCTGTGTACTGGATGTCACCCTCTGGTTGCCTGCGGCGCTTCAGCAATGCGGGAACCCCAGCACCATCCTCCACGTGGGGACAAACGGCACCTATGCCCAGCGCAGCGAAGGAAATGAGGTAAGCCTGTGTGTGTCTTTATTCTGTGTAATTTCAGTTGGTCTGTGTATGTTGGTTGTCTTGGCCTGTGCTCACTCTGACGCTTGACATTACGTGATTAAAATCTTGGCAAAGTGTGAATTAAACAGAAACACAAGACTTGATGTGTTTAAACACCGTCTTCCTCTTTTTATTCGTTTCATCTTCTTTTTTTGTAGGTCTTTTGCAGTGTCTTGGCAACTTCACATCCACCATTCCCAATAACTGCCTTGTCTTAATTACTTTATGCACTTAAGAAATAACTACCTGAAACAATTAGCTATCATTTTAAAGCCTTCTCCTGCATTGTGGGCTTTAGTTCTCTTAATTTTCAGAGTACAACTCAGGAGAACAACGTCATCTGCAAACAACAGAGAAGCTGCCCTCACCCCACTGCCAGAAGCCCTCTTGCCCCAGGCTACACCTTGCTATCCTGTCCATGAATATCAAACAAGAGTGGAGACAAGGTGCAGCTCTGACGGAGTCCAGTGGCTACACTGAACAAGCTTGAGAATACAGACACAGCTCTCACACAGAGAGTACAAGGAAAGCATGGCTTGCGTCAGCAAACCTGGCATCCAATACTCCCAGTGCACCTCCTCCAATATGTTTCAGGGAACATGGTTGTAAACCTTCTCCAAGTCCACAAAATACATGTCGACTGCAGTGGGATACTCCCATGCCCCCTCAACTATCTGAGAAAAGGTGAAGAGCTGCTCCACTATTCCACAGCCAGAACAAAATCCGCACTGCTCCCCCTTCATCTGAGTATCAACTATCGGGTAGATTCCCCTTTCCAGTACCTGAGATACACTTTCCTGGAGAAGCTGAGGAGTGTGATGCCACGATAGTCCCCTTTCTTGAAAATGAGCGCCACCACGCCAGTTTTCAGAGGCACAGTTCCCGAGGCCTATTCAACATTGCAGAGGCGTGTCAGGGACCAAGACAGCTCCACAATGTCCAGAGCCTTCAGGAACCTCGGGTGAATCTCATCCACTCCCGGTGGCTTGCCACAGTCTCAGTGACGTTGGACGGAGAGATGGATTCTGATACCCCCGGTATTCTCAATCAGGTATGTTCCTCAGGTTTAGGAGTTCCTCAAAGTGTTCCTTCCAGCGCCCAACAATATGCTCAGCTGAGGTCAGAGCTTCACTGCCTTTACTGAGCACTTTGGACAGTGTCCCTCCTTCCCTTTCTAAGCTGTTGAAGCATTTTCCAGAACCTCCTTGAGGCCACCCGAAAGTCATTCTTCATGATCTCTACAAACACGCTTCTGCTACTGACACAGCTGCCACCATTTTAGCCTTACGGTGCCAATCAGCGGAATTGGGAGTACTCTGAGCTGACCAAGCTTGAAAGCCTCTCTATTCCGCTTGACGGCCTCCCTCACTGTCGGTATTCACCAACAGTTTCTTTGGTTTCCGACAAATCAAGCACCAAGCTTTTGGCCACAGCTATATACAGCCGCTTCCACGATTGAGGTTCTGAACAGGGTTCATTCTGACTCCATGTCCCCGACCTCCTCCAAAACATGTGGGAAGCTCATGTGGAGGTGGGAGTTAAAATCACAGTCCTGTGCCAGCCTTTCCCAGCAGACCCTCAATTCATTTGGGTCTACCAGGTCTGTCTGTCAGTTTTCCGATCCAACTCACAACCAGATGATGATAAGGTCACAAATCTGCACTTCTCTTTACCACAGTTTCTGAAACATACGGCCTCAGGTCAGATAACATGACAACAAAGTCCATCATTGACCTTTGGCCCAAGGAGCTCTAGTAGCAAGTACACTTCTGAGCAACCGTGTTCAGACATAGTGTTTGTTATGGACATACCATGACTAGCACAGAAGTCCAATATACATCCCACCACTCTGGTTCAGATCAGGCAGGCTGTTCAACCCAATCACTCATCTCCACATTTCCCAGTAATTGCTTACATGGCATGGATATCACCCAGCAGAACAATGGAGTCAGTGCATGGGACCCTCTCCGAATTACCACCCACTTTCTCCAAGAGAGCAGAAAACTCTAAACTGCTGTTGGGCACGAATGCATTTTTCTATCTGCAACACAAGGTCGCATCGAAGTGACCCTCTCATCTACCGGGACAATCTGGACCTTCCGGATAGTGGGTACACATGCTTGTGCCACATTACTTGTTTGAGCTCAGACAGGGTACGTGGACTGCGCAGCCACCTGGCGCTCAGGTGCAGATACTACCCCCAGACCTGGATCCAGGGGTAGGTCTCGGTAAACCTTTTCCTTTTCCATTTCAAATGCATTCTGTTATTGGACTGTGCCATCAGCATATGATCATGAGGAAGGAGATCATATGAGAGGCTGGAGTTTGAGTGTCTTTGGCATGTAATCTAGTAACAGATACAAGGTGTGTTTGATGGGCTTTATCTGAGTTGGACAGCAATTTTAATGGGCCTCTTAAATTAAAATCCCTGTGCTTTTAAGTAGCATTATCTGAGATTCTGCATTTTTTACTCCTGGCCTCTTACATTTCATGATGGTTGAGCATTTATGTTTATTTGTTAGCTTATTCTGTTGGGAATGGAAAATAGGAATCCGAGTCTAGACCCCTAATGAGCAAGCCAAGGGCGACAATGGCAAGGAAAAACTCCCTGAGAAGTGAGGAAGAAACCTTGAGAGGAACCAAGACTCAGTAGGGAAACCCATCCTCCTCTGGTTGACCCGGGATTCTAGAAATTACTTTGGGCTCGGAAACGTTTGTTCAGGGATTACGGTAATAGACGCAGGTAGTTACTAACTTGGTCACAATTGGCCCAATGCAGAAATTGGCAGATTCTAGGCATCCTGACATAGGCAGTGGCAGCTTGGGTGGAGATGGATGAAACAAACCTGGTTTGATTTTGGGTGGAGTAAATAGGGCAGCCAGAACAGCCAGGAGATTTCAGGAGAGCTCATGAGGAGAGGAGAGTGGAATGCTGCATATTGTCAGCAGCTGGTTGCAGGTCAGAGGTTATTCGCTGACAGTCTCCTCTGCCATGTCCTACAACAAAATGAACTGTGTCAGTAACCCTATAAGGACAAAAGCAGTTGTGGTATTCTCTCACATATGCAGCACTCATTTGATGACATTTACCCAGCTCGTTCTTTAACACATATATATTATATTATATTTGTTTATAGAGATGTTCTCCTTAGTTTAAGAAATAATAGTGAAAGTTGAATAATGTTTCTTCCTCTAAATGTTAGTGTTGTTACCACTGTATTCAGTATCCAGAAGAACGTTACTCACTTATTTCCTGCTTCTTTGGTTGTTATAATTAAACCAGTTGAAGTTGACTGGACTTTCAGTTATTAGTTGTACTGTAATTGCAATGGCATGGATATGGAAAAGCTCCTTACCGTAAAGCTGCTTTCCACAAGTTTGTTCAGCAGAAAGGCCTCTGATTCAACTGAGAACTGGCTCTGCTCCATGCTGGCCAAAAGTCTCAGATAATTTGTCATGAGCTCCACCTTTCTATAAACATAAACAACAACAGAAACTATTAGAGATAATGTAAATCTTTTGATGTGTATGGGAATATCATTTAGTCATATTTACTGATCCTATGATCATGCTTGAGGGACCAACATATGGGTATTTCTGAAACAGTGTCTTTTACCGTTTGCTGTGTTTCTGTCCACTGAAACGTTGTTTGAGAGCCTCCTGGTCTGCCTCTTCACCTGACTGGGTCTCACTAATCTCTAGTTCTGTTGTGAGAGAGTGAGAGAGATCCAGATAAACAAATCTACACCAATACAAAATATTCATAAAGAAACAAATATTAGCCAATATGAAACAAAAAAACTATTAATTATTTGCCAAAGTAAAAACCCATCCATTTACCACCACCTTTATGCACCAGGCAGCCCTTTCAAACAAGCTCTGTTATCTTACACACTTACCGATCTTCCTGATGAACTCGCCTTCATCCTCTTGGGCAGCTTCCACCTGAAATCAGAGGTTAGTTTGAATACTGAACCATTACACATCTATAAGTTATTCTGCTCTGCAAGAGTCTGAACTCTGTGTACCTTCTGATTTGTCCTGTTGATGGTAAGTCCCAAGTTGTCCACCAACACTGCCAGGATGATACTTGAAGGACAGAGAACAAAGATGAAGTGAACATTAAGTACATTAACATGCACTGAGTAGTAATAAGTCAATGCTGTCTGGCTGGATGGGGAACGTTATTCCCAGTAACTTACTTGAGGAGAATTAAATTCTCCACAACGATGTACAACACCAGGAAGAACATGATGTGAGCAGCTCCTGTTGACAGTAGAAAACAGAGAATGGATACCATTGATAAAAAATTCACAACAATACTTACCATTTTTATTAATTTTGTTTAATTATTTTAATTATTTAAATAATCAAGTGAAAGATTGTTAGAGCACTGGTTTATCTGATCTATGTGATTAAATAGTTTCTTAAGCCACATTTCCTTCATCTGAACTGTTGTAAAATTTGAGATTTAATGATGCAACAAATAATTTCCTGAATATAAGTACAATTAAAATATAGTAGATTTGATCTTTTGTGATTGACCCCTTACCTTTGTCATAGCTGGTATTATAGACCAGGCCCCAGTCATCCAGCGTCAGCACCTGAAACAAGGTGGTAATGGTGCTGAAAATACCTCCAAACCTCTCCGGGTCGGACTCACTATACAACACCCGGAGAAAAATGGTGAACATGCAAATGACCATTAGCATGATGAATGAGGTGGAGCCAATGGACCGCAAGGACTTTACAGCTGTTGCCAAGATTATCTGGAGTGTGTGGAAGGAGCTGGAACAAGAGACAGAGTGCCAGAATTAATGTATTGTGAGTAAACTGAACTTCCCAAAAACGGTTTTGGTACATTGATCAAAGCTGCTGATCATCGTTTTATTTATAGCTCTTTGTTGATTGATCTATAACATCTAGAGACATTATTATATCACAACCTAATATATCACAACCTAATCAGGCTGAAATAGTTAGTATAGGATTAGTATATATCAACTACTGATTCAAAGTGATAGCCACAGATATGGACACCTGTAACTTCCTAAACGCTACAAAAATGAAAGACACTATAAGAGTTGAATCCACAAACTGCTAAGTGAAACACCATAGTATTGCTTATTGGCTTAAAGGTTCTGTGAAATGTGTTGTTCATGCTCTACAGACTCCTTCTTTAGTCTATTCCTGCTTTAAGCATCAGTGAGGTCATTTCACACCACGTCCATCAAAGTGTACTTTTTCTTACCGGATGGCTTTGAGCAAACGGAAGGCTCTGATTGCTCGTGCTCCTTTCATAATCTTTAGAGCCCGGAAGACGCTGGAGGTCTGTTTACCGCCCGCGAGTCCTGTGGTTTGCGCCAGTGGCAGGGCAAAATCCACCACACTCATGACAATAATGATGAAATCTGAAAGAAAAAGGAGAAACAATCAGACTGAATAAGTTCTTACATCTAACATCTAATATCTCAGTACTTGATATTTAAAAAAATATATATGCAAAGGTATTTGGGTTTTAGGACCAGGTTGACTACTCTCATAAGAGATGGATCAGCTCACCCATGTTGTTCCAGGAGTTCAGGAAGTACTTGTGTCCCCACGCCAGGAGCTTCAGAAAGAACTCCATCAGGTAGATACCCAGGAAACAGGCATCCACCGCTGAGAACACCCAACCTAGTACAGCCATATAAAAAGATCAGAGTTTATATCAGAATAATGACCAGACCTTTTATCATGACTTCTGATATGATCAGAATACTGTACTAAAATAATCAGTACAAGTCAGAGTGTCTATGATAATGTTACCGTGTGTGCTTAATATTGTGGTGTACTGAACTACTGAATACTGCACATGTCCAGAGTGTATCCATATTAACGTCTGTGTGAACATGTACTCTATGGTTCTCTATCTCTAGATATCTCTATATCATATCTCTATAGTTACCAATGATGAGGTTAAATTTTACCCAGAATAAGAAAAAAATATGACAGAGTGAACATGAGCTCTACACAGTGTATGACCGCACCTCCTCTCACACTGACTCTTGGGAAGGCCTGGGTGATCAGCAGCGTGGTATCAAGTACAACCACGAACAAGATGAAACTAGTGAATAGAGGGTTCTGGGTGAAGTTAAAGATGAGGTCGTAGATCTGCTCGACCCGTGTCCACCAACACTTTACTGAAGAACCATCAACCTGGAATTGATCTCTGGATTCATCCTCTACAGACAGAGAAAGAGAGACAATGATGAGCATGCTTGATGGGCTGAGGGTATATGTTTGTGTGTGACAGAGAGGGAGTGTAGGTGTGTGTGAGTGGGGTTGAAGTTTTAGAGCCAAAAGCTCTGGCAGAGTAACCTTCTTCCGAAAGGCTGTCGTGGTCAGTGCTGTAGAGGGTGTGTTGTCTCGGCCCACAGCAGAGGTAGAAACACAGGATGCTGAAGATGGTGATCATCGTCATCTGTAAACACATCATTTGTTATGATGGTGTTAAATTTTATTCAGAATTTATAGCTCTTCTACAAAAAATTAATGGAATTCTAATCCATTCTATTATGTAAAATGTCTGTAGGTACGTCTGAATAAATCCCTCACCCCCACGTAAAACAGAGCTCTGTCTGGCAGTAGAGGAAGACCGTGAACATGCAGCTCAAAACGAGCAGAATGCTCACAGTATGTGCCAACTCCCCTATACACACATACACAAACACACACACACAGAAACATCAGACAGATTATTTACATGGTGCACTTACTCCTTCTCACCACATGAGGGCAAACTACTGCCCTCTCTACTGAGTAAAGCCCACTGAGTCTCTCTAGGTCTTGAGAATGGACGTACCTGTTGGAGACCTCAACGATAAAGAAGAAGTCCGGACTCTGCAGACCCTGAGGTGTTACATCCCCACAGGGAGAGTTCCTCTGACACACCCATCTATACAAACACACACCACACACACACACACAGTTGATTGTTGAACAAAAACATAAGAGGGAGCTGTTGCTCCAACTCAACTCAAAGTTATGTACATCTCTCTCTCACGCACTCACTCACTCACGCACTCACCCACCCTCACTGTCTTTTACACACACACACATGTTTATTTCTAATAAAAACAGCAGTGGGAGCTCTCACCTGACCCAGTTGATGCTGCCACTCATCACCATGAAGCCCTCTTTAGTCATGTTAGCAGAGTCGTTCTGCAACGTCCACACACTCTCCTCAGAGCTCTCGCTAACACACACACAAACACACACAGGGGAGTTTAAATATGATGCTAATATTAAATATAGCGATTAGACAGACTGACACGTGTTTGTTGTTAAAATCAATCTTGTGTAAAAAGCTACAGCAGCAACACAGTGATCTGAACTGTCACATTAAGTCTATGTGATGTAGATACCTGTAATTGAAGCTGTTGATCTTCAAGATTTCCTCCTCACTGTAGTAACGCACGTTGTTCCTGGAATAAGGTCCCCCACCAACTACCTTAAATGTGTAGCTTTGGAGAAAACACACACACACAAAAATTTTTGAGATGAGGGTCGATTTACATCAGAAATTTGATATGAGAAGTAAAATTAAATATGAAGATCATTTTTAAAAGATAATTTTCAATAAATAATATTATAGGAGATTGAAACTGATTACAATGGTACATTATCAATACACTACAGTATCTTCTACACCCAGACAAAGCAAACATGCAGAAATAGAACAAATATGTGGAATAGTGTTTATAATCTTTACCTGCCCAGGAACCTCTCCAACTCTCCCGAGACGTTACTCTTGATGGCAAAGAATGGATAGAAGACTAGGGATGGAGAGAGAGTGAACGAGAGAGACAGAGGGTTAGGTAAACCTCCAAACAGTACCACACCTAGCACACTATATACAGAGCTATGAGTACCTATGTAGCAAAGGAAGAGAAAAAGCTTTAGGATGTTTGAGGCTCATGCTGCCTTCATGCCTCCAGAATTATCAGAAATATGAGTTTCTGACCTAAAAATGCACATCAACGTCCTTCCAGTCATAGTTCTAAGACTTTCTGTTACTGACCTTTACCCATTCTACACGGTGGAGGAAAGGACGGTTTTAGAGCTTGATGGCAGGTCATTTTAATCCTAAACTTACTTTTAGGAATCACTGATTAGGTCTTAGAAGCTTGTTTACACATGTGACCCCTGCATGATGTAAGAACTGTAATGGGTTGTATTTTTACAATGGGGGGGGGGTGTTAAAAAGACCCCAAAAAGATCAGGGGAGCTGATTGGTGAAGCATGTTCCCAACAAGCACTTCAATGTAAAGACTGTGTAACTCCAGCTTGGCTAAAGGGAAACAGGAGCACCTGATGAGCATGTAAAGGTAGCATCAGATTGGGGATCTTTCATACAGCAGGATTTATCAGTTAGCCAGATCATTTAATCCAAATCTGAGGACTGTCCAGTGAGAGGGAAGATGAGGGGATTTCCTTTTGCACTAAATTAAAAAGGTTTTGTTGTGCAGCTTATTGAGAAATCCTCCTGCATGAAGTTCTACCCAGCAGTCTAAAGTGTGAGAGGACACTTACAGTTTTTGAAATAGAAGCACGGCACGCCCGGCTCAGGCTTTGGGCAGTCAAAGTACCGCCGGTTTAGCCTTGTGCTCTCCTGCAGGGTGGCGTTAACGTCAAACGCCAGCTGGCTGCCTGGTAGACACTGAGAGACGCTCTGAAAGACAGAAACAGTGATTGGTCATTTTTACTTCAGGTTAGTTCTGGGCTCCTCTCCCCACCTCTACACCTAAAAACCTTGGTCAGTAACTGATGAGAGAATCAGGTGTGTTTAAGTAAAGAGACCATTAGACTGTGCTGGACTCCAACCTTCCAGCACTAGGCTTGGGCTCTCCTGCACTAGCGTGTATTCTGGAGTATGTAATGTAGACATATGAATGCAAAAGCATGATTTCAAAGAAGAGAAGAAGAAGAAGATACACACAGTTTTCCCGTGAACATGCTGGTCCCCAAAGATGTCCGCCACGCTGCGCCTGTTCGGTTTGCTGGAAACTGCCCTCTGTGGGTGTTCAAGGCCACAGGAAACCACCAGGCCCACAGCAAATAGAAGGGTCAGTATTCTGACCATCATTCCTAAACTTCTGTTAAAAATGAGAGTCATATGAGTCAGTTGTAGCTTCACATGTTTTACATCATTAGTAAAGAGTTAGAACACTGTAATAAAAATGTACATATTTATGTTATTGTCAGAATGATAAATACACTTATGGAGGACTCTAAAACAATGAAGAAAAGCTGCACTGGATAAACAATCTAATCAAACTAAATCACATAAACGTCAGGTATTAAACAAAGTGATCGAATTAAAATGATTGTAAATAAAAATGTTAATGATCTTGTTAAAGGTTTGTCCTTCACTCAACTGAAACACTTAGGGGTGTCTAATACTGGTGTCTTACTAATAATACTTACTGGTGTCTAATTAGCAAAACTCTAATTTACATTGTTTATAGGAGTAATTTTATTACATTGTATAATGAAATGATGCTTCTCTTTCTTAGATTTATAGTGAATACATCGAGTGTGTACTATCAGCCATGCTGTAGTGTCCTTCTCACCGTTCAGTTCAACAGTTATCACCGCTATAGGAGATGCCCCCCTAGTTCGGTACCCCCTATTACATGTAACACTCACCTGATCCCGCTGATGCGACTTTCAGCTCATCTGATGAGATCCTGAACTAAACGCCTCAGCTTATAAGGACGTTCTATCCGACTATGACGTAATAACGGTCACGTTGCTATGCCAACAATTCAATTTACGTTACTTTGGCAACAACAATAGACCTAAATAAATTAAATAAAGATTAATCGATACAGAAACTGTTGGAGTAGAGAGTAAACCAGCTGAGTAAACCATGCTTACCTCCCCGAGTCTGCCCTCACTGGGTTAAATGGGGAGGTTTAATGAACTGCTGGGTAATGGCGGCAAAGTCTGCTTAATTAATTTATTAATATTTAAATTTAAAAAATGCAGGACAGTTTTTCTAGCGGTTCATAAATACAATTCTTAACTTCATAATGAAATAAGACAAACAACTCACATTGCTTTACTCATTATCACTGATTTACTGATATATTAAATATTTTTTATACTAAGAAAACATGTCTAAATGCTCATAAAATGTAGGAGAGTAGGAGAAAAAATATTTCTGAATTTACTTAATTTAACTTTAAATTCAGTGTATTTATGTAATACATCAAAAGCCTTTATGCATTTATTCAATCTTAGCATGATTCTGTCCCAATGTAATCTAACAACGTTTGTTAAATTAATGTATAAAATAATACAAGCCAATTGGTTTCTATCAATGTGCCTGTCTCGGTGGTCTTTCTCTGTTCCCCAACAGAGAGAGAAGTGATTTATTTGTGAACATGGATTTTAGGCTGATTGAACATGGACTCATCCTTATGTTTCAAAGCATCCAAACGCAAAAACAACATAAAATTAGCCATAACTGACTGACTGCTTTATGGTTGTTTTGTGGTTGAATGTATATTGAACCAGTACTAAGTGCTTACATTAATACATCATTTAATCAACCCTATGCTGTAATATATTATAACGACAATAAACAGTACATTTCAAAATCTATATTTTTAAGTCTATTAACATACTTAACATGTCATTGCAGTACCTACAATACAGATGTCAGTTTTATATGCAATAATGCATTGCTACATATAAAAGAAATCCAGTTCATTTCATTTTCATTGTTTCATCATTTCATTTTTCAACAAGAAAAAAAAATGACCAAAAAGATATACTCTATTAAAGTAAAGTAATATTGTGCATATCTTAAGTGTACCTTTTCCGTCTATTTTCTTCCACCAGCTCTGTCCCTGACAAAAACAAACCAATTAACAATGATGTGCTCAATTTCTGTAACATTTGCATGTAGTGGATTCTTCTCTGCAGAATTCAATTTAACGTCAACTCAGTGTTTATACCAGGATACATGGCATTTATTATATTAAAGTTTTGATACACAGGTTACAGGGCTAATAGCCCTGAACATCTTCTGTTCATCCCCTTTTCAGTTGAGCTGCTTAGCAACACAGTTGTCCAGGGGCTGAGTCAGGATATTTCACATGAGGGTACTTTTTTCCCCCAGTAACTCCAAGGTAAGATATCTCCAGATAACTTCAGGTAGTTTTTCTAAAATGAATATCTATGCGTATTTAGATTCTCCCTTTTAACTTATCGCACTTCTGTACAGTGCTGGGAAAAGATATTTAGCTATATAAATCCACCAGTTAACCAAATTCAACTGACAGTTGGGTTCAATGCACTGTCCACACCAAGCATTATTACTGTAAAACCTGTTGAATCCAAACATCACTTAAATAAAATCTGTCTGGAAAAGCAGGCTAGAAGGACCCAAAAAGCAGCACTTAAAGTCTATTGAATTCAGGAAAGCAAAACCATTGCTGAGGCTCTGGGACTCCAGCAAAATACAATTAGAGCAATTATCCACAAATAGAGAAAACTTACAAACCTTCCCAGGGGTATATATATATATATATATATATATATATTACTTCCTCAGAATAGACACTTTGGAAGGAAGGTGTTGTGAGTGTCTCTGCCTGTGTGTGTGCACGCATGCACAGTGATACACTTCCTTTTCCTGAAAATACGTTCTTTACATTCCTGTTACCAGAGAGATTAAGGCAAGGTTGTGTTCATTAAACATAAAAAGATGGACCATGTCTATGGAAATGTTGATTTTGAGCTCTCCACAACTGCTGGAAAGAAAAGACACAGTCCACCAGACAGAGGTACTGTTAGTTAAATATATGCTAATTACATATGATCTTTTAAAATGCAATTGTTAATGTTTTAAATTAGTCAGAGATTTTAAAAACTATGTATATATTCGCATTGTTGTGTGATTTATTACCTTTTTATGTATGATTCAATTGGTCTGTAATCATTACTCAAAAAATAAGAACTTGAATTTGAATGTGGCATAATTGTTGGTTCCAGACAGGCTGGTTTGAATATTTCTAGAACTACTGATCTAAATTTTTCAGCTCAACAGTCTCTAAAGTTTACTCATCCACTTCTGGCACACAAATGGTTGGGCCAAAATTTGTCGCCAGCAGCTGGAATCTGGGGACCCAGCCTATGTCAACAGTCCAGGCTTGTGGACGTGGTGTAATGGTGTGGGGAATGATTAATCAGTCGTTACTTGAAGGCCACAGCCTATTTAAATATTGTTGCTGATGCTGTGCATCCCTTTTTTGGTCACAATTGTTGCCTCTTATTTTGGCTACTTCTAGCATCATAATGCACCATGTCCCAAAGCAAAAGTAGTCTTAAACTGGTTTCATTAACAAGAAAGTGCTCTGAAAAATCTGCATGAATTGTGTGATGCAAACATGTCAACGTGGACCAGCATCTCAAGCAAATGTTTATCTTGTGGTATCCATCCAATGATGAACTGAGGTTGTTTGACAGTACAAATAGGTACTACCCAGTATTGATATAGTGTTCCTAACAACTTGCTTGGTGAGTGTACATAGAAAATTCATATTCAGAATTTTCTTAAGTAACCATTTGATTTCTTTTAGATGAATCTGATCGGGCTGGTCGCTCAGTGAGAGAGAGGAACCCACCTCCTTCTAAGGAAACCGTGAAGTTCCACCTTGGTGCTCTCAGCTTTCTCCTGCTTTGTGCTTTGGTGGCGCTCTGTGTTCTAGGGGTCCTGTGTGAGTATTACTCTTCACATTCGAATGGTCCACAGTGGTCTGTTAGAGCTCCTTTTCCTGCTAAGTGTAGTTCTAACTCCAGTCTGCTAAACCTGCTCCAGCCAACTAACTTGTTCAAAAGTCCTTAATTGGCTGGATCAGATGCAGTGATCTCAGGTTAGAGGGCAGAATGTTAAAGGGTTAAATAGGTCACCTTGTCATTCCTTGTTTTAATGACTCCACCTCTGGTGTTCTCTTTCAACAGATTTCAATAAAGGAGTCTCTTCTGAATCATTACGTGATCAGTGTGCCAGTGCTGTAGAAAGTACGTCAGTTCAACAGTGCGTTGGTACGAAATTTACAGAGTTTCTAAAAAAGTATTTTAGTGGTTATGGGTTTAAAATACACTGCTCCTATAGGCCTTAAGGCTTGTGAGGTCTTGTGCGATATTGTAGCCATTGCTGATTACTGATTGCCAAAGGTCAGGAGGAGGTGAGTGTACAGTGAAGCTGATACTAACTGATTTGATGGCAAATTCTCTCATTTGCAGCCGAGACAATAAACATGTTTGTACTCTAAAACCTGTTGGCTTACCTTTTTCTTGTGAATGGTGGTTGTTGCTCTGGTTTGGAATCTGAAATCGGTATTTATTTAGGTATATATACCCTGGAAAGCAAGGCAAGGTCAATTGTGCTCTCTCTGGGTCTTGGCTGCCGATGGCTAGCAGCATGACCAGAAATCGAGCCAACGATCCTCTGATCATGGGGACAGCGCCTTAGTCCACTAGACCCCCTTTTATTTTTGATAAAATGACTACTGTTATTTTTTGGAATATGTAGTTGTTCTAAGTATGTCAATGATCATAACTCTCACACACCCCTTCTATAAATAGTTAAATAGTTTCTTCCAAACGTTGCAGAACAAACTTGGTTCAGAGCAGGGGTTGTGCTATAATTGCTTTTATGAACTATAGACATAATCTGCTTTGCAGGATAGTTGCCTATGGCTAATCCTAGCTAAAGTTAGGAAACATCCTCCAATTGATGTTTAGCCTTCGTGGTTGCACGATCATATTTAATATTGGAAAAGTAGAGTTGTTCTCATGGTCACTGAATGAAGATGGCTGACTGTCTTACAGATGCTATTATTGCCTCTGTTTTTCTAGTAATGTGTGTAGGTGTGGTTACACACGTGTGTGTGTGTGTGTAGAAGTAAAATGCAAAATGACTATTTGTTTAACCAGCATAACCATGGTTAATGTGCTGCTTTCCAAGAATGTTGGATTTTCTTGTAGCCTAACGAAAACTGAACATCCTAAGATTGGTAAGAAAATAACCTGAGAAACTAAAAACACTTGTATTTTTGTTTCAGAAACAGAAAGAAAGTATAAAGCACTGAGCTTTAAGTATAACCTGGCCCATGAAGGCTTCTCTAAATGCAGTGGTAAGATGGTTTTCCTTTCACAACACTCTTACAAAAGTCTCCACACAAAAGTCTCAGATGAGGCTTCAATTACATTTACTCTTCTACATTTTTCAAAAACAACTGGGTTCATATAATTTAACTGGCAGCCCTCCATCAAGAGCAGACAAAATTTTGTTACGTTACCATGGCACCACAACTTTGGGTGCAATTTTGCAACAGATATTTAGGGTTTACTGAGGTTTTGATATCCGTAACCAAGTTACCAGCCCAGATACAAGCTTGAGTTAGCTGGTTAGAGACTAAAAGTTGTTGAAACGGCTCTGTTCTGGGGACGCAGTGTGAGATGAGATCCGAAGTATGCAAATAACACCATACATTATATAGCAGAGGACCCTGCCTTGGCCGCATTCAGCGCCCTATCAATTCCAAAGCTTACACTGAGTCAATGTCTGTCAATGTCCGGTTACACCAGTCTGGCAGGATTGTACCTAGAATGATTTTTGCCTCAGATTGATTCCAGTTGAAACATATATAGTTCTCTTCCCCCTTTTCAGGTGTGAATGGCCCCGTAATAGTTTGGTTGTCTGTGGTCGGGAATATGGAACTTAGGGTGGTACAATTGATTGGGTCTAGTTAATGCTATCATACACCCATATCCTGTTTCGTCCTCCGGGAACAGTGGCGCAGGTAAAGTGATAAAATTTAGTTTGCCTGCTGCGCATGCTATCCTACCTGTTGGTTCCTGGCCTGCTGGATAAGCCAGTCAAGCCACAGGTTAGCTTCCCTATACACTGTCGCCAGTTGTATGACATCCCAAGGTTGGAGTTGGCTATAAATCTACAACTATTACCTGGCCCCCCTTCTGTTTGGTAAGGTCAGTTGTCTCCTGTAATAACACGTCCTCATTTTACCTTGCCCGACCACTACGTTTGTTCAGGCTGATCCTGATTAGTCCCATTGTATCAGTTCCAGTTTGATCTACACCCAAAACGAAGAATATCGGTGTAGTGCCATTTTTAGCTGGGGCCATCTATGGCTGGTTTAAATTCATAGATTAAGTAACAGGATTGTTGAACCTATCGAAATTTCTCTGAAAGGACATATTAGGCGTTGGAATGTTTAAGCAAGTTCATACCATCTCTAGGGGGCATCCAATGGGCCCCGGTATACAGTATCACCTGATTCCAATCGTCCCACCACTGGCCATATGAGAGACCCACTCAGCCTCTGGAATCGCCCACTTCTGTACACCTCCTCTCCTGGCTCCCACCTGTGTTGAGAAAGCTGCAAAGAGACATTGGAGTTCATTAAAATATGCTCTGTGTTGTTTACCTTCAGTTGTCATCATTAGGGGTTCCATCAGTCATGGAAACCCTCGCCCCTTCTGCAGTTCGAAAGGGGTAAAACCTGTCATTTGGTTTACTGAGCTCCTAATGGCCATCAAGGCTAGTGGTAGGGCATCTACCCAGTTCAATTTGGTGATACACAGTACTGAACGCATATCCCAGGACCTTTACGTTCCCCTTCCAGTTTGGCAAATACCATGTTCTGTGTGATCTGATAGCCTGTAACTGCTTTAGCTGCTGCATCTGCTGCTCTATTTCCTCTCGCCACCATGCTTTGTCCCTCACCGTGTCTCTTACACTTAATGATATCTACTCTTTCCGGTAGTAACAGTTCATCGGCTAACTCCTTCCCAGTGGTCAGCTAACTGTTCCCAGCGGTCAGAAATCCCCCTCTGTGCCACTGTCCTAGTTCTACATGGACCGCATCTACCGCGTCGGCTGAGTCTGTGTAAATTTTCACCACCTGACTTTCTGCAACCAATGATTTCTGCTCTCTGGGTGGACTGCTGCCCTGTGAGCCTCTGAGCTTTCACAGTTTCAAACTGCCCCCTATTCTCCTGTACCACCGCATACCTAGCTACCAATCCCTCTGTTTCATGTCTATAACAGATCCTCTGCTGCCTCAATGTGGTGAGGGTGAATGTCTAAGATTTCACATACGCCACTACACTGTGTGGTTAGCACCGTGAGGGGGTGTCCCATGACAATGTGTGCTGTTTTTGAAGAATTCGCACCACCCCGGCTGCATGTTGTGTGCATTTTGGGTGTCTTCTTTCAGTCTGGTCAAAGAGAATGCTTACGATGCCTTCTGTTTAACAGGCCGGGTGACAATGCAAACCCTTGAGGAACTCTGCTGTTGCGCAGCTGATGCCCTTGAATGTAAATGAAACAATGTCACGGCAATCTGTGTGTAGAGGCAAACAGAAAAAAACCAAATCAATAAAAAAAAACAACAAGATTGTGAAGGTGATAAATTTGTCAGAGCTACATAGGGATTAGGCACTGGAATCATAGGAGTCCCGGACCCCACAGCACAGTCCATCAGCGTCCCATCTGGAAACGCCACGCTCAGTCCATCAGTGCTGCATTACACTGTAGCGCCACACTTGGTCAACAAATCCCTGCCTAGTAGATTCAAAGGCACAGAATTAGAACATACATATACATGCATCAGTCTCTAACCACTGACTATAGTCAGCAGTGGTTTGGTTAACGGCAGCCGCTGTACTTCCCCAAAGAAACCTGTTACCATAATTAAGTCTTTTGAAAGGTGATCGGGTGGTAGTGGTCCTTTCACAGCTGACCTTGTGGCTCCTGTGTCTACCAGAAAGGGCATGTGCATGGACAGCATAGGGTCTGCCAGGTTTATGCTGTCCGGGTCTCTCTGTGGGGTATGTAAGTAGGGAACTTCCCCAGCCCCCCACCCTGAGTCTTCCAGGGCTGGTTCCTGACCGCCTTGTGGTATAGACACTGGATTCCCTCCATGAGGAGCATTCCGCACATATGATTTATATGTGCGTTTTGGCAGCTGTTGTCGATTGGGATCTGAGCTCTCTGGGGACACTGCCTAGCCCAATGCCCTACTTGCCCACACACAAAGCATGGTCCACTGCCATTGCCCCTACCTCTGCCGCCCCGGCCCTGGCCCTTTAACCCCCGCCCCTGTCTCTAGGGGCCCAGCCCCAGGCTCCCGGCAATTGACCTCCTGGTTGTAAACCTGGGGATGGTCCTGGCCACCCGCACCCCCCGTTCTGCTCTTCTGCTTTCACATGAACTTTATTCCATGCTTCTCTAACTACTCTATCAGCAAATGTTGGTTCATCCTCCCCCTCCGTCTCTGGATCAGGTTCTACTGAGCTATCATCATCTGGCCAGCTCCCCATCAAAGTTATTTCAGGTGCCTGGCCACCCTTATCCATCTCCTGAACACCCTGCGGCTCTCATTTGGGTGCTCGCTTAACATGGAGGGGTGGTGACAGTGACTAGACCACCAGTTATTTCTAAAGTAGGGTACATGCCTGTTGTGACAGGCATAGGGTGTAGGGGCTGTGGGTTCTGGTTTTGGTTCTACCTTAATGGGGCATACGGTGGAGGATTCTCCTTATCTACTTTATTGACGTGTTGCATTCCCTGCTACCAAATACCAGCTTCACACCAAAAGCGTCTCCTTTCCTCATGCTTCTCTTCCTCTTTCTTATACTTCCCCTTGGCTAGCAGACCCGCTGTTACTGCCTGCTCACCTGCTTCTTCATTCAACCTTTTACATTCCCTTTCTTTCTGCCAAATAAACCTTCCCAATGATGTCCTATCTTCTCACACACCAACTGCTGTTTCTCTTGTGCTATTTTAATATGTTTGCGACATGTATTCGCGACTGTCTATGTATGTGTGGCCCGTATCTGCTTGCGGCCAAGGTGCTTCCTCTTTTGTTTGCCCGCAACTGCTATATTCTGCAAACCAAGTTCCTGCGTCTGACTCCAGTGTGTTAAAGTGTCATAAGCGTATGCCTCTTTGTTAGTTTCATGTGACTTATATCTTAATGCTTACTCTTAATACTTTCAACAAGGTTGTGACAGCAGTGAGCTGAGCTTTAGAGTTTCTTGTAGTAAATTTTAGCTTGCTGGTACACTGTAGGTAAAAGCTATTTTTTCAGTAATCCAGTCACTGGAACGGGTCTGGCACGTTGTGTTATTTTTCATTAAGCATTGTTGTGATCTATGGTCAGTAAGCGCTTTAACCAGTAATGACACTGTAAAGACACTGTGTGCTTGCATTTCACTCATTTCAGTGCATGGTCAAAAATCAGTTGCTAAGGCTTTTAAAAGAACACCCACATTCTAAAATATGTACAGCTGAATCAAGTAAAGAGTTTGTACGATTCTGAGTGATCCAACCAACAGTCACTTATAATTCAAATCTACATTTATGTAAAATAAATAAATAAATAAATAAATAAATAAAAATAAAAACCTAAGTCCCACATATTTGATCATAATTTGTTAATTTCTTCAACATAAGGGTGTCAACATTGTCCACAATACGGAGATGAATGGAAGCGTTTTGGGGTGAAGTGTTACTACTTCTCAAATGATACACTGAATTGGATGCAGAGCAGAGATTACTGTGTTAAGAAAGGAGGGCACCTGGTTATAGTAACCAGCCAATCTGAGCAGGTGAGTCAAGGTGGCCTTTATATATATATATATATATATATATATATATATATATTTAGATATGTATCTATATATATATATATATATATATATATATATATATATATATATATATATATATATATATGTATCATGGCTTAGGCATGTATGTGCCAAAGGTACTGACCCACTTATCTTCTTTGATGTAATTTCTGAAGGCACTAGCACAATGAATTCTTAGGTGTATTGGAACATCATTTCTGCTCCAGTTCCAGTAAATGCCATGATCCAAAACATTTTTAAGCCAATACTGTGTTTTTTGAAGAGAAATGATGGAACGTTTTTGCCAGTCACCCAATTTAAGTTTGATTGAGCATGATTTCCAGATACTGAAGAGAAAATGTAAGGCAGCAAAGGCCCCAAAATAAGCGAGAGCTGAAAACGGCTGCATTGGGGGCTTGGTGAAGAATCACAAGTACAAAACATGACTGCTTTAACTTACACATCATTGCTATGTCCCGAACATCATGTCTGTGGCAGCCCCTGGAAAAAGGGGCATGGCCACCGTGACCTGGTAGGCAGTGAGGCTCAGAGAGAGCACAAAGACATGGCTAAAGTGACTCACCAACCTTTATTAAACTCACCCAGCACCACACCCAAACAAAAACTACACTAAACATAATACCATAGTTGAGCTCAGTCTCAACACACATGCACAATGTCTTGTCTCTGGCAGCTCAGTCTTCGTTCTCTCCTCATTCACTCTCCGGTGTAGACATGAGCAGGCCCTTTTATGCTTTTCACTTGGGCTCGTTAGATTGGACGGCCACAGGTGAACGGCATCAGGGCATAGGTGTAGGGCTTCTCCCGCCTCCTCACCGCTACAGTGCCCTGTATTGAGGGTGACTGTGTTAAAACTGTTATTTTCAACCTGGTGGAAATTAAAGTCTGGAATATGTAGTTTAATTATTGAAAATGTTAAACTGTTGAGTTGAGGTGCCTGTCAAACATTATAGAGGACTCCAAGTGGAAACCAAGTGTCTACAATACTGGTTTGCATTGTGTACATACTTTGCTGTATAAATACAATGACCATATTAAGTACTTTAGTACAGATTCTGACAATACTTTCTACATTAGAATTTTGTAACTGCATATCTTGGAAAAGCTCACTGGATCGGGCTAAATGACTTGGAGACTGAGGGAAAGTGGATGTGGGTGAACAACCAGTCCCTGACTGAGACGGGTGTAACATAAGAAGCATGTTCTCTCACACAGTTTATACACTGATTTAAATTGAAACACAGTCTTACAGTCTTTCTAACGCCTACAGATTCTGGTTTGAGAGAAAGGACAAACCAAATGAGCCTGATAACTTGACAGATGAAGATCCTTCAGGAGAGAACTGTGTTAGTCTGGGGTATGAAAATGGTGGCTATAAAGAATGGTTTGATTCTTCTTGCAGTAAAATTAAGAAATACATCTGTGAAAAGTAAAATAATAACATGTTCTCATGATACTTCAGCTTTTTAATAGCTGCTTCGGGAATTCTTTAAACTTGCTTGTTTTTAGCTTGAATTCTGAGGTGGGAGGTGTCTGTCTTTCACTGATTGAGCTGTTTGATAATGCTAGTCATGTTTAAATTCATCAGTAAGAGATGTTCTTGCACCTGTATTTTGTAAAAATTAGGTATTTGATATTATTACAAATTATTCTGCTCTGTATTTCATCTGCAATGTAAAAAGATAAACAAGCTCAGAGTGGTTGATGATAGATTATTATTAAGTGATTTCTGTTTTTTTCTGATAATTCAAGTGGTCATGTAAACAGCATACTCTAATTTCTTAGATGATGTATGTTCATACTGTGACACAATGTGTAAAAAAAAGAAAAAAAAGAAAAGAAGCAGCCGCATGAAGCTTGGGTTCTACATGCCGCTTACGTCACATCTTTTTTATCTGTGAGATCATTGGCTGGTTGCAAAGCAGAAACCCGATTACTGCCTGGCTCATGTGGACCTGGAGTTTCTTGCTTGTAAATGCATTGATCAGATTCCTGACAAATTCAGATTTTCTGCAGTTATTAGATTAATAAGTACATGTTAACACACTCAGTGAGTATACAGAATATGTGCATTTTACTAAATGGTTATTTGCCTGGTTAAAAAATTCTAAAGATGGACTTGTTTAAATATTCTAGGAAAAAAAGACAATTCATTGATTCCAGGCTTCCAGGTTTGTGGTTAAATTTCAGGGATAAAACCTCATCTGTCAGTTTAGTATGGAAGAACAAACATTCAAATTTTTTTGCATTGTTTGTTAAGCTTCGAAGACAATGAAGCACTTCATACAAATCACAAAGATGTTACTTTTGGATTCAGGTCTTCCAGCTTACCGCAGCTTTCAAATCCATCATTAGAAATTGTGACATTACATTTTAAATGGTCCTACTACATTTTTTCTTGTATTTTTTCTTCCCCCTCAAGGTCCACTTATAACATTTGTGTGGTTTAATGTTTATGCATGTGTACACAGCCATTTTCCAAACTCTCCAATTAAACAGCTGTTTTTGTTACTGCACCTTTCAGATGGATAAAAGACAAATGAGCTCTTTTTTGATTGCCTGTCCTGTATTGTGCAACTTTCATTAAGTACTCTGGGACACTCCTGAGAACCATGGTTTGAGTGGGCAGGTCTGAAATGTGGTAGACTGTTTTGTTTTGTTTTGTTTTTTTAAGTGGGAAATTCAGTTTATTTATGAGCATTTAAGAATGTCTTATTTCTGCTGTAATGTGCATTGGCCCACAAAGGTAGAGGTTGAGTTTTAGTGCCAAGATGTCTTTTATTACCAGTCAAGGAAGCAGCCCAAAATAAACCAAAGCATGTCCCTCCCAGGTTACTAATTTAGGTAGCTAACTAAAAAGAAAACAAAATGTTCCAAGCTTCGCCAGCATATATAGAGTTTAAAGTTTCACCAACACTAACATTGCTAAGTTAGTGAGAAGACACAACCACGCCACAGAAAACACTCTCAGTCTGGCATTTAGACAATACACATAAACTAGTCCCAGTCATCCTGCTGTTTTCAATGGGGACCAGGTAAGGCCATGATCTGATTGGGGCAGCCCTGTGTCAGTAGAGAAAACAACTAATTTGCTGCAGACCAGCGTATTTCAAGGGCTGGCGGAAACAAACTCTTGCACTGACATTTTTTTTTGCTGAATGTGTTACGTAGACAGGACCAACTCGAAATGGGTTCTCATTTACATTTACATCTGTTATCCAGAGCTTACAAGGTTACTTATATTACAGAGGTTGAGCAGCATAGTTTTAAGATTCTTCCCCAATTACTCTTATTGGTGTAGCACAGCATAGTCACCTAGACCAGGAATCAAACCCTGGCCTCCTACATGGTGCAGTAGCTCACTGGCAGGTAGGGGTCTTAACTATTGCACCACACCACACTGTTTAACAATGTGATTGGGCCAGCCCAGTGGCAATCAGGCCGCTGATCTACTGGTTTTATGGGTCTGTCAGACCAATATACAAATAAAAAGTGTCTGGACTGTTGGCCCAAATAGCACGTCAGCCCACCAGGAAAATGTCCGGTATGCCAGATGGCCAGTCCGTCTATGACTATCGGTTAAGTAAGCAGTGGGCATGAAGATTTAGATTGAAGAACTTTTTTTTGCAAGATGCAGGGGGACAAATCTGATTAATGTCAAGTTTGCACATCTTATCAATAACAGTCTTTTATTTGTACTATTTTTTACAGTAAAAACAGATAAGACTTCAAAGCTAAATAACAACTAATTTTACTTTTAGTATGTATTTATTTATTATTAAAATGACTAATAAACAATGAGAAATAACTAGACAATACAACTTATAGAAATTCATAAAATGAACACCAGACATCACAATAAATTTTTTTATCAAAAGCTGTTTTACAGGTGTGTAAAATAAATACACACTTTTCACTGACACATAAGCCTATCAAACCATGGACAAATCGGCTCTGTGCTTTTAGATTATAAGGAGCTTCTTTAAACATTACAGCACAGTATTTTGTTTTAGACTGTAAAAGAGACTGATCAGTTTGTGGATCAAATGACAGAAAGCACATTCTTTGCAGAAGAAAAAATGGGCCATGTCTAAATCAAAAATGGCTTGGAGATAACTTTATTATTGGTTGGAAGACACCCCAAAATTAAGTGAACAACAGATTCTCTCAAAAGGTCCACCAATGCCTTAGCAGCTCACTTTGGAAAGCGAAAAGAGGCAAAATGGAAGCAATTGGAGGAAGGAGGAGCCAAGTGCCAGCCAACCACCAGCAGGTCTTTAAACAAGTTCCTCCACTATCTGCAAATCATCACTGGCACCTGAAAACTATAATCAAGAGAAGCTAACTAAACACTAACTAGTTCTTAAGTATGTTGTATAGATAAATGTCAAAATTGAATATCCTTAAATATCCGCAGTACAGTATGCCGAACCAGTTACCCATATTCCTGACACCAAACGCATATACTGAACATTTTTGCGGCTTGGTGGAGCTTGGAGATGGAAGCAGACATACCCGCTTTTATTGATAAGAAAACGAAAAACAAAGAAAACAGACTTAAAAGGAACATAAACCAAGGAAATTATCTAAATACTGAAACTAACACTAAACAAACAAACAGAATAAACAGATTAAGAAAACATAACAGACGAACAAAAGAAACAATCAGGTTCAGAGAACATCACAAGTACTGAGACTAACTAACAAAACAAAAGAAACAGAACAAAGGATTAGCAAACATAACAAGAGTAAGCCGAAACAAAGGGGTACTTATACACAGGGACAAACAAGGAAACAACAAGGGGGCATGGCTAGAAAGGAGACACAGGTGGGAACACTGACAAACAGGCGAGGCTAGGACTGACAAACAAACAGATCTATGTGCTTACTGACCATTACAAACACTACAAGTCACCCTTCATCTTGGCTGTGTTTCTGTCTCTTTAACACATCTATCATTGTCTTCTCCTCCTTCATTTTCTTCCGGTCTCCATTCATCAGTGAACAGAAACACTGAATAATGCATTATGCAATGTTTGATAGACACAAACTCACTAACTTTCATGAAACGCTTACTAGTGCAAGCATGTTATGCCTCCTTATGGATAGACTAAATACATTAACCTACAGTTAACTTCACAAATCCTCAAATTTGTATACAAATATTTAGCTTGTTTCCATTATAATCAAGATCTGTGCTTCAGAGATTGTAGAATTCCTATGAGAATGTTAGCCTCCACAACAAATGTGACTAATCAAGGCTCCACAGACATCCTCAGAAAATGTCCTGTGGTATCTGCCACCAAGATGTTAGCAGCAGATTCTGTAAATCCTGTAAATTGTGAGGTAGGGCCTCCATGGGTCACATCAATGTGTCTTAGGTGCCCATGACCCTGTCACCAGTTGAGCATTTCTTTGTTCTTGGACCATTTTTGTAAGAAGGCACTGACCACTGCATAAACCCTTATGCAGTTTTTCCTACCTATTATTCCTACATATTATTACCTATTCACCATAAGTGCAGATTACTCAAGTTGTTTTTGTTCATTCAGAGTATTTATTGGAGTATAATTAATTCATATCTGGACAGAACTACAGGAGTACTAATTATGCGCAATGTTGTAATCCAAGCTCTGATGAAGGTTAATGCTGCACATGTCTCTTGAGCCTGGCAAGCAGCCTGGTGTCTGCAGGCCAATGCAAAACAGTGATGTGTTCAAAGCAGGGAAATAAGAACCCATGTCTGATTCCATAGGAGGGTTATAAAACTCTCCTGAGTAGCACATATGATCAGAGCCTTCAGCCCTTTTTAAAATACATGGTATACATCAGAACAACATTGTCAACAATTAGCATATTATCAGCTGATGTGGCTATAAATGGAGACGTTGAGAAAGAGAGAGGCAGATAAGCACTGTTTTGAGGTTCAATAAAAAAGACAAATATTGTACTGTTTGTCAGCAGAGATGGTTTCTATCAGTGATAAATCTGAACTCTTAGAACTGAAAGGGTGTGTGTGTGCATGTGTGTGTGTGTGTACACGCATTAATACATTTCCTGTCTGTTTTGGTGCAAGTAAGTTCTTTACATTTCCTGATATCAGGGAGTTTCAGGTGGTTCAATGACGATAATAAGATGATCCACATGTATGGAAGTCCTGGTTCACCAGACAGAGGTACTCTTAGTTTAGTATGTGTTCTAAGCTGTGTTAACTAGGCGTGCTTTTGTTTATAAATATCTTTTTCAAATGTAATGATGGATGTGTTAGTCTGTAACATTTCACAACATAACATCAAAGGACAAAAAATGTAATTATATATTCACAGGGGACCGGTCAGGGATTTTGGGCTCCATGAAAATATATTACATTGGGCCCTGCAAATCTAACAATTCTTGCAAAATATTTGAATGAATACATTTCACAGGCTTGTAGAATCGTCCTAACCCCCCTCCCATACGGTGCCCCTATGTGTTCATAAGTCATTAATTACCATTACTTATGTGTGATTCAACTGGTCTTTATTGGTAATTATTACTTATTACTTACTTAGTCATTGTTTCTGGCTTTATTTGCTCATTACCTATGTATTAACTATTGCTAATTACATTGCCAACGAACCCCAGTAAATCAGTTAAGGCAGTGACAAACAGTTTGCCCACTTCCACCATTTGAAGAATGTCTTTCAAGTTTTTGAAGTTTAAAAATGTTCTGTAACAAATTCGAGTCAGATAATGCATCATGACTAAAAGCTTATTTTTTAAATTCAGTACAGACAGTGGTCTTCAGAATCTTCAGATTAAATTCTTACATTATACACATATTATATATATTGTGCATAATTCCTGGTTCCTTTTGCTATATAAAATGAAATAGATAATAAAAGAGTATATATTTTTAATTTAAATTCTTAGTGTATTCAATGAAGACATGTCTGGTTTTCATAAAAAACACAGAGGTGATTAGTCAACCAACAATGAGTAACAAAACATTTTATTAAGGCACCGTGAACCAGAATTACTGATCAAAAAGTAATAGAAACAAAATAAATAATAATAATAATAATAATAATAATAATAATAATAATAATAATAATAATAATCTATTTAATCTTCAATTTCTTTTTGAAGATTAATCATTGAAGCACACCGTTTGCTGTCGTCGGGGGGACCTAAAACCTTTGGCCTGCACACATTGCCAGATAAATTCTATCAGATAAATCATTTTCAAACCACAGAATAATATCTTCAGATAATGTTCACAAGTCTGCATTTTATCATTGTATATGATCCGATGTATTAAAAGCCTTTGAGTCAATAAAAATGGGTGCCCAATTATGCCATTTATTACATTTGTCATTTATAAATAGGAGTGCCCAATTACTAACCATTGGTATTCAAATAAAATGTTACTAAAAGATAAAGTAAAAGCAAACGTTTAACAGAAGTAAATTTAGTCTGTGGTCTCTGTCCCTGTATTACTGAGGTATGAATAGAGTTGGAGCTGAGTACTAAAGTACTACGTACAGTGTTCTAAATGTATTTTACAAAACATCCATAGTAGCTGATGCTGTTTTTACTGCATTGTCATGGTTCCTCACTCACCCACAAAGTGATCTGAGCTCTTAGAAAACAGTGGTTCAGTGAAACCCTAAATAGTGTCCGTAAACAGTTCACCACATTTTGCAGAATCGATAGCACTCATGAACTAAACTAGCTTTTAAAGACTGCATTTTCTAACAGATACTATTATTATAATATATAAACAGTGACTGTGCTGAATACAGTATTTTCAATAAGTTACATGCACTAAAAGCAGATACTTTATTTCTGTTTTCTAAATACGTTTAACAGTAACTTTAGAACTATAACCCGAGCCAACTTTAATGCTACACAAAGATTCAGCTCTGACTAGAGAGGCAAAGTTGTGAGTTTCCAAATCACAAGAATAATAAAAAAAAGGAAACAAGCAATATTCAATTTATTCCCTAATGTGTAGCTACCAATCTATATAATTTTTAAGATCCATTACAGAGTAAACAAAAGAGGTCTCCAGTGGCAAGACCTCCACTGCCCAAACCACTAGCCATTCTTTGGGGAGTCAGGCTGGGGAAGGAGAAGGGGAACAAGAAGGGAGGTATTCAATACACACAAAACCCAGCAATTTAAAACACCCCATACCAAAATTCCAAAGGGAACAGGGGGTCATTTGCAGGCCATGACAGGTGCAGAGCCAGGACTTGATTTTTAATTAATACATTTTAGGGACCCTATTTAAAAAAAAACGTGCTATGGTGAACCTGTCTGGACAAGGATGTGTGACCACAAACACATCTTTTTTTAAACTGGGACAACATATATAGAATACCCACATTCTGTTTTTGAAGTAACCAATTTCTTTCAGATGTATCTGACCACACTGGCCGCTCGGTCAGAGAGAGGAATCCACCTCTTTCTAAAGAAACCCTGAAGTTGCTCCTTGCTGCTCTCGGCCTCATCCTGCTCTGCGCTTCAGTGGCGTTCTGCGTGTTGGTGGTCCTGTGTGAGTGTCACTCAGCTTTAACCTCTAATGCAGTGGTCCTGGAGATCTGCTTTGCTTCTGCTTTGCTTCTGAGCAAAGTTTACTTCCAAACTTTAGTCTGTCACACTTGCTGAGCTAATTAACTTCTTCAAAAGTCCTCAATCAGCTGGATCAGTAGTAGTTAGCAGCAGTGTTAGTGTTAGTTATTATTTATTATTATCAAATTATTATTCTTTGGTTTTATGATTTCACCTCTGGTGTTCTCTTTCAACAGATTTCAGTAAAGGAGTCTCTTCTGAATCAGTAAGTGATCAGTGTGCCAGTGCCGTAGAACCAATGTCCGATCAATTACACAATGCCACTGGTAAGAGTGTGTCTTCTAGTGGTTATGGGATTGAAATAGATTTGTCAATATCCTGTGATATCCTGCACCCATTGGGCGTAGGACGTCTAATATTTGCAGAGAAAATGAACATGTTTTTAAAGTGTGTATATATAAATTCATATAAATATATATGTGTTTAAGTTTGAAAACCTGTAAGCGAAACTTTTCTTGCTCATACTTTGGTAGCTGATTATGTAGTTTACTTATTTAATTTATAATTGATTATTATTTTATTGTTGTTGTTATTGTTATTATTTTGTAATTATTATTACTAATATTATTATTTATTTATTTTTATTGTTGTTGTTGTTGTTATTATTATTATTTTGTAATTATTATTATATTATGTATTATTCTTATTATTTTATTATGGTTATTATTTATTATTATTAATATTATTTATTTATTCATTGTTGATATTTTTATTGTTATTATTTTGTAATTATTATTATTATTATATTATGTATTTTTATGGTATTTTTATGGTTATTGTTATTCATTGTTATTATTATTAGTAGTAGTAGTAGTAGTAGTAGTATTACGCTTCCGGTTTCCCGTTCAGCGCGTTTTTGCTGTCCCTCCTCTCTGCTGGTTGCTGGTTCCCCTCATTTTCCCTGAGCTGTGGACAGATTGGGGGTTTTTAGTCAGTCGTGTTTGCCTGACTTTCTTTCACGTGGATTTCTACATCAGTATCTGCAGCACCTAATCGCCCCCGAGTCCTCTTCCTCATCCTCATCCTCATCCTCTCGACTACAACCGCGGTGAGCGAGTTTCCACCACCTGCTGCGTTGTAGTTGTAGTTGTAGTTGTAGTTGTTGTAGTTGTTGTAGTTGTAGTAGTTGTTGTAGTTGTTGTAGTTGTTGTAGTTGTAGTAGTTGTTGTAGTTGTAGTTGTTGTGGTTGTAGTTGTTGTGGTGTAGTTGTAGTTGTTGTAGTTGTAGTAGTTGTTGTAGTTGTTGTGGTTGTAGTTGTTGTGGTTGTAGTTGTAGTTGTTGTGGTTGTAGTTGTTGTGGTTGTAGTTGTAGTTGTTGTGGTTGTAGTTGTTGTAGTTGTTGTAGTTGTTGTGGTTGTAGTTGTTGTGGTTGTAGTTGTTGTGGTTGTAGTTGTTGTAGTTGTAGTTGTTGTAGTTGTAGTTGTAGTTGTTGTGGTTGGGTAGTCTTGCTTCCCTCTGCTTAACCCCTCAGGGTGGTGTTCAGTGTGTTTGGCTAACGCGGTGAGCGTTGTTAGGCTGAAAGAGTGGCTTTGCAGTGTGGTGATCTAGATTTCCTCAGTTGATATAGCTATAGCTAAACAAATGCTGTCATTCTTGTACCTTGTTTCTGCCTCTGGACTGAAGAGGAGAAACTGAAAAACATTCAGGAGGATGTATTAATACTCATTGCTGCTTTGAAGCATCAACGCTTCGTCCTTTTGGACTTGCCCCTCGACCCGGCTACATTCAATGGGTCTCCGCGCTCCCTTGCTGCTCACTGTGTTTTGGTGTCATCCATACCTATTACACATTACATTAATGGAGACGCAACTTTTCAGCCCCTTCATCTACTACTCCCAGCTCCTCTGCTTGGTGTCAGATTATTATTATTATTATTATTATTATTATTATTATTATTTTAACATTTTGCCAACATTTCCCATCCGCAAACTCTTCTCTCATTGGGACACCTTCTCAGTACACCAATTTCTGTCTCTCTGTTTCACCTGTTTATTCTTCTATAGTATCTGACATCATTACCAAGTCCTCCTCCTCCTCCTGTGCCAACTTGACCCTGTGCCCACTGCTCTTCTCAAATCCCGCTATATCTATTCCTGTTTCACATTTAATTAATCAGTGTTTTACCTCGGAAACTGTTCCCTCGAAATTGCTGCAGTTGCACCTATATTTGAGAAACTTGGTCGTCCGTCCTTAGCAAAAGTAATGGAGAGATTTGTAGCTTCACATCTGCACCCTTTTCTTGCCAAAAATGATCTTGATGAACTTTCAGTCAGGTTTTCATCCTCTGCATAGTACTGAGTCTGCTTTTGTTTGAGACCCTGCTGGCTTACTAAATGTTCTTGTTCTTTTAGATGTCACGATCACATTTGTTACCGTAAATCACGACATAACTCTTTTTTTAGACTCTCCTTATTTGGTAATACATGTCTAGCTCTAGCTTGGTTTCAGTCTTATCTTGCAAAAAGACTATTTTATTTCTGTTGGTGTACACAAATCATCCACTGCTACTGTAGCTCAAGGAGTACCCCAGGGTTCTGTCATTGGACCCATTAAGTCTTAATTTTCACTGTAATGCTGAGGACATTCATATTTATATCAGCTGATGATATACATATTTATATCTGTACTGCTCCCCCCCGCCACAGCCTCCTGCCAGTCACTGTGTTCATGTTTTATCGAGCGCAAGCACTGCATAAGAACTGCCTGAAATTAAATGCAGGAAAGACAGACGTTGCTTATCCGGTGATTACCTTTGAGCCCCATGTTGGGCCCCTCATCAAAACTGCATTCTTTCATCTTTGCAGTATTGCAAGCCTTTGCCCTTATCTCACAGATACTGCTGCCAAAATGTTGGTACATGCTTTCATTTTCTCTATTCTGCAATTCTCTTCTCTTCTGTCTTCCTGTTACATTACTCAGTCGTTGTCAGTATGTCTAAAACTTAGCAGCAAGGGTCCTCACACTTATCAAATGCACTGCACACATTACACTTCTCCTTAAGCAACTTTACCGTCTGCCAATTGCCCTCAGATATCCTCAGATATCTGCTGCTCCTTACCTCTGGAATTCTTTGCCACAATCTCTTTGTGGCTATTTCACTCTCCCCTCCTTCAAAACTGATTACTTTTCTGTTTTTAACATATTATTGTGAGGTTTTTCCCCCTTCCCATGTAAAGCGTCCTTGAGTTTGTGGAAGGCACTATACCTTGTACCTCACAGGTTTTGCTGTTATCGAGCTTGACTAATGAAGTGCTTTCAGTTGCAGCAGAAGAGTTGAAATCGCATCTACACCAGGTTCAAGCGAAATATGAGGATGCATTACGACATATTGCTTCTTTCAATGGTGAGTTTTCACCAGTTCTCGAAGAATGGTAGGGTTTTCTCATGGCCTAATGAAAACTGAGCAAGCTAAAAATAATTTGAAAATTTAAACTGTTTTTGTTTGTATCAGAAACAGAAAAAAAGTATAAAGAGCTGAAGGTCAAGTATCGCATGGCCCATGAAGCCTTCTCTAACTGCAGTGGTAAGATGAGTTTTTTGTTTTTTGTTTTTTTCACATCGCTCTCATAAAACCCTCCATACAAAACATGATTTCATATGCTAAAATATTGTTCTTTATCAAAGTGCTGTGAATCAATGTTTACTCCTGATTTTGCAAATTTGTAAATGGTTAAAGCATCTCATAAATGTGTAGAGATTATGAGCAAAATATTACTATTTTCTTTTACTATTTTATTACTATAAGGATAAGCCAGACTTGCAAGTCTGTGCAAGTCCACAATTCTCTTCCTGATATCTTGGCTGATTTCTTTGGACTTTCCTATGATGTTATACAAAGAAGCAGTGTGTTTTTAACTCAGATGTTGCCAATAAATCTGTGAGAAGCTTTCAAAGACATGACCTCATCATTTGGGCTGTCCCAAATTGTTTAAAGGCATAGTAATCTTAGTGTATTTAAACGTTTGACTTTGAAGAAGGCAATAAAAAATTCCCTCTCTTATTATTCTGGAATTTAATAGAAATAGAAATCATTTTGGTAATCCTAATTAACCTAAAACGGAAAGGCTTATTCTAAATTCATGTCAGACAGTGAGAAAAAATGCATATGTGTCTTTTTATATAATTTATGTAAACTTCTGGTTTCAATGGTATGTCTTTGCATTGCAGACGTTGCACTTTGCATGACTGTAAACCAGTGTGTGAAAAAATGACTAGAATCAAAATAAAAACCTCATTTGTTAATATTTTGTTGTTAATTTCTTCAATATAAGGATCCCATAATTGTGGGC
Organism: Salminus brasiliensis; assembly: GCF_030463535.1. NCBI lineage: Eukaryota > Metazoa > Chordata > Actinopteri > Characiformes > Bryconidae > Salminus > Salminus brasiliensis. The sequence continues at coordinate 28,314,164 of NC_132880.1, forward strand.
AATGTGGAGATGGATGGAAGCCTTTTGGTGTGAAGTGTTACTACTTCTCCACTGATAAACTGAACTGGATGAACAGTAGAGATCGCTGTGCTGAGAAAGGAGGACACCTGGTTATAATAACCAGCCGAGCTGAGCAGGTGAGTTGAAGTGGCCTGTTTTAATATTAATTCCTTTTCATTTCAAGTCCCAGATGAATTTATTGTCCTCAAGCAGACTTATACACAGTTCAGCAGTGTCTACACTATTGGCCTGTGTTATGTACATACTTTGCAGTTTAAATGTAATGCCCATACCAAGTATACAGAGTAGTGGGATAGAACAGGAATCAATACTTCTTTTCACTGCACTCAGATAACTTTGTTATATTTTAGGATTTTGTAACTTCAGGCTTAGAGGAAACTCACTGGATCGGGCTGAATGACTTGGAGATTGAGGGAAAATGGATGTGGGTGAACAACCAGTCCCTGGCTGAGACGGGTGTAACGTAAGAACACAGTTCTGACATAGTTCATACAATTCTTTTGGTTTAGCTTCAGAGGTGTTTACGTGTCTTGAGAGTTTTAAAAAAGAGCAAATTGAAACTAAAAATATAAGTCTTTCTCCTAACTCCGGCAGATTCTGGCTTGAGAGGAATGACGAACCAGATGAGCCTGATAACTGGAAAAATGAAGACCCTTCAGGAGAGAACTGTGCTAGTCTGGGGAATGAAGGGGGTTATACACATTCATGGTTTGATTCTTCCTGCAGTAAACTGAAGAAATACGTCTGTGAGAAATAAAAGAATGAATCGAGGATGTAATTGTTTTTTAGCGTTTATAAATTCTTTAAATCAGCTTCTTTTCAGGTAAGGTTAGAGGTATCTGGCTTGTCCACTGTTTGAGCTGATTCAGTTTGAATGGGCCTAAAAACGATTGCTATTCTTACATTTTGTAAAAAAAAAAAAAAAAAAAAAAAGGTCTTTTATATTACCACCAATGTTTCTACTGTGTATTTCATCTGAAGTATAGAGGCCTACAGATTCAGAGGGAGTGATGACTTTAAAGGTTGTGTTGATTCTGGCCACTAGAGGGCAGTATGTCATTGTGAAGTGTTTTTTTTATTATTTTATTTTCTAAATAGTAATGCATCTAACAAAATCAGAATATTGCGAATTCATTTTTGCTCATAATTTAAAATCCAGTATTTCAAATGATTTAATTTAAAATTAAGTACATTATTATTCAAATAGTATAAATACAGAGTATCTTTTGGTCATGGGGAAGAAAAAATCTTATAAACGGAAAGTTGTCTGGAAAGGGAAAATGTGATAGGAAAAGGTGCACAAGCAACAGGGATGAGCACAGCCTTGGTTCATCAACTTGGACTGAGGATGGTGTCATTTTATTTTAAGAGTCACCATGCCCAGACGTTTTCAGGAAAGGAGCTACAGCTGCTGTGTTCCTAATATCAAGCCACTCCTGAACCAGAGACGTCTGGAAATATGAAGACCCTTTAGGAGAGAACTGTGCTAGTCTGGGGGATGAAACTGGTGGTTTGACAGTATGGTATGACTCTTCTTGCAGTAGACTGAAGAAATACATCTGTGAAAAGTAAAGCGCTTCCTTCATGATGTCATGGCATTTCAGATCTTCACTGCTCAAAATGTCTTGAAATCGGTGTGGGAGGTGTCTAGACGTAGATACTGTTTAAACCCGGTTTTGTTCAAAAATTTGATCAGTAAGAGAAATTCTTTATTACTACGAATGTTCATGAGGGAGTGATGGGTTTGAGGTTTTGTTGATTCCGCCCACTGAAGGACAGTATGTGATTGTGAAGCAGTTGCTATTCTGCTGTGTTGCAGACACATCCGTGTTTGACCAGTTGTTATTTTCGAATATTTGAATGTCTGATGGATGCATTTATTGGCGGCCAGAAATACAGAATGCCAGAAATGTGTACACACATGCATGTTGATGTTGATAGATTTTAAGCCTATAAGAGCTGTTATAGGAGGAAATAAAATATTTCATTTTTAAAATGTGATTTGTTCCATGTGGATTTGTTACACTGTCTTTTCACAGCCCTGATACAGGTGTACTGGGTTAGGGAGGCCTTTTCTGCTGAGGGAGAACAGCTGACAATCTGCTTATACCTGAGTTCACCTCAACACCATCATCATTTACACTTCACTGAACAGCTCAGGGTGACATTCACAAGGAATGTATCTTGTATAATAATAAATTATACTAAAATTATTGCCGTTATAAAATAGATAAAACTTATTTTTGTTTGTAGTCATAGTCATTCCTTTTAAAGGTGCTGAACTGATACAGTTCAGTGTTCTACACCATCAATCTACCAAGGCTTGACACCAAGCTCCGGGATCTGGGTCTGAAAAGCTCTCTGTGCAGCTTGATCCTGAACTTCTTGACGGGACTACAGCAGGTGGTAAAGATGGTCAGCATCACGTCCTTCTCACTGACCCTCAACACTGGAGCCACCCAGGGATGTGTGCTCAGCCCGCTTCTGTACTCCCTCTAGACCTATGACTGCACAGCCAGACACAGCTGCAATGTCATCATTAAATTTGCTGATGATACGACAATCGTGGGCCTGATCTCCAATGATGATGAGACAACCTACAGAGAGGAGGTTAGCTTTCTGTCACAGTGGTGCCAGGAAAACCACCTTTCTCTTAACTTCAGCAAGACCAAGGAGGACCACTGGGATCACATTAATAAGGAACTTACATTGACAGAACACACCACACGGGTGGTGAAGAACGCCCATCAGCACCTCTTGTACCTGGTACGGAAAGCTCTGCAGAGGGTGGTGCGCACAGCCCAGTGCACCATCAAGGTTCAGCTGCCAAATTTATACACCAGCCACTGTCTGAGGAAGTCAAGGGGGATTATCAAGGACCCCACCCACCCAAACCACTTCCTGTTCTCACAGCTGCCCAGCGGCATGAGGTACAGAACCAGAGACAGCTTCGGTTCAGAGACTGGACTGTGGACCTCATCAGTATCATCACATCTCCTCCCCATACAAACACACTCTGCACCCTGTACTTATGACAGGAAACCCTATGCACAGCCACACTGCACCCACAAAGACTTCTCCCCACCCACACTGCACCTGAACTCACGCCCATCCAGTGCCTTTTGTAAACAAGGTAAACATTCAGATTATATTAAACTGTACATTTAACTGCTGTTACCAGTGCAATATTGTAAATAGATAGTATGTATAGTGTGTGTGTATGTATAGTATAAGTTCATGTGTAAATATTCAGCTTTTTATTTGTAAATGTGTAATGTGACGTGACAATAAAAGTGATTTGATTTGATAAGCAGATGTAAGAGATGTTTTTCCTGCATTACAAATACAAACACACATACAGGTAAAGTACAACCTCTAACGTATTTATTTTCTATTTTTGGAAGCATATGCAATTAACATGTTAAAATCCATTGGCATTCATACTGTAACAGTGAAGTTTAGCTCTGCCAATAAGAATCCAGCACTGTCTTCCTATTCACCTTATTTTCCATGACAAAAGTGGGGGGGGGGGTAGTTTGTGTGAATTTGTTTATATAGAGTACAACTACCCTGATAATAAGCATACAATGAGTAAAATAATAAACTCAGTTTAGGGTGTAAAGGGTAGATTTTGTGCTGAATGTATTGATTGCTATATTTCTTCATGTAAAAAAACAGCCCCCAGTGTAAACACACTTACTGCACACAGTCTAGATGGACCTGGTTGTTGCTGATCAATAAAGAGGAGCTTTTGTAGAAGTTGGCTGCAGATGAAGAAGGGGCTGATGTGTATGTTGAAAGGAGGCAGCGTGAATTCCGTGTCCATAGTAGGTATGAGCCTGTCATATTTATTGTTTTATTATTATTTTTTTTCAAGAACAAAGCCTTGTAGAGGTACAATGAACAGTACTTTGAAATGAAATAAAAACAGAGAACTAAAATCATGGGACTAAATAATATACATGTATACATGTACATAGATTTATGATGGCAACAAAATGTATCTTTATCATATATATAAAAATATTACATTAAAAAAATAAATCAATTCTAACATTCAAATGTCTGCAAGCAGTATTTCACTTCTGGATAAAAGCTGCAAAGCAATCACACACTTCCCTCTAGTGGCCCAGACTCAACACAGCTTCACATTCAGATAATCTCACTGCCTCTGAGTCTGTAGGCATTTTATATTGCAGAGGAAATACAGTACATAGTAGAGCATTAGTGGTTATAGGTGAGGGTTTGCATTTTGCTATAATCAAAGTTAGCTACTAGAGGACGCTAGGGCACCTTGAGTTACTAGAACATGAAACCTAGGCATGAATATCTAGGTTTGTTAAACAGGACACCTTCTCTTTGGATTCACACGTTTCTTTAGTGAGTAGAAATACTGTAAAATGTGACTGACAGGTGTGTTCTGTTACCCAGGTGTGCCCTGTTTCAGTAACGAATAGTTCTGAATGTCCTTACCTGAAAAAGAAAACACTTAACAGCGACAAGTGACACTAACTCCACAGGTCAGGCCAGGCCAGAGATATGGGTCTTAGGCCATCAGATATAATTCCCAGCATGTAACCAAGTAGCCTACTACTCCATGGCTCCAACAAGGCATCATACAATCTGTACATATATATATATATATATATATATATGATTAAGATGTACCCCAAAATAATCATAAAGTATAATTCAATTTAACCTGCACCACCAACTACCAGCCCTCACTAACAGCTACCAAACTATTAGCAAAGTTTAGCTTACAGGTTTTATAGTGTACAACCATGGTTAGTGTCTCTGCTGCAGATGAGATAATCTGTTAGATAGGATCAGCATTATTTAATATTTCTATATACGTGATCCGATTCATTATCTTCAGTGCAGACCTGCTCACCCTACACTACCTCAAACGCCCTGATATCAAGAAATGTGAAGAACTCATTTACATCAATCAGACAGAAAATGTGTGAATGCATGAGCACAAGCAGCAAGCAGCAAAACATGCAGTGTATGCAGGCAGTAGAATCTGTGTTTTCTGTCTGTCACCATCTCATCTACGCTACTTCTTTGTCAACATCATCAAATATGGCCATGGCAACAGGAAATATGTAAATAGTCATAGCTGTGCACCCTTACCTCAACTTTCGAAGGTCACAGCATAAAGTGAATCTGCTTCTCTGCTGTGAATTCTTAGAAGGGCTTGATGCTCTAAACATATGCACTACTTAGAAGGGTTTAATAACCTGCACCACCAACTACCAACCCTTACCAACAGCTACCAAACTATAAGCAAGACAAAGGTTAGCTTACAGGTTTTATAGTAGTCTCTGCTGCAGATGAGATCACCTGTTAGACAGGATCAGCATTATTTAATATTTCTATATACGTGATCCATTTCATTATCTTCAGTGCAGACCTACTCACATCAACTACCTCAAACGCCCTGATATCAAGAAATGTGAAGAACTTCACAGGAAGGAAAGACAGTGTTCTTGAAGACCAACATCATGGTCTTACAATATGATTTTACTTGCTGTTATTTAATAAAGAAGTAAATATTGTCAAGGTTACAAACCACACTGTTTCCCACTCTGTCCATATATGAAGACTAAGCTGTGAAAACGAACTAACAGTTGTCTAACAACACATTGTCAGATATGGGATCAAACACAGTAATATTATGCTCAGCATAATATTGGGAGTAGTTGTGGAACTAAGGGCAAGTGCTTAGTCCTGCTGCTAAAGTAAATCAGCCATAAAACCTGTCAGGAGATGGGAGCAAGAAGTGCTCTAAAATCTCCTGTCAGACATCAGTGTTGACTTTCGACTTGATATAACACAGTGGACCAACACCAGCAGATGACATGGTGCCAAAAACCATCACAGACTGCTGAAACTTTACACTGGACCTCAGATACCTTGGATTTTGTGCCTCTCCATTCTTCCTACAGACTCTAGGACCATGATTTCCAAATGAAATGCTCAATAAATGTAATCTAAAAAGAGTTGCACCTTGGAGCACTGTGCAGCAGTCCAACTCTTTTTCTCCTTAGCCCAGGTTAAATGCTTCTGACGTCTCTGGTTCAGGACTGGCTTGATATTAGGAACACAGCAGTTGTAGCTCCTTTCCTGAAAATGTCATTGCTTTTTTTGGATAACCCTCCTGTCTTTCGTCTTCTGGTTAACTGTCAAGTCAGCAGTCTTCCCCATGACCAAGAGATACTCTGTTTTTATACTATTTGAATAACAATGTACTCAAATTCTAAATGAAATCATTTGAAATACTGGATTTTTGACTGTCTTTAGGACATTAGTCATACTGATCAAATAAAGGCCTGAAATATGCCAGTTTACAGGTAATAAATTAATGATAGTTTACCTTTCTGAAATAAATAACGATCAAAAATAAATTCACAATATTCTGATGTTTTTAGATGCACTACTATTTAAAACTTACATTTCAACACAGCAGAAGAAAAAAAAACAACCACATACTGTCCAGAATCAACACAACCTTTAGTCATTACTACCTCTGAATCTGTAGGCCTTTTACACTGCAAAAGAAATACACAGTAGAAACATTAGTGGTAATATAAAAGACCTCAAAGACCTCAAACTGAATCAGCTCAGACAGTGGACAAGCCAGATACCACTAATCTTTCCTGAAAAGAAGCTGATTTAAAGAATTTATAAAAGCTGAATAACCATGACGATCATCATCGATTCATTCTTTTATTTCTCACAGACGTATTTCTTTAGTTTACTGCAGGAAGAATCAAACCATAAATGTGTATAACCCTCTTCATTCCCCAGACTAGCACAGTTCTCTCCTGAAGGGTCTTCATGTTTCCAGTTATCAGGCTCATCTGGTTCGTCCTTCCTCTCAAACCAGAATCTGCCGGAGTTAGAAAGACTATAAGACTGTGTTCATCACTGCTGCAGATCGCTCTCTTTGAAACTCTGCTTAACCTCAGAAGATACTGCAACTTAAATCAGTGTATAAACTGTGTGAGAGAACATGCTTCTTACATTACACCCGTCTCAGTCAGGGACTGGTCGTTCACCCACATCCACTTTCCCTCAGTCTCCAAGTCATTCAGCCCGATCCAGTGAGTTTCTTCAAGACTTGAAGTTACAAAATTCTAATATATGAAGTAACATGATGACAAGTAGGTCAAATTTGAATAACCTTAGAACAAGTATTGATTCCAGTGGTATCAGAATCTGTGCTAAAGGACTTACTTTAACTTGGTATGGGCATTATATTCACATTTCACAGACTACGTTTACACAGCAGGTGAAGTGACCCGAATCTGATTTTCTTACCAAATCAGATGTTTTTAGGCTGTTTACACTCTTTAATGTGACCTATACCCTATATTCCTCTAAACAGTTCATGCTCCTAAACTGAGCACTTGCGCAAAAGATGTATCGGTTTCATCTTCACTAGCATCACAGGAGAAAGGAGATCCAGTGGCTGAAATCTAGGCTTAAACTGAGAATGTGTTTGAGCTCACTGTAAAAAGCTCACAGACACGTCTTGCTTTGCATCCTTGATTAGTTTAAGACTTCGATTTTTATTGTTTATGCCGCTGCAGCCACTTTCCTTTTTCAAACACGGAGCAGTTGTGATATGTACCTTGTCATTCTGCACAGACATCACCCCAATTATTAATTAAGGTCTTTTACCTTGTCTGAGTTTGCCTAGGTAAAAAAACCTAGAACTCCAAATTGAAAAGATCACCTCGACTCACCTGCTCATTTTGACTGGTTATTATAACCAGGTGTCCTCCTTTCTCAGCACAGCGATCTCTACTGTTCCTCCAGTCCAGTTTATCAGTGGAGAAGTAGTAACACTTTAGACCCAAACGCCTCCATCCCTCTCCACATTGTCCACAGTTCTGACACCCTTATGTTGAAGAAATGAACAACAAATGAGGAACAAATTTGTGGAAATGAAGAAGTTTTCATTTTTTCAGAGCATTTTTCTTATCTATGATGAGTTTTTACATGGATGTAGATTTCAATTGTAAATGACTGATTCGGTTGATTTGATTGTCCTGAGATCATTCAGAATCATACAGGTTCTCCACTGTCTCAAATGTCTAAAGTCTTCAGTAGAGGTTTTAAAAACCTGTCAGCTTCAACACACTGGTTTTAACCATGAGGTTCAATGATTGCAATCTAAAGACACATTGTCTGTGGAGAGATCACACAGCATCACAACTTCACAAAAGGAGAAACTTTCTTTTTCACGTCAGAATGGAAATTTCACTGGACATCCATTCGGTGTTCGGGCTGTGTGGGGGGAGAAAAGCATCTTACCACTGCAGTTAGACAAGGCTTCGTGGAGTGTGCGATACTCGACCGTTAGCGCTTCATACTTTCTTGCCAGTTCTGAAACAAAAAGTAGTTAAGTAGTTCAGTTTCTCAGGTCTGCTCAGGTCATTGTTTTACTATATTTCACTTCTTTAGGCTATGAGAAAAAAACTGACCTGGAAAACTGGTGTAACTCACCATTGAATAAAACCACCTGTCTTGTGTACTGTGCTTGTGCATTCTCGTAGTCCGCTTGGACCCGATCCAAATGTGATTTTAACTCTTTAACTGCAGCTGAAAGCATAGTCAAGCATAAAAGCAGCAAACGTAATAAAACAAAACTGTTACTAAGCTTACATATGTAAATAATAATTATAATAATAACAAAGACAAACTAATTAGGGAGAAAGGACTAGGATTGTGGTACATTTACCATACACACACAAAAAACAGGCTTACTGCTCATAACTTATAACTTATATAAATGGCAACACATACAGCTAGAAGGCTTCCCAATCGAGTGGCAGCACAGCCTAGTGTATTCCAAATGCCTTAATTAAAGTCAAACCATTGTGTGTTTAATTGTTAAAAGAAAACAAGCCCAGATTCCTCCTCATTACAGCGCTCACTAATTAACTAACTAGTAGCTACAAATATACTAACCCCTGTATTTCTTCTGAATATCTTTTAGAAATGATCTGTATTATATTGCAGCAATGGTTATGAGGTGCAGCTTTGGAAGATTGCATTTGACCTTAAAAGCCTGTCTGGGCCTTTATAAGTGATCTATTGTCAATCCACACCCATAACCATATAAAGAAATGTCTGCATGAAAAGAGACAGGAAACTCCTCAGACATCTTACCAGTGGCATTGTGTAGCTGAACTGACATTCGTTCTACAGCACTGCCACACTGATCACTTAATGATTCAGAAGAGACTCCTTTATTAAAATCTGTTGAAAGAGAACACCAGAGGTTAAGTAGATCTCCCGGACCACTGCATTAGAGAGTAAAGCTGAGTGATACTCACACAGGACCACAAGAACACAGAGTGCCGTTAAAGCACAGAGCAGGAGGAGGCCAAGAGCAACAATAAGGAACTTCAGGGTTTTTGTACAAGGAGGCGGGTCCCTCTCTCTGAACGAGCAGCCAGTGTGGTCTGAAACATCTGAGATACAGATATGTGGGTGAAAATTATTATTATTTTTATTTTGGTACTTATTATTATAGTTTTATTTATGCATATTGTTTACATATAATCATTGTTTTAGAGACATTGTGACCTCAAAATGCATCCTCTACAGATCTTGAGAACTCACTGGTCACTCCATCTACAGAAGCTGCATTCTCTTCACTGGATCCTACACCTGTATCTAAGCTTAGAGGTATCTTTGATTTTTTTGTCTATTCAAACTAGCTGAGGTTATTCTTGGGTAAATACTGAAGCACTTTTGTTCTTGAGAAGAGCGTCTGCTTAATGCCTTAAATGTAAATGTAAATGTCCTGAGCTAAATAGGCAGTAAATTGTGAGTAGAGTAGAGCAAAATCAGATCAGATGGACTCAAGCAGTTCAAAACAAGTAAACAACAATGAAATACATTGTTATTGTTACCATGCTTTCATATGATTAATGTCACATCACCGTGTTGACGATAGTACATAAAAAACAAACAGTTGTCCAAAAAAGTGGTCAAGCATTATGACAATACGGTAAAATGAGCAAACGCATATTGATTCACTGTCAGTGTAAGAAGCATCAGTTAATGACTAAATAAGGTCAGAAACAATGAAAAACTAAGTATGTAATAAGTAATGATTAAAGACCATGACAAGTCATACATAAGTGATGGGTAATGAATGACTTATTAACATATAATTGCTAATTATTGTAAGCCCAATGTACAATGTTACCTTACATTTAAAAGATCAATAAGGACATTTAAAAAGATATATATCAATAAAACACACATAATTAACACAGACAACTCATTACCTTTGGAGATTTCCTTTCCAGCTGTTGTGAGGAGCTCAATATTTGTATAAATGGGGTCCATTTCTGTATCTTTAGTGCACACCACTGCCTTTAACTCTCTGATATCAGGAAATGTGAAGAACGCATTTTTACTAGAGAGGAAGTGTGTTACTGTGCCCAACACACACACACACACACAAACAGGCAGTAACATTTTTATTTTTTGTCTTAGAAGCACAAAACAATGCTTATCTGTTAATCTCTCATCCATAGTGCTGTTTGTTGATTTCAGCATTCCCTTCTTCCACATTGAAGAGTAGTGTGCAGTCAGTACTGTCTTTAAATTCCTTTTTGAGTGCTGAATTGGTTTCCTTTGTAAATGTTGAAAGTGGCATGGTGGCGCAGACAAAAATACACATAGTTGAATTGGCCATGAGTGTGTGAAGAAAAAAAGCTGAAAAGAAAAGCAAAGGAAAAGTGTGTGTATGTGTGTGTGTATGTGTGTATATATGTACTATATATGTATTCTAAATAGTACTACTATAGTATTGGTATAGATAAAAAAAGATTAACAATGACCTAATCAATGTTTTGTGCTGCAACTGATAGTTTGATTTAGTTTGTTTATATGCCTGCATTGAATTGAAGAATAAAACTGAACTCATTTAAAGAAACTGTAATAAACTCACCATGGAATGACTCAAGACGTTTTACAGCATTCTCGTAGTTTACTTGAACCTGAAATGTGATTTTAGCTCCTCAGCCAGCATTGGGAGACAAACAGGTAAAGTCAAATTAAATTAAGTCCAGTCTGGGACTGTTTGTTAAAGCGTTTTATTAAAGAAAAATATATTTTTTCTAAATGAGGAAAACTACATACACACATGGACAAAATAACACTAAAATAATGTAATACTGTAGCTCTGCTTTTGAGGATGTTCAGTTAAGGATGTAAAACACTGAAGTCTTTCAGCACTATAATTAGAGGGTGAATCTGAGTAATACTCACACAGGACCCCTAAAACACAGAGTGCACCTAAAGCACAGAGCAGGAGAAGGCCGAAAGCAGCCAGGAGGAGCTTCAGAGTTTCTTTAGACAGAGGGTTCCTCTTTCTGACTGACCAGTCAGCATGTTCAGATACATCTGAAAGAAAATGCTTGGTTTTTCAAACCCATAGAAACTCACACTCTGATCTACAGTGGAATGCAGACTGGGCAGCACTGGTATTTTCTGTTACAGTGAATAGTTAAGTGAGTAGAGAATGAACCGATTTATAAATACCATATGTGTACCATTCTACTGTGCAGTGACACCTGCACAAATATGAACTTCATCATAAGAAAACTTTTCTTGCATCTTGCCAAAATGCAGAGTTAGACATTTTCAAAAGAACATCTGAACAAGCCTGATGCACTAAAAACGAGTCTTGTGGACTGATGCATCAGGATTAATATTTGGGCTGGTGTTGCGGCCATATTCAGTGGTAGAAAGAAGAATGAAAGCAATTAAATAACCGCAATATCAAGTTTTTTGCAATAGCCCTCACAGTCCCCTGTCCTAAACATAATTGGGAATACGTGGAAAGACCTCAAAACAGCAGTTCATGCAAGACAGTCTAAGAATCTCACAAAACTACAAGCATTCTTGTCAAAGCAGGGCTGACCCTACTGGCTCTACAGGGTGCCCAGACTTTGGCTTTGAGCCCTTTTCCTTTTTTCTATCATTTTGAAACTGTATATTGGAAATAAAAAATGATCTTGCTTAAAATATTAAATATGTGTCGTCCTAAACTTTTGCCTTTTGGATATCACATTATTGTTTACTCACTTAGCTTTTCACTGTAACAGACTGTTTGACAACATTTGAGCATGTTTGACTTTGGATCACCTAACTTGCAGGACACTATATCTGTACACAACTGTATATATATATATATATATATATATATATATATATATATATATACACACACACACACACACACACACACACACATTATTGTGCAAACATAATACTGATTTGACCCACTTTCTTAGTATCATGTGTTTCCTAGAAAGTAAAAACAAATCAAATACCATTGATTCATTCACCACAAAACAAAACATATCCCAAAAACATTGACATTCCTATGGATTGGAGGCTATATTTGACTAGCAGCCTCCGAACTTCTGGGAAGAGTTACCACAAGATTCAGTCAAATGAGCATTTGTGAGTTCAGGCACTGGTGTTGGACAAGAAGGTCAGGCTCACAAACATTTTAATTCAGCAAAAACAATGTTCATAGTTTAAATTGAAGTTGTGCATGTATATGCAATGTGAACATGGACATCATTGATATATTGAGCCAGATAGCCAGATATTGTTAAATTTTTTTACTAAGCTGATGTGTCAAGATTACACAAAGATGAGCATCTATCGAACTGTTGCTCTATTTCAGAAGCTGAAATATTTAACCCCATTCATTTAAACTCTGTCAGAATTGCACTGTGATTGGGTTGTAATTTGATCTGTTTTGGTTTTCGGACCAATAACATGAAATGACTCCTTTATGATGTACAGCTTTTTTGTCCCCTCCAAAAACAATATATCAAACTTCAGTCAGGTGAAATGGCTCAATGTATTGTTCCTGCAAAATCATAATTATAATCAACATATAATATAATACAATATAATATATAATATAACAATATATAATATAATATAATCAATAAAGAAATTCTATTTTATTTTATTTTAAGTTGCCATAAGAAATTGTCATATTTAATAATTTTGTTATGACTACATTATTTGTTTTTCATTACTATTATTAGTATGAGAACCACAAAATGCATTTTGTCATTTTAGCCAAAATGAATGAATGTCTTATTTTGTTGACCAACCTCTAAAAAGATGTTCATGTTTAATTAAATATTTTGCATATCTCATCATTTTGTATTATAGAGGATGATTTCCCCTTTGAGTTTTGGTTCCTCTCTAAGTTCCTTTTTCCTGATATGAAGAGCTTTTCCTGTCACTGTCACTTCTGGAAGGCTTAGATCATATATAAATATATATATATTTTTAATTTTTTTATGTATTTATTCATGTATTTTTTGTTAAGTAAAAACCTTATATCTTCAAAATGGCACCTTAACAATAGGATAGTTAAAAACCTTTATTGCTTTCAATGGACATCAATGTAAAAAACACTTAATGCCAGATTCACAAAAACAACAAAAATGAAGATGCAAGGTTTTTGCAGGACAGCAACGATATATATAAGTATAAATATTTATAACTAAACTACACCATTAATTTATGGATAAGTGGGCTACACTCATTTCATTAGTATTGGCTACAAGCCTTCAATCTGTCATGGCAGTGTAGAGCATATTTTGAGGGTTCTATACAGTAGCCTAATAAACAATCATCTTAACAATAGGTGCAAGAGGATACTCTTCAATACTACTTCAATACTGTTTTTAAACATCCCCACACCTACTTTGACTCATTACACAAGATATTTACCACAGCAGGAGGGCAGGAGGGGACAAACAATCAGGTGTCAGGAGTCACTACACACTCTGCTTTGGCAAAAAGCTAAAAATAGGTCCTTTCTCTGGTATAAGCCTTGGCTGTGCTGCAATGCCATTTCTTTTCATTGCTGTTGTTAGCCTTGTAGGCTTTAGCTTGCTAAGTAGTAAACTACACGAGAAATGAAGGTGTATCAGAAGTCACTTTACAGATGGAGTAATCAAATCAAAGCATAATTAGTTACAAACTAGTTACAAAGGCCTCGCCCACTATTCGTTTACAGATCTGGAAGGGGAGTTGACGGATCCGAATGAACATGATCAAAACATGCTGAAAAGACACAATAACATTTATTTTACACCAAAAAAAGAAAAGCAAATATTAAACTCAGCTTTTCTGAATGTCTTGTATATTTGGAGTATGGAGCTCTCATGTTGTTCCTCCTGGAGTCCTAGTTATAACAGTGTGTTAAACCACCCCTCAATGTAGAGGCTGTTCTTTAGCCTAGACCATTGTCTATTACAGCTAGAGAAATTTAAATAATATAGACGTGAACACCAGGAATCAAACACACTTGCTGTTTATGCAGCACAAACAGTCTTTAAGGTAAATCTGGAGAAATAATGTGGTCAGAATTCACAAGTGACATTGCTATGGGACCATTCTGAGATAACACTGTCCCACTGTCCCCTACAACAGTGTAAGAGTCCTATCAAAAGAAATTAAGTTTATCTTTTACACACACATATTTTTTCAGTTTATGGCAAGAAGCATCAAACCAAGTATCTGAGGAATGTAACTCAGCACAGTTTTCTCCTGAAGGGTCCTCATTTTTCCAGTTATCAGGTTCATTAGGTTGCCCACTCCTCTTATACCAGAATCTGCATGGATTAAAAAAAGGTTGTTTTTACTTTGATTTTACCTTGATTTTAGTTATATTGTTATTATTATTATTGTTGTTATTATTATTATTATAGTATTACTCTTGTTACTTTTGTGTCCACACTAAAGTCAGCATCACAGTGCAGGACGTGAAACAGCCCTCTAAAGCTAAACTAAAAGCGATGTGTGAACTGTGAGAGTGAATGTGGCTCTTACGTTACACCCGTCTCAGTCAGGGACTGGTGGTTCACCCACATCCACTTTCCTTCAGTCTCCAAGTCATTCAGCCCGATCCAGTGATTTTCATGAAGATGTAAAGCTAGAAAATCCTAAAACAGATTGTTTGAGATATATTGTTACATTGACAACTTACAGATATTTGCATCACATTCATCTGTCATTATAATCAAAAAAGTTAAAGTTAGAATTGACTCACCTGCTCAGCTTGGCTGGTTATTATAACCAGGTGTCCTCCTTTCTCAGCACAGTGATCTCTACTGTTCATCCAGTTCAGTTTATCAGTGGAGAAGTAGTAACACTTCACACCAAAAGGCTTCCATCCATCTCCACACAGTGCACAATTTTGGCAGTCTTTATTTGAAAAGACAAACATAAAAAATATTTAACCTGACATGTCAGCCACACTGAATCTGTGAGGACTGTGGAAAATCCACATTGCTGTTTGCCATCCAGAACCTCTAGAACAATTACTTCAACTTTAGCTCTTCAACATCTAGTGTTTTCATTTCACACACACTACCACTTCACAGTGATCTCAGTTTATGCTGAGGGAAACACAGTCCTGTAGCTGAACAACACCCATCGGAACCCTTTTAAAATGTCTAAAATATTTCAAAACAGTATTACTGAAGATTGACCAATCAGGGAAATTATCTTTTGTTTTGTCCACTGTTCAAATGGATACAAATGGGTCTTGTCATGGTATGGCAACCCCTGCCTTAAGCTGTAAGCTGTTAGCAACATGCCATTCAGAGGTTAGCTTAAGCTGATTAGTGTCTAAAATGAAAATGTGATGACCAGCAAAAGCTCCCAGTCTCCATGTTTGGAGACTTAAGGAAACTTTCTATAGGTTTCTACAAACCCTAATGAATCCACTGAAGCTGTTTTCGGTTTTAGAATCTAACAGTGTCTAACAGTTTTTACAGAGCAAAACATATTTAGGTGGAGTGTTTTGTGAAAGAGCTATAAATTCAGAGTGTGAAAAGGAAACCTTATCTTACCACTGCAGTTAGAGAAGGCCTCATGGGCCTTGCGAGACTTGACCTTCAGCTCTTCATACTTTCTTTCTGTTTCTGATACAAACAGAATGAGTTTTCAGTTTCAGGGGTCTGCTTTCATTTTCCTATCATATTTAGCATGTTTAGTTTTCATTAGACTACGGGATTAGCAATCTTAGAGAACTGGTATAAACTCACCATTGAATGAAGCAATATTTCTTAATGCATTCTCGTAGTTTGCTTGAACCTGATGCAGGTGTGATTTTAACTGTTCAGCTGCAGCTGAAAAGCATATGATATGTCATGTTTGATAACAATAAAACAGTACAAAACTACTGGGCAAATATTTGCACACACTACATTTAAATGAATTAGTTATGCAGCATAGCATCACTGTCTTAAACTGTGGTTATGCTGGTTAAACAGATTAAGTCATGTTGTAGTACTTTAATGGAAGTATTTTAACACTTTTCCCTGCTAAACAAAACAATAATAATAATAATAATAATAATATCTGGCCTTTATACAACAACCTACCTATTTACAAAAACTACCAAACAACACCATCAACTACCAAAACACACAACTAACCAGCCACACCATCAACTACCTAACCACACAACTACCCAACCACACCATCAACTACCAAACCAAACAAACAACTACCCAACCACACCATCAACTACCCAACCACACCATCAACTACCCAACCACACCATTAACTACCAAAGCACACAACTACCCAACCACACCATCAACTACCAAAGCACACCAACAACTACCAAACCTCACAACTACCAAAGCACACCATCAACTACCAAACCACACAATTACCAAAGCACACCAACAATTACCAAACCTCACAACTACCAAAGCACACCAACAACTACCAAACCTCACAATTACCAAACCACACCATCAACTACCAAACCTCACAACTACCAAACCAAACAACTACCCAACCACACCATCAACTACCAAAGCACCCAACTACCCAACCACACCATCAACTAACAAACCAAACAACTACCCAACCACACCATCAACTAACAAACCAAACAACTACCCAACCACACCATCAGCTACCAAACCAAACTACCCAACCACACCATCAGCTACCAAACCAAACAACTACCCAACCACACCATCAACTACCAAACCAAACAACTACCCAACCACACCATCCGCTACCAAACCACCCAGCTACCCAACCACCCAGCTACCCAACCACACCATCCGCTACCAAACCACACAACTACCCAACAACACCATCAACTACCAAAGCACACAAATACCCAACCACACCATCAACTACCAAACCATACAACTACCCGACCAAACCACGAAACTACCCAACCACACCGTCAATGATCAATAACCACAAGAAGACATTTCTGTCTTTAAGAAAGAGCAAACTCTTCAAACCTCTTACCAGTGGCATTGTGTAGTTGAGCGGACATTGGTTCTACGGCACTGGCACACTGATCACTTACTGATTCAGAAGAGACTCCTTTACTGAAATCTGTTGAAAGAGAACACCAGAGGTGAAATCATAAAACCAAAGAATAATAATTTGAACTAATTATGAAGTACAGAGTCAACACTGTTCATCTGCTTTTACAGTCCAGTAAGAGATGCTTTAACATTCTGCCCTCTAACCTGAGAACGCTTCATCTGATCCAGCCAATTTCAAAAAGACTTTGGAAGAAGTTAATGAAATGGAGCAGGTTTAGCAGACTGGGGGTAGAACTGCACTCAGAAGCAGGTCTCCAGGACCACTACATTACAGAGTGAAGCTGAGTGATACTCACAAAGGACACCCACAACACAGAGCGCCACCAAAGCACAGAGTAGGAGGAGGCTGAGAGCAACCACCAGGAACTTTAGAGAAGGTGTGTTTCTCTCTCTGACTGAAGGGCCAGAGCGGTCAGATCCACCTGAAGTAAAGCACTTGGTTATCTCTGACAATACAGAGCATGAGTGTTCTATTACTGTATACAGTTTTTACCATCACACTTTCAAAATAACATCCTTCTGGTGAGGAGTATGACATTAACACAATTCAGGCTGTTTTCACACAATATTTTTTTTTACTACACACAAGCTTAGCCTGTACCAAACTCTCAAATCTTATTTGTCTCATTTCTACACTTCTCTAGTTGTGTCTCGAGCTGTTACTATGCTGCACTTCTCTAGTTGTGTCTCGAGCTGTTACTATGCTGCACTTGTCTAGCTGTCTCTCATTGTGTCTCGAGCTGTTACTATGCTGCACTTCTCTAGTTGTGTCTCGAGCTGTTACTATGCTGCACTTCTCTAATGGTCTCTTATTGTGTCTCCAGCTGTTACTATGCTACACTTCTCTAGTTGTGTCTCAAGCTGTTACTATGCTGCAATTCTCTAGTTGTCTCTCATTGTGTCCCGAGCTGTTACTATGCTGCACTTTTCTAGTTGTCTCATTGTCTCGAGCTGTTACTATGCTGCACTTCTCTAGTTGTCTCATTGTGTCTCGAGCTGTTACTATGCTGCACTTCTCTAGTTGTCTCATTGTGTCTCGAGCTGTTACTATGCTGCACTTCTCTAGTTGTCTCATTGTGTCTCGAGCTGTTACTATGCTGCACTTCTCTAGTTGTCTCATTGTGTCTCGAGCTGTTACTATGCTGCACTTCTCTAGTTGTCTCATTGTGTCTCGAGCTGTTACTATGCTGCACTTCTCTAGTTGTCTCTAGTTGTGTCCCGAGCTGTTACTATGCTGCACTTCTCTAGTTGTCTCATTGTGTCTCGAGCTGTTACTATGCTGCACTTCTCTAGTTGTCTCATTGTGTCTCGAGCTGTTACTATGCTGCACTTCTCTAGTTGTCTCATTGTGTCTCGAGCTGTTACTATGCTGCACTTCTCTAGTTGTCTCATTGTGTCTCGAGCTGTTACTATGCTGCACTTCTCTAGTTGTGTCTGCTTTTTACAGCTGAAATCAGTTGGGTTCACTTTGCAAGATCAGCAACATGTCAGCTTTCATTCAGCTTATGCATGCAGTAAAAATGTTGTAATAATTTTGGCTCCTAATAATCACTTTGAAAGTATCATTTTAGTGCATCAATCCAATCCTTGACAACTTTAATTAAACCAATTTCAACAGGACAACATGATTTGGTTATGCACAGTTCTAAATGCTTCTGTAAGAGAAATTTACTGAAATAGAGATCTATTTTAAACTAGACTGTAATTTTACAGTAATGTTTAGGATCCTGACAAGCTGATACATGATGCCTTCATTTGAAGACATAGAGTCCCACAAGCTTAGCTATGAGCAATACAGTCTTATATAAAGGTTTATCATCCCTGGTGAAATGACGTGTATTTTTCTTCTTCTAAGTGTAAACCAGTCCGCATCCTCTACAAAGACACATTTTCTAAAGCATCATTAGAGTTTATTTGCTTCTATTTTGTTCTATCCTTCATGTTCATGTAGAGGATATGTTCACTTATTTACACATACAAAACCATTGAACAGTGTCCAAACATTTGCATAAACCTGTATGTGGAGGCCTTCTGCTTTCGGTAAGAGCAAAAAACTGTTTCATACAAGACTGTATATTGGAGGTAGAGTGTAATGATAAAGCCCTTTAATGTACAGTGTTGCCTCCTAGACAACTTTAAAAAAACAAAAACAAAAACAAAAAACATATGTAAAAAAAGACATGTCTAAACAAAAGCACATCTAATTAACACATAGTTAAGTAGTCAAGTACCTCTTTCTGGTGACACTGGACCTATTTTCTTGCAAGCAGTTGTGGAGCGCTTAAAATCAACATTTCCATAAATGTGGTCCATTTTATTATCTTCAGTGCACACACAAAATCCCCTGACATCAGGAAATGTGAAGAACTTATGTGCATCAAACAGACAGGAAGTTTGTTGCTGTACACACACACACACACACACACACACACACACACACACACACACACCACAAAGAGCACCAACTGCTAAGGGCGTTCATTTCTCAAAACATTTGAAATATTGGAAGGCCTTCCACTGATCTGACAAAATCAGAATGGTAGAAAAATAGCCGATGATGTGGTAAAGTTGGTAACCACTGCATTAGCCGGGAATCGGACCCGGGCCTCCCGCATGACAGGCAAGGGATTCTACCACTGAACCACAAATGCTTTGATGATGCCTGCTATTGAAATGTATCGTACTGAACAAAAATAAACATTCCTTGGCTTCAATTCTAAAAGCTCTGGTTAAAAGGGTCTATGCAGTGCAAACATGCAGTAAAATCTTTTTTTTTTCTTTGAATCTCAACTATCACTGTCTCATCCAGGGTGCTTCTTCATTGACATTTTCATTTATGGCCAAGCAACTTTCAAAGGTCACTAAGTAAGGTAATTCACCTTCTGCACTGTTAAGTAAGGCCATTCTTAGAAAGGCTGCATAAAATAACTCGGAAGGAAAGGCAATGTTTCTAAAAGTTTATATCAGGGCAAACTGAAGTTCCCTAAATGTTTTAATAGTTTGAAGTAAAATGCAAATGCTGTTAGTTTGAAATTGTACTCCTCCCACCCCACTCCATATATGCAGACTAAGCTGTGTAAACAGCCCATTCTGAATGCTCAGCCTAACACAGTTTACCCCAATTTATCTGCTGTTTTCAGAGGTGGTTCAACTCTGACTGCTTTTTGGATGAAGTATAATACAGGGCATTCAATCCGAACAGAGCTCATTTGTCTTAATCAATCCTAAAGACTTTCTGTGATCATGCAATACCCAGTTCCAGAGATACCCTAGCAGTAACAAGCTCTGAAAAGATGAACACCACCACTGAATTGTATGCACTGTCTATGTTGCACCATGGTCCTGGAGGAACGTTGTTTCGTTTCACTGTGTACTCTGTATGTAGTTGAAATGACAATAAACCCACTTGACTTGACTTGACTTGACTTGAATGCTAGTTTCCTAATGCTAATGCCTATATGCCTGTCACGATAACTACGTTATTGACTTATGGTACAATATAGCACTGCTTTCCAGTGAAAGCCATGGATCTCCACTTTCGTCTGTTTTTAGTTTCCACCATGGTTTGAACCCTGTAGCTGTCCTGTACACTGTGTCCTGTACCAATTGTAATGCTCTTAAGAACATTTTTGCAATAGTCGCCACTTTGGAGATGCATGTTTTTCTTTGGACAGTGACGATTATGGACATTTTTCATGACCTCAATTTATTGCCTATTGTGTTTACTGGCTACATGTGTGCGTTTTAGCCAGTTACGCTATTCTGTTCTCTCGTCCGCTCCCAGTCGAAGGTGAGTCTGTGAAAAGACAAGAAAAGAGTGCAGTGCACACACTGACCAATACAATAATGGCGCCTCCATACACACAGAGCACACTGCGACAGCTGGCGGTGTTTTTCACCGTTTACTTAAGCAATACACAGACATCTGTAGCACACTGAAACCAGAGCCGGATTATGGTGTGTTAACTAGTTCTCAGCTGGTTTAACTTCGGAGGCCCTAAAACTTTCTTATTCTTCACTCACTCCTACACGGCGAGGCCTGAGTCGACAAAGAAGAAATCAGGACATTTGTAGGAGCAAAACTAACAGAATTCACCACAATTAAAACCACAATACACCTGTGATGACCATACTACATACCTCCTTTATTTTGGATAACCTAGGTTATGTTCAGACTGGCAAATTGAATTTGTTTCTCAAATCAGATCTGGTGAGATGGATGTCCGCACTATTATTTGTAAGTAATCGGACATGAGAAACCTATGTGAATGGGTTGCTATGGTAATGACGTAGGTGAAACATACATGCATACATATGTAGAAGCTGGAGAGATGGAGGTCGCTCTGGGTTGGGATGGAAAATCGTATTTCATGTAGGTTTTTGGCTGTACAGTCTATCAAATATGTATCTGATTTGGGCTGACAGTCAGAACATAGTAGTCAAGACTGCTAAAGCAGAGGCCAAGTCAAGACCACGACCGGGACACATCGAGTCCAAGTCAAGATCAGGACTTATAGTAAAGTCAGAGTCAAGACCGAGACCAGATTAGTTATCATATAAAAAGAAAAAGAAAAAAAAAAAAGAAAAACATTTAAGTAGTTTGTAGTTCATTATACATGATATATTTTATATTTTTATCATATAATTGAACATTTATATGACATGTCATATATACATATATTATTATACAAATATATATATATATATATATATATATATATATATATATATATATATATATATTATTATTATTATTATTATTATTATTTTATAGTCTTAGTCAAACTAATGCAATGTAACTTTTGGAAGCAAATGATGGTGATGATTCTGTGTCCCTTCTTTTTTAATACACAACCAGCCAACTTAACATAAACTAACAACATCCATTCCAACCATTTTATTATTTAATGTTTATTAAAATTAATATTTTAATCAAGCTAAAACTATACAGGTCAGTCATCATGGAAAGGGACAATAAGGTCCTCGACCCGTGATAGCGCTCAACAACCGACCACTGCTCAGTTTCCCAGCGCATCACAGTGCCCCAGGCAGAGATGCAGTACCGCACCTTCAGGCCCCTCACTGTCAGCCCCTTGAAAGTATGCCTCTAGTGGTTCACTTCAGAACTGCAGTCCCACCTTCCCGCTGCTTACAACCGCTAAGCGGAGCGATCCTCTTTTGTAAGAGGAGGAACTCGTTAAGCTAGCCTGCCCTGGAACCCGTACACTCTTAAAAAGGACGGAGAAGGGAAGGGTCCTTACGAGTTCTTTAGTACAGGAAATAGTTAGCTATATTTAGTCGTGTGAAAAACAACGTAGGCCACATCATCATAGTTTTACGTACGAGGAAAACATTTTTAAAAAACACATCTGACCCCTAGCAGGTCTTAAAATGAGGTAAATAACCTCAGGTGAACTGATACGGAAAAACAATAGAACTCAAGAAGGAAGTGCTGTGTTTTTCCTGTGACTGTGGGACCATTGCACGCTTCAGTAGCTCTTGGTGAAGTGCTTCTTCAGCTCGATGGAGTGTGTGTAACTTACTTCACCATTAACACGCATTATATTTGTGATCTGATGCAACCAGCTCAGACATCACAGCTCAGCCAGGTCACGCTGCGTCCCTCAGAACGCGGTCCGCGTGTCACCTTTTGGCCTTTACGTGACATCATATCCGGAGCTGAGAGCGCGGTCCCGCGGCTCTGCAGATAGCCCCTTCTAGTCGGTTTTTTACATTACCATGTTCAATCAAACTCATATCGAGACCAAAGAAAGCATGGGTTAAAATTTACACATATTCCTCTTCTAACTTTAGCAGTCTGGTGTTTTTCACTAGGAACACAGTGAGCTTCAGTAAGATCGCACTTAGCTTATAGCTAGCTAGGCGCCCTCTTCGCAGTGCATTCTGGGTAACTTGATGTCTTCCAGATCTGCTGTACTCTACGAGCTACGTGTTGCTGAACCGCACTGTGCGG
Organism: Salminus brasiliensis; assembly: GCF_030463535.1. NCBI lineage: Eukaryota > Metazoa > Chordata > Actinopteri > Characiformes > Bryconidae > Salminus > Salminus brasiliensis. Next base: position 28,337,600 of record NC_132880.1, read on the forward strand.
TGGGTCCGGCGGCAGGGTCCACAGAGAAAGTAGAGAGTCCAGCTTTTCCACATGTTGATCTGTACACTATTAAACCGGACTACTATTTAATACAAACGATAGAAAAAAAAAAAGACAGACGCAATTGGACTTGACTGGCCTCGACGAGTCCACCTCATCCTGAGACTGAGACAGGACCACCTCCAAATGAGGCAGAGCCCAAGAACGCCGGTTTATACTCTCAAGTACTAAAACACTAGTTTTTAGTGATAGTGTTTTGGCAAAAGTGTGTGTTTATACATTTTATTTCATTATAAGTTCACAGTAGCTAAATAATTTCTTCAGGCTATTAAAAATGATTGTTGACTGTAGGAAAGCTCACTGTACTACTCGAGTAGTGAAGGCCTTTCAGCCACTAGCTTCCCATACAAAAGGGTTGCTATTTATATGGGTTTTTTTTTTTAATTGGCTCCATCATTTTATGTGAAGCAAGTTTTTTTTCAGCTGTATTTGTATAGCACTTCTAGAACCCCATCTTTACAAAGCAGCTTCACAGAAATAAGACAGTAATAAGACTGGATAAGAGGAGAAACCTTAAAACTGGAGGAGGAAACCTTGGAAGGGACCAAGACTCCACCCTCCTTTATTCAAAACCACACATTAATAACAAATAAATTGTTAATAAAAGTCATCTGAACAACCATATGTTTAATTAGTTGGTTTTTAAGCTGTGAAATTGTTTTGTTAAAATTGTGTTGGACTACGGACTATCCTCGGACCCTTCATGAGTGGGACAATCCAGAGTTTTTACTAGTGAGAATAGAAAATTAAAAGATTCACTTAATTTCTGCTAAAAAAAAATAAAAAAAATAAATAAATAAAGAAGATTGATCCTAAAAACTGTCTTGAAGCTGAATTTTGGACTGGTGTACCTGGATCATGTACAACAAGGTTTTGTCCAGTAGATGGCAGCACTCACCCCCAGTGAGGTTCAAACATGGCCATGCTGGAGTTGATGAGCTGGCAAGTCAGAGGTGTGCATGAGTCATGTTTGTATTCCCTCATAATGAGGTCACCTTCGTATCAAAGCAAGACCAAATGATCCATAAACAGCCTTTATTATCATCACCAACATTGTCATTATCTCTATACAGCAGGAGGTACGTGTTCTTCAAAAGCAGAGAGAGAGGCGTCTCAAATCCAGACACCAGTTCATGATCTCTCCAGCATAATTCAGCCACGCAAGGCCACTGGTGCAATATGGGATGACCTGTCCACTGACCTGTTTGCACACGTAGGCAATATCAGCAACAAGGGCCTAGGGCTACCGAACGTTGAAAAGGTGTTCAGCCATGTTCGGCTTTGCGTTTTAACATTAAAGTGACTTCAAGGACAGAGTTTAAACTGAGAAAGAGCATCAGCACATAAACAAAACCATGTAATATACAAGCAATTTCAATATTTAGTTCACAGAAGCTTTCGTTTACTGCTCATAAACCGTTGCAAAGATGTCATGTCCAAAGAAAGATGGATAATTTAGACGAGCCCTTCTTCAGCTCCTCTCGGTCCAGTTCTACCACTGCACTCGCTCACAAAATGCCTAAACGTCATGGGGACGAGTCTAAAGTAAATTCGAGGACGATAACAGGACGAGAGGAGCTATGACTGAAAACATCAGACCTGAGTCTCCAGACAGACAGAGGCAGAGAGAGAAAGAAAACGAGCCCGCAAAGAAATATATATACACACATATACACACACATACATTTCCCATTGGCTTCACATCAGCTGGCTCCAACCAGCCCATCACGACAATTTGAGGCATTATTTTTGAATGTCAGTCCTGGTGCATCTTATGGGGTCAAAGACTACCTTTGGTGCTTGTTATTGACCTTGTGAGGCACTGAGCCCTCCAGCGACCTGACGTCTCAGAAGGGCATGGCAGTGTTCACTCCACAGTGAGAGTGAGGAGTTTTAGGCACCAATGGGGATTTAACCAGACCAGAAATCAGGTCCTGCTATGATAGCAGGACAGCGAAAGTGCATCCACTGTGGCCCAGTCCGTAACGTCCAGATCAACTCAGGTCCGATGGCAGAGGTTCGACGGCAGGTTCACATCATGCAACATTTGTTCTTAAAGATGTGCGGGTGTTTGTAGCGCAGTCTCTGTTTGGGCCGGTACTTCTCCAGATAGGTCAGCTGCTTGCTGTTTATAGCCCCTCGTCGCTTCCTGTGAAAGCAATCAGATCATTAGGTAGAAAATGGCAACAGTTTCACAAAAAAAAAGGACAAACGAACAAAGGAACATGTCTGGACCATATTAAGAGGGACTTTTTGACAAACGAAGAACTGTTGATGCATTACTGACATTAAGTAGATTTACTGTTGATGTGAATCAACAGACAAAGCCTAACCCAGCCTTATCCAAAACCTAATTTCAACTCAAAACCGGGCCCTTATCCTAACCTCAACCCAAAACCTAATCCTGGCCCTAATTCTAACCTAAACCTCAACCCAAAACCTAATCCTAACCATCATCCTGGTCCCAATCCTAACCCTAACCTCAACCCAACACCTCATCCTATCATCCTGGCTCCAATCATAACCCTAACCTCAACTCTTAGTCTGGGCCCTTAATCTCAGCCTAATCCAGTTAAACTCCAGTTCCAGACTGGTGTCAGCAGCAGGTCTATAATAGTGTGTTGAGGATATCTCGATTGTATTAGACCTTTTAGACCAGTGATTTCTTAAACATCTGCAGATCTGAACCAGGACAGATGAAACAGCTTCAGTAAAAGTCTTATGATAATGCTGCTACATCACTGTTGAGATGTTACTGAGAGCCTGATGAGGTTAATTTTGTCTAAAATGCCGCACTCCAAAGAAAGTGTCTCCAAGTTTCTGTGTAACAAACCATTTTACACTAACCCTCACTCTGGTTTTCACCTCAACCACTGAATTATGCAGACAATTAGCAAAAACTGTAGAATTCCCTGCTATAAGTGAAAGTGTGGATACCACACTCTAAAAAGAGTGTTAAAATGTGAGGAGTTTAACACATGCCTCCCCCACTTTATTTATTAATAAACTGTTAAAGCTGTGGACCCTGCAAATTGTGCACTAAAACAGCTTAATGATGACAAATTCAAAAACAGAAAAAAATCCATTATAGTTATATTACATATGTGTGCTAAATTATCCAGAGAGTGTGTTGAATATCAACATTTTACTTAAGAAGCAATAAGTGGAATGCATAAGAAACTGACTGAAATTATTAATAAAATCTCTGATGGTCTGTAAAAATCATGTTTTACTTAACATCACAGTCCAATTATATTTGAATAGGTCTTTTACACTCCAGACTTCTGAATAGTCTTTTTTTTTTGTGGCAAGGACCGCCTAAAAAAGGCTTTTCTCTCCCTCTTTCTGTCTCTCATGCGGTCAGACGGTGCAACAGAGTGTTTCTGATCTAATTTTAGTGTAAGGTACCTCTGAACAGAGCTGGCTTACCTAGGCCTGTAATTTAAGAGACACAGAATGATTCAACCTCACAGAAAGTGCATTTAAATCCACCTGATGTTGTTGTGCTTGGATTCAGAGCGTAAACACAAGGTGTGGTTAAGGATGGGCCTTGAGTGCAGCTTGTGTATGCGTGCGTGTGTGTGTATGTATATAGCAAGACAGAGCAGCACGTACTGTCTGATGAACTGGATAGCGTCTTCATACTTCATCCCACTCTCAATCAGAGCCAAGGCCACCAGCACTGGAGCCCTACAGGAAAAAAAAACACACCTCTTTAGAAACCGGACAGAGAAACCCTATAAAAAACAGATAAACTAACAGTAGACGATTTTGAGAAACTGCCATTATGTGCAATATATTGATGTTGTGCTGATAATAGTTCTCTGATGCGAGGCATATTAAACTGCAGAAATTAGTATTCCTCATGTCCAACAATACATGAAGGCCTTGCTGAAGAGACAAGGAGTTGAATCGGGCGTTCTTAACAAGGCAGAATGCTGAAGTCTGAATTGTGGTGGCCTGCCAGAAGTCTGACATGTGGCTTAGTCAGTCTGCTCATTTCACAGCAACACAGGCTGAACAGGTCAAATTCGATCACAACTCACAGGGGAGAAAGCACCCAAAAGCAATTGTAAATAAATTCTCGCTTTATGAAAAGAACCAATCCTGGGTAGCTGAATCGCTGTTCATTATTTACAGTTGAGTTATTATAGGTCAGAAAAGGCCTGATTTGATTTTTCAAATTTTTCAAATTGATATTCAATGCTTCAGGGTGGTGCAACAGAACCATGTCCAATCCCTGGGCTGGTCACGTTTCTATCAGTTCTGTAGAATTAGTCTAAAAACTGATCATGTGATCAAAATTCAGTTATGAGTCCTAACCTATAGCTCAGACTCCTGTTGCAAATTTGTAACTGAGCTTAAATGTAACATTACTGAACAAATGATAAGGACGTCTACATTTAGCTCTGATGACATGCAAACATCTCGTCCAGTGATTTCATGCGCATGGTTAGTTAGAAACTAAAATAAAAGCTTTGGCCCTTTTTTTAAACATGCTTGTCTATTTTAATCTGAGATATACTAAACTACCAGACTAAACGCTTCCTACTGCTGTTTAAAAGTGTGTATGTGCGTAGTGTTCTGTTTGTAGAGCCTAAAATGTACAGTTTTAACTAAACATACATTATTATGGCTGTTTAATGGTTTGCTATAACAGAAAAATTAATGCTCCTCACTTGTTGTGAATAACGGTGATAAGTATTATACACATTATACATATCCTTTATGAAATATGACCTTAAATAGAAACTGAACGAACTGAACTGAAAAGAACTCCGAGCTCTGAGGAGAAACATATGACGAGGCTTTAAAGCATGGCTAATTAAGTAACAGTACATTATTTCCCCCATTCTTCTAACCGGAGTGGAGCGGTCCATGGTCCATCACAGAGCACATTAAGCATGTTTAGCTTTCCAATGCTCTTAAACCTTGAAAAAAATAAAACCCACTCTTTCTAATAACATAAACGAGGTTGGGCTTCCAAGAAGAGGTCAAAACAGTAATTTTCCCCACCAGTCAAGCTGCACTGTCTAACATACACACTTCATCATGTGTTATGCTCCCACTCTCTTTTACTGGGTGGTGGAGGAAAAGCTCAAGTGCCGAAGAAAGTGTTTGCCATCTGAATTGGATGAAAATAAAGCCGAGCCAAGAAAACATTGGCACTCTTTCAAAAGTTGAGGCCAATTCCCTGCGGGAGGGAAAGAAGTACGTCAGAGACAGGATTTTACCGCTCCAAAGACGCGCGGAGTACGGCTAGACCCCCGCCCACCCAAACGTCACTCCCTTTTGAAACGGCCGCTGTTTGCAGCTCTGCCTTTTGTTCTGAAAGTGCCAGTGTGTGTGTGTGTATGTGTGTGTGAGAGAACTGAAAAGCATGAAAACATCTTTAAACTACTTGTGTGTACATAACTCAAATTAGCCTCTACTTGTACCAAATATATAAACACAGATACCACGATGCTGATGTTTTCAAGGATTAAAAAGCAGGAAATGTTTAGCAGCCTGGAAAGTCGTACATAGGAAGAAGAATGTGAAGGCAGAACTTAAAAGCCCCATATCCTAAATTTAATTGCTTTTAATCCCCCCTCTAATTAAACACGCTACTTTTGTTACTGTGCCTTTAAGATATGATATGTAAATGATATCTGTCCTCACTAGCTATCGTACATTGTGCTTCATTCAAAAATCTGCTTTCAACTGGAACTCGTGATTCAGAATTTCTGACCTCAAGTCAAAGAGAACCCCTTCCTCAACTGGAAATCCCGGGAAAGTCAGGATAGTGATCTCAATTCCGAGCTCAGCAGATGATACATCAATTCAACATGACTGAGCACACGTCCAACTGTACTGATGCACCACTTCTTTACTTTTAAAGCAGACTACAGTAGTAACAGTCTTCACCGAATGTGGATTCATGAACTTTAGTTTTTGTTGCTCAGAAAAAGCAAACACATACTTTTCTAAGCCGTTTCCAAGCCGAACACAGTCTATTTTCAGCATGAATGAGCAAAACAACCCAGATGTAGAGTTCCTGTAGTCTGTATTATCACTGTCATGCAAATTAATTGTATCTCCAAAATGCCAACCTTATAGGAGAAAGGGGAAAAAAAGTCTTCACTTTTAGTGGAAAAAGATCTCCATCACGAACGTCTGATACAATGTAAAGAACAGCTTTTTTTTTGCTCACAGGAATGATGATATGCACAGTAGTGCTGTAATGGTTTAGAACCATTTTGGGTATAATTCAAAAAAGCATACAAAACCACAGGTTTAAACCGGGCTTCTTCTGAGTCTATGGAGCCCTACAGCGATGAATGTTGTCCACTTGCATTTAAACACAAATGCCTCGCTTACTTGCAAAGGAGCCAAATCAGGTGCATTAAATCATAAAAAGGAGGTACACTAAAGTCTGCAGAGATTTAGGGGCCAGGACTGACATCACACTCACACACACACACACACACACACACACACACACACACACACACACACACCTTCAAGCTTCTTAAAGTGTCCTTAAACTTGTAGGTTTCTTAAAGGGACAGTACCTTACTGAGCATGTAAACTACTATTAGCCTACAAACTACACACGCTACTAGCCTACAAACTACACACAAACATTTTTAAAACTACACAAATAAAACAATCAGTCAAAAAGTTTTGAGTTATTTATATATTTTAAATCTTTAAAAACAGAAAATGTTTGGTTTTGGTTTACATAGCTAAACAAATGTATTTATTTATTTACCAGATCCTAAAAGGCTGTTTTTTTGTGACATCTCAAGAACAGTGAATTGACAACAGGATGGTTTTGTGGGAGTGAAGAGTTCAATTGTATTCTTAAAGTGTTTACATACCACATTTAACTGTTTCATGTTAAAACATTGGGTAACTTGGTTTTTCATGAAATGGGCCCTTTAAAATGACTGGCAATTTTCCCTTTCACTTACCCCAAACAGTTCAGCAGCTCAGACATGTTTGGGACTTTAATTTTATACTAGAGCTACAAGGCTTTCTCCGACAGACAGAGCAAAACAAGCATCACTCACTTTGTTTACTTTGTGTTGTAGAGCAAAGCGTTAACATACTGGATGGAGAATCATGTGCTGTGAAAGGAGCTCACTGCTGATACCAACCCACCTATTGAGAGATCTTACCCTTTTTAAAATGCATCCAAAACAAAACCTACTTGGACTTTTAGTTTTAAACAAACAGTTTGATGCTGTTTTGTTGAAAGACTTTTCCTGGCAGTCTAAAAGACAGGAGAGAATTTTGAGCTCTGTTCTTCAATCTTCCATGTAAAAAGGGACGCAATGCAGAGCCACCACTCATCCAAATCAACCCCGCCCACTGAAACAAAAACAACCAGCAACCATCCAGTCTTTCTGACTTGATGGTAGTGACCATGACTTTGGGACAGGGTTTTGTAAGAAGTATACTTCCATAACGTAGTTCAGAATATCAAACGTTGCACAGGCACTCATTAAGGCCGTGAGTGTGTTGACATGCAGCTGCATAGTATTTTCCCCCAAACATGCAAGAACATAAACAACGTGCGCTGTGGGACATGTACTAAGCCCAGTACCACCTCAATGCAGTCTTACACAATGGTTTGTTTTGATAATTGAGACACACTTGAATAATGGAAAGCACATGAGCTCACGCCCATGTGCACATAAAACCACAAGATGTGATCATTGGGACAACAACTACTAAACGAACGAACAGCACAAGCCTTCACCGCAAACACACCATCATATCTAAACAGTTTTGAGCTGTTCATGATCAGGAGAGGAGGTGAAGAGGCATTACCGGTTAAATTTAGCCACTGCTGCCACACTGCCAGCACGGGACGACGGCACTAACATGGAAAAACAATATATTGTTGACGTCGCTCAAAAACCTGCTCAACCACTCAAAATTCTTAAAAATGAAAACTTTACAGGAGAAGGAAAAACTTTTAATGGAAGTTAAATTTAAAAACAATTATTCCTGGTAATATTTGAGCCTTTCTATTGGTCCAGTCATAAAGACATTTTCACACAATGTAAAGACCAGGCAGATCCAAATAACTGGATTATTGAAATTTTTTTGCAATTTTTGCATGACAACGATATGAACTTGATATGAAATCTTCGTGTTCTCATTAAATGAATCAGATATATACCCTATTTAGAACTGTAAATGAAAGTGACTCGATCAAAAAGACAGCTCTGAATAATAAGCAAATGACAAATGGAAGCTCGGTCCGTTAAAAAAACAAACATAAAATATTACCTAAGAATTACCTGCATGTACTTATGTGTTTTTATATTTTACAGCACATAATTAACATAACCTGAGGTTATTGCGATGGTTATATAGTCACGATTTTTTGCAGCATACCGTCCGTAAAAACCAACATGGTGGACTAAAATCACATCCCAAAAATACTAGAAATAATGACATTACTCCCTGTAAATGTTTAAAAAATCCCACCCTAGAGCCTTGACACAGTGGGCAAGCCTAAATGCTGCTGTCCCACCATCCCCAACAAAACCACAGGGAAGACCCAATTCAGTAAAGGCCTCCTAACCTCCACCCCACCCCCCGGATATGGGCCAGACCTTAGCCTCGCGTGGAAGGTCATGGAAAGCACACGCTGGAGAGGGACAGTAAACACAACCACTCATAAAAAGCTACTTCCTGTTTTGTCTTCGGCCCTCACCCGAGTGCCTCTAATAATACAGCAGCAGCATCACAGCTGAGCAAGCTGCGCTGTGGGAGCTGCTGACTTTGGCCCAGCTCTCGCTCCACTTTCAGGGCTTCAAATGGGCAAGTCTCACTGCCTGCTGGGACACATGGTACAAGGCCAAGGAGACTCATCAAGATTGGCCACGGTCACAAGAGAAAAATCAGCCTCCTGGGAGAAAAGAGGTTTACATTCTATAGTGTGCACGGTTCACATTCTTCTCCGGCTTAGGTTTCAAGGCACAGCGAAAGAGAAGCTGGTGCTTATGGGGCACCATGCAGGTGTATATGTATGAACCCAAAGACCTCGGCAGCTATATCATTATTCACATAGCTTGCACAGCCAAGTCATTCAGGCTGGAAGCCTTTGTCTTTTCTGTATCTGCAATGCTCTTCTGAGCATACTGTATTGTACTGTCTCTGTCACACAAAAACAACTTCACAGAAGGAACAACTTCACTTTCAATGGAAGTCAATGTAGTGTCTTTTTGGAGCATTCCTATTGGTCTATTTATCATTAAATAGAAACAACGTAAAGAACAACTGGCAAACTCAAATTATGTCAAAAACTGAAAAAAGAAAACACAAGGTTTTTGCATGACAGTATATTGTACATGTTGCACATTCATCAATACTTCAAGAACACTAAAGTGCAACTTCCCCTGTAATTTGGTGCTGTGGTGTGTAAGCATGCACTTATTCAGAAAAACAAAAAATGATAAATGCAAAAATATTAACAGAAAGGGCAGTGCTTTTATGTATGTTAATGTGCTTGTTTAACCCCTGAAAGTCTTATTAAACCAAAGAATATGCCCACCAGCTTGTAGAGAAGTCCTTGTAGTTACGGAGTAAAATACCTGTGTGTGTAATAAGTCTTGGAGTGGTAAGGGGTTACATTTTTCCAAACCTCTCCTTAGGAAAGTCCAGTATTTGCAGTTCCTATCCAATCTGGTTTGGCTAATCAAAATTAAATTAAGTTAAATGAAGTGAGTTGTTGCTGGTGGAACTGAACAAAACTGTTTGCTGGCTCTGGACATCGAGACAAAAGCTGATACAAAACTGTTGCTCTTCTGGCCAAAAGCTAAATTTCTTGTTTTGATAAGTCACTATTCTAACTTCATATTTGCGCTCATTCAAATCGATTATTTGCAATGATGACGTATTTTTACAAGCAAAAGAAAATGTGTAGACCAGATAAACAACGTACATTTTTGCACAATGATTAAAGACTTTTGCACAGAACTCTACATTATGTTATAATAAAAAGAAAAGTTGACATTTCTTCTACTTTATACTTTAAAATGTATAGTAAAGAAAATGTACGGGTGTAAAAGTACATGCAACTGAATCACCATCTTCAGACTGAGGCATTACTATAAAAAGTCATTATTAAGATTGTTGATTAGAGATCATTAAAATTCTCAATTATGTAATGTAAAATTTGTGTGCTATTTTTAAACTGTGGTGAAATCTGAGATTTCAGGCTTAAAGTAGTCCAGCAGACTAAGGTGCTGCCAAGACCTGAAGATCACTGGTTCAATTTGGCTTTGCTCTCTCTGGGTAAGTAGATGCCACTCTCTCTCCCAACATCCCTTCAGTGTGTAGCATGGGCATTTGCTAGCTGATGCATTAGAGCTGGGTACCCAGCCCTTTCCTTTAAGCACTTTGGTTACCCGGTGATGCTGCAATGACAGTAGTTCGAAAAGAGTGGCTTTGCGCTCATTTTAGAGGAGGCATGAGTAAGTCCTTATTCTCCTGGTGTACGTAGCATTACATGTGTTTGGGGGGAGATCAGCTTATTGGTCATCTACTAAACATAAAAAAAAAAACCCAAAGCTACTATAAACTATAACGACTGACCTTCCGAGGCCTGCCACACAGTGCACAGCCACACAGCAGCCGGGCTCCTCCATGAAGCGTCTTCTCAGCAAGCTCAGCCAGTCCTCTACCACCTTAGACGGAGGAGGAGCACCATCATCAAACGGCCAGTCCTGTGGAGATACACACACCATGGGCAGCTTAAGCGACGGCACTCTGAGCTGGTGCTAGAGTGCAAGCTTTGCAGCAATACAGTAAACAAACAGCATTCAAAACCATTCAACTATTATAATTACATAAAAAGAGAGGAGATAGTTTAGTGAGTCATCATTGTGTTTTTTACATCATTGTGTGTGATGTAATACTACCAGCTGACCTGAAATGACCATGCTCAACACAGCACAAATGTGTCATCTTCTCAATCATTGCTGGCTCAGTCAGAAGTGAGCCAAGCTAGATCAAGTAGAAGTTAAGCTGAGTGTCATCTGGGGATCAATGGTCAAAACGCTCACAGCACAGAGTAAACACTCTGGATGGTTAGAGGACTACTCTTCATATTACAGTCATTGGGAATACCAGGAGAAATCCTGGTGGACCGCTGAGAGGAGGAAAAATTTGTTGAACTCCTCGTAAAACATTTGTGCAGCCCAGAATGTGTGTGTGTTAATGTCACTTCTGCTGTAGTCTCATTCAAAATGAGCAGAGACCAAAAGAAACAAGCAGCATCTGCTAGCGGAACAGTGGAGTGGGTCTATGTTGGCTTTTATGCAACAGAAATTCAAATGTAAATTATGAAGATGAAGCAAAAACAGCAGCAGAAGAAGCAGAACCAGCAAAAGTAACAGATACAACAGTAGCAAAAAAAGCACCTAAAGAAGTATAAGGAGCAGACGCTGCAGAGGCAGCTGGAGAAGAAGCAGCAGCAGAAGCAGCTCATACTAATGATCAGGTTTCTCTCTGTTGGACAGCAGGCTTTCATATTTACTTGTTATGAAGAATGATGTCACAGAACAGCTTTCTAACCTATTGTGGGTTTATCATCAACCAACCACATTTCATTACAAAATGAATCAAGTGTTGTTTAATTACTGTTGTACTGAATCCAGTTAAACACATCACTGTACTCTACTGTGCTTGACCGCACAAGTGCTGCATGCCTTGTGTATCAAGCATCTTAAAAACATGCTCCCCACCCCTAAAATGCAACCCTGGGCTCTAGCGAGGCATCACATAGACGATAGAACATGATGCCAGAGTGCTGGCATGTACATGTGACTCTCTGACCTAAAGGTGAACAAGGGGGTCAGAGTTCTTCTAGGAAAAACATTTGGCCGTCCATACAAACCGGCATGCGGGGCCCTTGATGAAGGGAAACGTGGCATGTGCGAACTGATGCAACTGATACACACAAAGCAGCATGTCCACGTAGGCACCAGGGCTCACACACACACACACACACACACACAGATCTGACACAGAAACTGGGCAGAGGCGCAGCTCTGATTATAGGGCTTACTCGCAGAATAGATACAGATAAGCAGGCATTCCAATTATAGGCCAACAGCGCTGCCATCACTGCACTGATGAGTGAAAGAAAACACACAAGTGTTTAACACACCCACACAGAGCCTGAGGGACATGACAGTGAGCAGTAACAGTGTGTGACATCTCAAAAGCCGGGGATGGGGGGGGGATGGGGGGGGCGGTTGTTGGGAGGGGACTTTTGAAGTTTTTTTCCCCACAAGTCCTTGTCTATGCTGTAAATTCCAATGTTTAGGTTATAAGACACTTTTTGTTTTTAAATAAATGAACGTGACAGTGTATAGATGAGCTGTTCCTTTATCAGAGAACAAATCAGGAAAAGCTTGAGCGCAACATCAGATAAAACACATACTTTAATATGGCCCCCCATTAATTACAGTAATTGGCAGCCCAAACTGGGGGAAAAATCTAAAAATAAAAAAAAAAGTCAGGAAAGTGTTTAGAACCTAAACATGCATAAAGTATGACTGGGCAAAAAGGGAACAAATATTTTATATAATATATAAATAAATATATAAACCTGCGTTTGTATTTTTTTGTATTTACATAACTCTATCTTTGAAATATCGTAAAATGTAGTTCTTTAACTATCATTACTAAGTTTAGCCGAGTTTATGCCGAATCGGATGATACTGAACGTGGTTGGTGGCAGAGACTCATGTCAAGGATAATGAAACAATGTCACTATTTAACTCCAGAATGATCTGATACATGACCCACAAAACCAGTTCAATCCTGATAGAAAATGATAACAGAATCCACTCAGGCCTCTATTTTTATTATTATTATTATTAATTAATGCAAGGAACACCACTGGATCACAGTGGAACATGGGTCCGCTGACATGGACTTACAGGAGGGGAGCATTCAGCGCTAATAGGGATGCTTATGAGCACCATTGTTGGTGACATTTACAAAACAAAAATGGGACACCCTACAGCCTTGCACACGTAGTAGAAGGACTGGGGGGTGCAAAGGGTGCACTTTTATACTTAAATCTTAAAAAGGTTAATCAACTTATATCCACATTCCTGATTGATGCTCTTAACCAGAGTGGCTTACGTTTCAGTTATATTACACAGGTAGATCAGTGTAGTGTTAAGAGTCTTAACTCCTATTGGTGTAACGTGGTATACTTGCCAGGCAGGGGAATTATTATTGGCCAGGAAATGATCATATCATCTGGCTTGTAATTCAAAGTGTAATTTTAAGTGTTGTCTCCACCTTTTCTAGGAGTCTTTGCACAGAAGCTCAAGTCCAGTGATGTCATTTAGGCTGGATAAACAGCCATGGCCTACTTTGCAAATTAGGTAGTAGGTCCTCCACACACACACACACACACACACACACACAAAAGTGAAAACAGGCATACACTTAGGAGTATTAAAGGCTCTGAACAACGCACAGTGTGATCTAGCTGCTCATTAAACCAAAAAGGTATTCAGCTCCAAAGGCACAGACGTAACTCTCTCTGTGTTTACTTTTGTAACACACACACACACACACACACACACACACACACACACACACACACAGTGAGAACACTGATGATTGTCCCCATGAGGGTCATGATCGTCAGCAACCAGTGTGCCAAATGGCTCCTGTCTCTTGAGTACTAAACAGGTACACACACACACACACACACACACACACACACACACACTTTTCTAATGCACCGACACACACCACATGAACGATCAAGGCCCGTTTGCGTCACCATTCATACTGAGGATGCGCTGGTTTAATTTTCGAGTGGCATGTGCTGTTCCTGGTAGGTATGAACCAACCATAAGAGATTAAGTACTGTACAAACATATCATTTTAAACATTTTGGTTTATAAATAAAAAAATAAATAAACAACCACACAACTCAAATTTCAGTTGCATCAGGGCCACCTCCAACAACAGTATCAGGCTGTCAGAAACCACATAAGCAAGCTTATTTGATACTGGTGGAGAAGAATGTCACCATCACCCAAAAACCTCAGATCTCCAAAATGACATTACAGGAGAAGGAAAAAACCTTTGCACCTTCTTTTTGGTCCATTCATCATGACACTCTCATACAATGCAAATAACTGCTAGTTTTAGGTTATATCAAAAAGTGCAAAATGACCAAAACGGAGTTACAAGGTCTTTGTGTGACGCCGACAATAAGGTACCGACAGCTGCAGGAGCCTCACGGCTACAGCGTAAAACTACAGACGCACATTTCGGACAGTAAGCAGGTCTTGACGGATCGACTACATCTGGAGGAAGAGGGGAAAGAAAATGTGTAGAAAACTATGATTTTTAGCCAAACTGTCGCTTTAGGCCCTACATTCTTATTAACTGGGTGCTTAACGGTTAAAAACTCATGTCCATGACAAGGATTGGACAGAGGGGTGCTGGTGTATTACAGCACTGTCCAAGTTTCCTTCAGCTACCAGAAGGCAGCGAAGTCTGGACTTACGCAACAGCTTGCTTTCAATCTCCCTTTTCTGAGCAGCTTCACTGTGAGAAAGTCAAAGAAAAGAAGAAGAAAAAAAATAGCAGGGGGTGGGGGGGGGGGGGGGGCTGCAGAAATGGAGGCCACACGAACAGACCAGGCAGTGCTGCTTCCATGGCAACAGAGAAACGTTGACGATGGTAATAAGAAACACGTGTAGTAACTCGGAGGAGAACAGCCCTGTGTTACGGAGCCAGCGAGTGTGTGTAAAAACACAGGCTATGTGAGGTCTGTGACTATTTGATAACAGTTACAGAGCTCCCAGAGAACTCGCTGTTCCCAGCTCTCTCTATGGAGAGAGGTGTGAATAGTGAGACAGCGCACACACACACTCACCACCACGGTGATGCCATCCTTCTCCAGAGGGGTTTTATCATAGGTCACTTCACACACACGCACCACCGTCGTGGCACCGTACTTCTTCAGGTCCTGAAAAAGAAACAGACGACAAAGAGATTTAAATACATCTGAACATACAGTACACAGGGTTACACAGATGTGCACATGCACACACACCTTGCCTATTCCATGTAGACAAGTATTGCCAATAGAATAGGACTCTCTGGAGCAGATAAACATAAACCTATTGGCACAATGCCTAATGCCAGGTGGGGTATAAAGCCCCATCCAGCATTGAGCTATGGAGCGGCGGACAAATGTTCTCTGAAAGGAAGGCGCTCCATCCTATACTCTAGTGATGAGCTGGGGAGTTGGGGATGAGGTGTGGTGGTGATCATCCAACATCCTAATCACTATCGCTTTTGTTGCTAAATGCGATCAAATCCTTACAGCAATGATCCAAAATCTAGTAGAAAGACTTCACTGAGCAGTATAGACAGTTACTGCAACAAAAGCAGGATAAACTTAATTTAAAATGTTTTTTTTTTTTGTTTTTTTAAAGATCTTCAATATTGTATCTGAGGTCGTCATTATTTTTTGGAAGAAACAATGAATAAGCATGTGTCCCAATACTTTTGTCCCCATACTGTAAATACATGCGTCTCACATTGATGAATTTTAGTCAAAGATTTTTGTAGATTGATCCACAGATTAATCCAAATGGTCCATTTAGTGTCTTTTCTAAACGGTCTTTCAAAAAAAAAAAGGAAATTGGCCTGTGCAAAATTTGGGCACTTTACAGCATCAGCACTTATTAACAACCCTTTTGGCAGAAATCACAGTATGCACACACTTTTTGAAGCCAGCAAGTCTTTCTGCTCTTGTAGTTGCAGCAGAAGGCCTCCAATTCTAAGATACTTGAGGGGTCTTGCATGCTTGTTTAAATGTCCACCAGCAAGCATTCCAACAGCCTCAGTCTGGGTCTCTTCAGGTGGTCCATGGTGAATTTCAGACATACTCTGGATCATTATCCTGTTGCAGAAGCCTCCTCTTTTCAGCTTTAATTCTTTTAACAGATGTTTTGACACAGGATAGGCTGGTACTTTGTGTAATTCATTCTTCCCTCCACTCGTGCAATATTAGACTCATAACCACACAGCATGATACATCCACCCCCATGCTTCACAGTCGGCAAGGTGTTCTTTCCATGAAACGCAGTTCCTTTGCAATCTCCAAATATTCCTTTGCTGAATGTGGCCAAAAAGTTCTACCAGTCCAAAGCGCTTTCCAAAGCTCATCCGGCTTGTCAAGATGCTCTGGAGCATGCAGTTATGTAATGATGTTGTAGACAAGGTTTGCATCTTATGACTCATACATCAGGATTGTTTGTGCAAGCGATGCCGCAGCGTGTAATGGTGCATCACCCTCTGGATCCCGTCACACTTTCGTGCAGGTTCGTGGCAGTCATTTGCCTGTCCTACTAGCA
Source organism: Salminus brasiliensis (assembly GCF_030463535.1). Classification (NCBI taxonomy): domain Eukaryota; kingdom Metazoa; phylum Chordata; class Actinopteri; order Characiformes; family Bryconidae; genus Salminus; species Salminus brasiliensis. Next base: position 28,354,069 of record NC_132880.1, read on the forward strand.
TAAGAGCAGTTCTCTTAAAGATTCTCCTAGGTCTCACCTTGGCCTTGCCCTCAAGAGCAATTTCTTAAGAACATTACATAGGGTTGAAGCCTTTTTATAGCTTTCCCTGCTTTGTGAATACTGATTACTTTTAGTTCTTGGATCTTTAGACAGTTGCTAAGAGGAGTCCATGTTTGAGCAGTGTTACCACAAAGGTTAAAGAGTATTTACAAAGCTTTAAAAAATGGAAACTTCAGCCAAGAGTTAAAATATACATACAACTGAGTAAAAACACACTACAAGTGTTTACTGAGCAGCATGAAAGTGCAATCTGTAAACATCCAGTTTGAACTGCAACTGTGAATGATGATGAAGTCTGAACATTACAGATACATATATAAAAATGCCAGGTTTTAAGCATGGAAATATGCTTATGCTTAGCAGCTGTTTTAGATGTGTTTATCCAATCTGTTTACTTACAGGAAGAAACACACATCACATTCCAACCAGACAGTGCAAGATGGTCCAGAGTTCATTAAGCAAAACTCATGTACAATTTGAACACCAATGAGAGTTGTGGGATTGTGTTGGGAAAAGTGTGGAGAGGAAAATTGCAGCAATTGTAGGAGGTATGTGGACATCATGTGTGGGAAGCAGTTCACTTGGATGTTTTTTTTTGTTTAATACATCTTGAAGACTAGAGGAGCTAAAAAAGAAATATTTGCTCAGTTAGGTTTTTGTTGTATGATGTTCGTCTATCTACTGCTGAAGTTTTGTATCCCATTCACTTCTTAGTCCATACAGTCCATATATGAAAATTAAGCTACAGAAACAGACAATTTTGAATTCCACCTATTCAAGCTGCACTTCAAGTGTTTCAGGGTTCTTGGCACTTTTTTGAGGGAAGCACAATACAGTGCATCCGTTTAGAGACAAGGCTATTTATTGGTTTGTTGGTCAAATGTTTTCTATTTTCTACCCTATTTGGTATTGCCAATTAACCCACCCATTCATAAACGTCAGCCGAAAGTTTGTACTTTTTGCCAATAAACCCAAGTTACAATGGGGGTCACAAGTTCAATTCCTGAGGCATGTTGCTTTGCCATGTACTCGTAACTTCTCCTTGCACTAGCAATTATCGACACGTTTTCTCCGATAAATACAAAGCCAATGGGAAGCCTACGAGCAGAGAGGAAAGTGCAGAATCCCCAGCTCCACCAAACACTGCTTAAGCAGCATCTACCCACCCCAAGAGAAAATGGCCAATTGCGCGCTCTCGGACTTCGGCAGCTGATGGCAAAGCGGCATGGCTCAGAAATCGAACTCGTGACCCCTGGGTCAGTGCAGTAGTGCATTAGACCACTGAGCCACTCTGAGCCCCAGAGAAGAGGTTGTTTACATACAGTTGCAATCAAATTTCTTCAACCACCACTCTAAATTAGGTTTATTGGCAAAATGTACAATAAACTAATAAGCTCTTTTTCCAAATTCAACACAAAATACCACTTTTAACTTGACAAGCGTCTTTAGTAATTAATAGAGACCCTTTAGCTGTTACGACCTGCTGCAAGCATGACGCACAGCCAGACACCAGCTTCTGGCAGTGTTCCTGAGGAATCTTAGCCTATTCCTCATGGGCAGTGGCCTCCAGTTCGCTAACATTCTTGGGTCTGCGTTCTGCAACCACCTTCTTCAAATCCCACCAAAGATTCTCTATGGGGGATCAAGTCGGGCAACTGTGACGCTGACTCCGAAGTCTTCCAGGACTACTTCTGAAAATATGCAAGTCTCATGGGGGGGGGGTCTTATGTAGCTCCATCAAAGTAACATAGTGCAGTAGTTCAGACCCAGGACAGGCAATGACAGACGCCATTCTCACTATTAAAAGTCACTGGACCATCAAAATGATTGTAAAGCTGTTACTTTAAGGCACAATTGACACAATGTAGCTGTAAGTAACTGCAAATGGAGAAAGAACTTCCACTCATGTGGACTAAAACATTGCTCGTGCCCCCAAACATTTGCCATAACCAGAAAAACGTCACGTTGAGCTCCGCGTAATATAAAGGGAGATGGAAGGACGTATTTGTTGCCGTATGCTGAGAGAGTAAAGCACATCAGGCTTGCAAGAGTCCGCAGAGGGTTCCTTTCAGAGACTGCATGTGCTCTACATGTGCAGAGACAGCAGATCACACGGTGCTTCCTTCTTCCCTGCCATGTGACAGCAGTCCAGGGACAGGTCGCCGTGGCAACGGGGGCTTTGTGGATGCAGCATTATGTGCACGCTTTCTCAGGCAGATAAGAACGAGTGGGCTCTCCAACAGTTTTCTTAAGATAGAGCATGTGAACAGAGTAGAGATGTACTGCCAAAACATATTTCTGTGTACGTGTGCGTATATGTGTGCGTAAGTGTAGGCGCACGAATGTGGGCGCGACCTCAGCAAAAAAAGGAACACAGTGATTCAGCTTAAGCAGAATGAAATAGAAGGGCATTCAAAGTGCACAGCTTCAGTTTCATATCACAGCGGATTCTGGATAGCAACGATATCCTGATATTACTCCTCCAAAACATCAGCACTACACCGATGTTTACTTTAGACTGTTATTCCAGGTGGATATTTGATTAAATTCCAGAAGAGCAGAATGGTTCAATGCTGCTCAGCTACCGCTCTTAAAATACAGGCATTGAAATCCATAATTTGTTACATTAATACAAGCTGTATTGCTCTGTAACGCTGATCCAGGCAGATTTAGTTCAAAGTTTCATGCAGATAATGCTAATTCTTCATTAATGACACTTTAAAAATAAATAATTAATTCATTATTTGGTGGCAACAATACCAGTCCACCCCCCCCCCCTGCTCAAAGTATTACAACATCAAGTCTTTTGTATTATCTATATGTTGAAGACAAAAACCTTTTATCTCCATTTTAATCTGGAAGTTGTTCTTTTACATTTAATAGACAAACAGAAATTCTCTTCCATTGAAAGACTGGGCTGAGTTCCATTGAAAGTTGAGGTTATTTCCCTAACTAGGACAGTTACTGGTTTGGAGATAAAAGGTTTTTGTGTGACAGCAATGTTATTATAGTCATATAAACTGTCTTCAGTGTACTGTAAAAAACATTATATATACCCTGAAGATATTTCTTGTTTTAGCAAATTCTGCTGCTACCATCTTGAGCTACATCATAAGTAAAGATTAGCAAGTCCAGTAGAGACACAGGAATGCAAGCCCAAGCCATAAACCTACCTACCTACCACCATGCTTAAACAAGAAGCCTGCAAGTTTCGGATCCTTAGCCCTGGACCCCTTAGCCCTGGACCCCTTAGCCCTGGACCCCTTAGCCCTGGACCCCGAGCCCTGGACCCCGAGCCCTGGACCCCGAGCCCTGGACCCCGAGCCCTGGACCCCGAGCCCTGGACCCCGAGCCCTGGACCCATTTCTTTACACTTTGGTCTTTCTAAGAGTGCCTTCACATCTATAGTTTGTTTGCTCTGGTCTGAATCAGTAAATAAGTTTGTGAAGTTGGAGCGTTTTCCCCTTGGTTTGGTTTGCTTTCCCACAAGGAAAAATCCAAGCACATCAAAATGCCATTTAGCTCAAACTTGAAGCACTCTTCATAGCTGGGTTAGATCGAGGTCTGATCGCATTCTGACCATAAACCTTTGTTTGGGACCAGACTAAGATCACCTCCTCCAAGGGTCTCTGCACATCCTGTCCACATTAGTGTAATAGTCACACCTGTCCAAATTAATCGCACCCAGGGTGAAAAAGAATTAGAGTCTGATTTAACTGGATAAAAAGGTGCAGGAGTGAAAATACAGTAATATGTAGGATTTAAATATCAGAAAATTGAAACTGAAAAGCTAAAATTCTGATCTGCTGTCTTATAAGCATCATTCATTCTCCGACCCAAATTTCAACAACAGAAATCACCTTGCTGTTTTGACACTTTTGGAGGAGACCTCATCTCTTCCTAGGACTCTATGTGGTTTACAATTCCCAATTTCCATCATAGGACATAATGGTATTCACTTTAATATTAGGATACCCTCCAAAGCCTAGATGAAAGAGTGTAGTGAGAAGAGAATGAGAAATGTGCTTGTAATTAATGCAGTAAAACCAAAGTGAAATCCGTCACCTCGATGAAGGTGCTGAGGGTGGAGTTGGTGGGGTTGTGAGTGATCAGAAATCTCATGTTCTTGTAGCGAACCTCCACAGGAGCCGGCCTGTTCATCCTGGCCATGCTTCCTCTTCTAAAAGTCCAAACTTTAAGAGAAACTTTGTCGACTGAAGTGACTAACTGGACTCCACCAGTTATAGCCACCAGTGTTCGCCTTTGCTGATTCGTATTTTATTCTTCTTTTATTGTAAAATCAAAACAAAACAAGGCTCATTCAAGACTCTCAGCAGTCCTTGAGTCGTATTCCCTTAGCTACACAAGCCTCTATGACTGCTTCCTTTTGCCAGGAATGCGAAAAATCACCCCATTAGCTGCCAGGAAGCAGGGACTGTAGTGCCTCACAGTGTCCAGAGATCAGCGCAGGGCATCCTTCCCCAGTTTAAAAGCTGCAATGTTGAGCATGGCAGTAATCTCCAGCCCTCTGCAGGAACGCCATGAAGTTCACAACCCAGGCAATGGCAGCTGCTGAAAGGCAGAAAGAGAGAGAGGAGGTCATTTTGAATGTTAACATAATTTGTTAAGTTCAAATTTTAAGCTAGTATGAGGAACTAAACAGAATTTCCAGCTCACCACCAGTGTCTGCCTTTGCTAGTGCACATTTGTTTTTTCTACACAGCCCTGGGGCTCAACTGATGCTTTCTGAGCCAGCAGAGGATCTACACAGACTTCAACAGTCACTATACCCTAGTTTTCAGGAGGCTTTTTATGGCTCACATCAAAGGACACATTAGAATCTCAGCCTTTCAGTCTATGCACGTATGACGTAGCCCTCCCTGTTCCCCCTTAGGGGGATATTGAGATCATCCCATCCATCCCATTGCGTATTGTTGCTGTCAAATCCGAGCATCTCCAGGAGAAGGCAAAAACATTCACTATTAAAACATATTTCAGATTTTTTTTTTACCCATTTTCTCCCCAATTTGGATTGCCAGTTATACAGGCCATACGTATTCTCCCCCTATCCTGACACTAGTGAGGGTGAAGACCAACACACGCCCCCCTTCGACACATTTGCAGCCAACCAGCACCTCTTTTTCAAATTGCAAAATTTCAATTATTGGTTGCACCGGGCAACCAACAAAACCAACCTGATGGCTAACCATTCACTTTTAATGTAATGAGACTTTACACAGGACAGTTTCAAGTATTGTTGTTGCCTTCATCAGGAAATGTTTACACAACTTAAATATCAGCTGGTGAGCTTAAATACTAAAGAAATATCTAAAGAAACATGATTTTGATATGGCATTGAACACAACTGACTGATGATTTGAATTAAGACATTTATTTTCTTCCAAAAAAGGCAACACTGGGCTAAACAAACTGTAGTAACCCTACAGAAATACATTATGTTTCCAGATAAAATAATATAAATTTCTACATAAATGATCAGACATCAGACATTATGTACACATGATAAATGTTTATATTGATTGTATTATGTAAAATGATGATTATGGGATTAATATGAAGTCATATAGGGTGATTTTAGGGTAGAGTTTAGTAGTGTAGAGAGGGGAGATGGTTTATTAGTGTTTTACTTTAGACCTGCTGGTTGGAAAATCAGCTGATTCTGAATTCAAATTATTTTGGAAAACCTAAGCGATGGAAATGCTGTGTGTGCATTCCTAGCAAAGCTGAATAGCAGACGTATTGCTGTTTGGAGCCTGACTCTTCCAGGAAGTGGTAATGCTACGACAAATCTGCCACAAGATCACCGGCAATTACTTTCAAATATTTTAAACTACAGCATTCAATCTCATTACTTTCCCAGTCAACTTTTGAAAAGAACCACCATGCCACTAAACCCTGTGTTTATTCCACATCAACTTCATCCTACCTCAAGAAGATTCGTGTCTCGGTATGAGGTTTTATCCTCTTTGGTTCTTTGTTTTTGTGCACTGGGGGAAAAATAAAACAGAATGCAGCATAATGGGCAGAATGCTAGTTTAACTGGAGAAGAATACAGAAGGCTAACGATAGGCCAATCACCCTCGTATATAAACAGCTTTTTCATAGAAATCCAGCCTTAAATCAGAGCAACAAAGGCAGCTACACTTGGGAATAAACCACCATGAGATGGATGAAGAGTTTCTTAATGAGGTCCTTTGGGGAAAGGTACCCACCCACACTTTTAGGAAAGCTTTCAGAGTAAAAGTTTGTTACAGTACAGGGCTACAGTTCACCTAAAACTCCTCACTTCTTTTGCTGGACAGACTGAATAGGCCCATCATACAATCCTGAAGTAAACAAGCAAGCCAGAAAGAAACCGCTAGGTGTACGGCTGCACGCTAATGGCATAAACTGTTATTTTTATACTATATATTGAAATCACAATAATAATTCAACCAATTCAGATGATTTTTTACAGCACGATTATCTAAAATCTACAGAATAGTCAGTCTTCATGTTCAAGACTATTCATTTACAAATGCATATATAGTCGATTTTTATGAAAAGGAATTATGTATAAAGTAAATTGCATTATATTCACATGATTAACTGGTACAGTCAACAATCAATGTAATATGACCATTCAAAACCACTGTAGTACTGCAGATTTAGACCCGCAGCTCAAATACTTCACGTCTCCCTGAAGGAATCCCTGATTGTAGTTGCTTATTGTTCAAGCAAAGCTTTTAAACAATTTTAAACAAACCGTTTTTAAAAAGGGCCCTTGCAGGAGACATGCGGCTAAATTAACCAACAGCCAACTAATAATAAGCAGAATATCATCTCTATTGCTGGTACTTGGGGATTGGAACGCCGCTAACTGCATTGCGTTATTTTGGTGAAGCGGGCAGAGCAGTAGTTGCGGGAACTGCATATTCTTACATTTACATTTAAGGCATTTAGCAGACGCTCTTATCCAGAACGACTTACAAAAGTGCTTTGCTATTCAATAACCCAAGTGATATTCTTTAATATTACTCTACTGCCTCCATGCTTTTCACTTTCAGTGACTGTTCTGTATCTCTCAGATTGTTCGGATATACATGTAAGCATGTCCTTCTTTAATTGGTTGGTTAAAAGCGCAAATTTCACATCACAGCAGGGGGAGCCCAGGAGCAAGGCATTTTAAATCTTGCAGAATGCTACTTTAAAAATAAAACAAGGCCAAATACATATTATATGATTAATCGCAAAAAGCTACACCAACTAAGGAAAATAATCATGGGTAAACTATTAGCGTTATAATAAGCCTGTCAACATACGAGTTAATAGGTCAACAAGTTTCTAACCAGCCATCGCTCAGTACAGACACAGCAGTTGCACATTTTCTCACACGGTTTTGCCCGAGCAGAGGATTCTGGATGAAACGCCTGGATGAAAATGTAGTTAAACGCAGTCAAAGTGCTAGAAGTTTTTTTTCATGCTTCACTGTAAAACAGTTCCACACAGCAGACTCTAAACTGTTACCTTCCAAGAACGCGCCTCACTGCTGCAGGCTGGGAATAATGCCAAGGATCAGCCTTGAATCGAGCCTAAAGTAGCCAACACCGGATCCAGCAAATATTATTAATCGTGCACCCCCCAACTGAAGATGACACCATAGTACAGTACAGAGAAGAGCCACCAATCGCTAGAAACTGTATTGAGAAAAGCTCACAAGATGACAAACAAACAGAAGAGCAGTCTCTGCAGGGGAACAGAGCTGGGCCCTAAGGTGCCGGAAGGTTAATTGGGTTGACGGCTTCGTTTTCTGTACACGGGGGGCAACCGCCTGTCACGGCAAACACAGACACACTTGTTAAGATCAGAAAAACAAACTGCAGAGGCATCCATCCACAGAGATGAGGTTTTTTTTTAAATCCAAACTCTCCCTGAACCACAGACTGACCACGATGCTGCTGCGACTGCACTGTGAGTCTTCTTTCACAGTACAATTACCCAGCTTTTTCCCATAAGAGCAAAATAACAAGTAAATATTTGCACTGATGATGTTAAGAGCTGCTGTGGGCATCTGGGACTTTTGGATGAGAGTGCGTAAAAATAAACCACAGAGGGAAAAAAGGAGAAAGACTGAGGGAGAGAAAGAGTGAGAGAGAGGGAGGCAATAAAGTTTAATTGACAGCAAAAAGAGAAAAGATGGATTTCTCAAGGATGGGGGCGGGAGGCCCTCATTAGGGGGTCTGAAGTGGGTTGGTTCAGCTCTGCTGCAATAAGGTATCAGACGGACTGGAAAGGAAAAGCAAACACTCGAGACCACCTGCATAGAGAAGCCCACCCAATCCCCACGAATCCACTTCATACTTCCACGTGACCTTGTCATGTTGGGATATTCCATAAAACCAGGCAGACAGGGCTTGCCGACAGGGCTGACTGATATCAAGTACTTACGATATATTTTCAAGCAGCATATTGCAAGAATTGCCATTTTTGCTCCTAGGCTCCCCCTACATGAGGAAAGTGTAATTCACCTTTACACTCCAGTACATACAAATTGTGCTTTGTACACAAGCAGTTTACATGTCGAGAGACACAGAAAAACAAAGCAGCGGGTGGTCTGACGTACGCTGTTCTCACAGTAGCAGCATTCTGCGTCTCGAGTGCCAATGGTAATATGCCAATTTTCCTATTACAGGTGAGTGGAGCATCAACTAGGGCTGCACAAAATATCATTTTAGCATCGCTATTGCAATGTGCTCATGCACAAGAGTCGCATCACAGAACAAACCAAGGGTATTATAAATTCCATGATACATTACACTACTGACTTCAGGTGAAATTTGGTCATTCTGTTTTTTTTTTTTTTTAAGAAATTGCAATACATATTGTATAAATGTAATATACTGCGATGTCAGTGCCCCCCCATCATACAGCTGTAGCATCAACATAATTTTGATGCTGTTATTTGTAGGCAGCCCTCACAAGGTCTCAAGTACGCTTCACCAAAGTCACATAGCGCAGAAGCATCGTTCTGGATCTGAAGAGGCAACGACAGATGGCATTCTCCCTTTTAGGCATCAGTTTACTATCTTAAATGATTTTCACACGGTTATGTTAAGCTACAGCTACTACATAAGGGGATGCTACCAGTGCTTGGAGGGTGAAGGCTAGCACATGCTGAAGTGATTCTTTCAATGATTTTTCTTCAACTTCTAAAGCAACATTAGCTGTTGATGAATTAGAGCTGAACACACTTGGAGAACTCTAACAGCCAGTTTTGATGCATCAACTGGCCTTGCACTGAGGCATGAGGGTGGATCCTCCCCACCCAGAGAGAGCAAGGCCAATTGTGCACTCTTTGACCAAGCATCACTTGCGATCAGACTGTCTACTCTCTAGTCTTTTAAACAGGACTGTTGACTGTTATTTTAAACTTTGCTGTTGGGACTTCTGGTCGTTGCTAGGTAATAGCCGTGTAAAATGGGCCAATGGGCTTAGTGTCTGGAGTGCCAACGGTCAATGATAAAGCTGCTATATAGGATTAAAAAATGGCTCTTCGAGTCAGAACAGCAGAATCCCTTTTGGTGCTTTAAAGAACCTTTATTTAAAAAGGTCCACATACACAGGATTGTCCACTATGGCAGAGGATCATTTCAAGCTTTGAAAGTGTTCATTGAACTGTGCTGTTTCTACATAGAACAACTGCCTTTATTACCCTTTAACAGTCATTTTCTTTATTCTATTGTAGATAGATAGATTTTAGGCATTTCACCCACATACAGTATGTTTATTTACACAGGAGCCATGTTTCTTAGCATCCTAGCTGCCTAAAGTCTGAGCCTAGCATTGGACAGGTCTAATAACAGGTGCTATTTTTGCTCAAGTACAGACCGTGCCAGAAAGATAGCTGTTTCAGCATTCTAGTTGTTTTGATTTTCTAATGACGGACTGACGGACTAATGGCCAGTGGCATAGCTAATGTTTTCTTTGGAGCAGGGTAATCCAATGATTGAGAGCATTTCACAATCAAGTACTGAGGTTCTACAAACAAAAATGGGCTCTGTACAACACCAAAAAAAAACATATTAAGCCTTTTGAAAACTGCAACATCTTCAAGTGGCAAAAAAAAATGCTAAGCCTTTATAAAGACTTATAAAAACATACATTTGAACGTAATGCTTCTACAGTCATACGCAAAGAAGCTCAGACACCCCTGTTCAAACGGAACTGTTCTACAGAAAAACTTAGGTAGGATATTTTTTCTGCACATTTTGAACATGGTTGGTCACTCTACTCGTACAGTACAGTGACATTTTCTTCACATGTCCCAGTTTAAAAAGCCAGGGTCAAGGCCATGCAACGTGTCCCTGAAGCAGAAAGGGTTAAGGGCTTTGCTCAAGGGCTGCAACTTATGATAACCTTACCCCAAACAACTTTTCAAGCAGTTTCACGGTCAGCCAAATTTCCAATCTGAATACAGTCATGCGAGTATAACTAGAATTGCAGCACACTCCAGTCATCAGTTTGGTGTCCAGTGATCAGTATCGCTTTCTTAAAATACCCTTTTACTCGTCTTGATGTTCTGACAATCAAGCAGGTTTAATATTATTAATATTTCCTGGACAAATGGACAAACTACTACACACACACACACACACACACACACACACTGGCAGCTGTGGCCAAAAGCTGCTTCTGATTCTGCCCCACTGTTCAACAGTTTCTCTACTTTTACAGTTCCATCAGGAGCATAATGAGAAATAATGACTGGAGGAATCTAGGATGCAGTTTTGCAAACAGTGACCCGGCAAGATTCTCAGTCTTTGCAAAATCATAGTCTGTGACTACAAACTCAAGACAGATATGTCTTTAGATGAGAGAGCACATACGATTTTAGACTTGCAGTGTCTTAGTGTATGATCAGCATTAGCAGACTCTGGTATAGAACCCACAACCTTGTGATCCATCACACAGTGTGCCACAAGGGCCACAAAAATTATGCATTCAATTAAGAACAAATTTAATTATTAACTGAATTCAATATATTGGAAATGCAATATATATATATATATATATATATATATATTACATTACAATAAATAAACTGTGTATTAAACCAGGCTATTGTGTTAGTGTTATTTTTACTTTACTAATCAGGAAAGGAAGACAGAGCAAGAGCAAATGTTAAAATGAGTACCACACAAACTAAACAACTGCTGATTTATCAGTAAGGTAAATTTGAACTGATTTTATTAAAAGGAGAGTCTTGTTTTTGGAGTGTCTGACTTTACACCTCATTTATACTGCTATTTTTCCCCCTTCTCCATTCTTTTTGGGTCCACTCATCATTTCAGACATTATTTTTGGACACAGAAACATCGGCACTATATATTTTTAACAGTTTTTGGCAAAAGACAGAATACGAGTTCATGAAAAACTCCTTACTACCATTTTGCTACGACCACAACGGTGGTCACAAACAGGTCCAACGAACGCCAAAGCGTGGAGCGTGTTTAGCAGAGGCAGGTCTGAGGCCATTTCCAGCAGAGTCTTTCACAAACACCTTACAGTGATGAGGCGTGTGGACCTGTTGCTCCGTCTGGGGCGACCTGCATATTAAAAATAGGCCAAGCAGCTGCCTTGTGATGCATTTAGCCTGAGAGGAGCCAGACGGCTGGATATGAAGGGGGGGTGTGTGTGTGTGTGTGTGGGGGGGGGGGTTGTTTTTAAGTTAATCTTGCTTAGGGAAGTTTGTTTGAAAGACTATCATTCTGAGAAATGGAAAATCTGTAATTAAATCTGGATCTACTAAGCTGCTCATCAGGGAAAAAGCAGCATCATGAAATCTGCTGGAAAATGTGAGATTAATATCAGTTGTTGGCATGAGGTCAGAAGTATCAGACATGTATTAGCTGACTCAGTCATTGCTTGGGATAGAGACTTCTATATGTACATGGTGTTAGAAAGTCCACTAAACAGCCAGAAATGAAGGACTGATTACATAATTACATATTACACAGAAAATCACTCAAACGGAATTCAGTATCAGATGTTTGAGTGTTTAGTGAGTCCAGTCTTCAGCTTTTTTTTTTTTTTTTTTTTTTTTTCTGCGTCCATTCTTATCAGGAGACCCACTTTCAGTTCAAATCTGCAGAGCCATTTTTCCAACCCTCCAAAGTATAGTCTCAGAAGTTGGAGCACTTTCTGCTTCTCACCATTCAAGTAATCCCTAACACACTCAACGATTTATTGAGGTCTGGAATCTGAAGTGGTCAGACCATTGTTCTGAGAACAGCAGCAGCAGCTTATCTATTCTCTTGCCTCAGTAAGAGCTTCTCGATCAGCTCCATATCTTCTCAGATCCGCGGTGTTGAGTCATCTTCTTACAGTGGAAAGGATAGAGACGTTTTTCAGGGAAAGTGGAGCTCGATTTTCTCCTTTTTCTCAAAGCTTTGAGTGCTGTCTATTTGGCTGGGGAAGTGTCGGTGGTCCACAAACTCTTGCACAGTTGATAGGGGTGCCGTTTTATTTGCATCTTTGAATGAGTTAAGCAAACTCTAGGTTTGGAACCTTCTCCTTACTCATGACGGGGGATTATCTTCTAGCTGTTCACCTCAAAAATATCTCCTGGAAAATGAGGAACTTCTGGTTGTCCTGACCCAAAATAATAAAGAACACACATTTACACACAACTCATTTATAAACTATCCATTGTCATGTTCTCCCAGAGGAAGGCCATCATGCTCCTGAGGAAATCTCTCCCAGAGGAAGGCCAGTATTTCCGGTTAGCAAATCAATCCTTCATTAAAAGTAAATCGAGATAAATCCATACAGTGAGTTCACAGAGAAGCCAGTATCTTCAAACTATCATACCAATAACTTTACCTACCAACAAGTAAAAAATGATAGACAACAGAATGAATCGGGCTGGTCTCTCTAATTTGATGCGTGGTGTTCAACGCTCAGGAATTTCTGAAAGCAACAGAGAGACGAGACAAAGCAGACATTGCATAACAGGACCGTCTCTTCCCTGGCAACCAGTGGAACAGCATCATGAGTAAGAGGTTGTGGCTTGGTGTGCCGATGGGAACGGGACACTTAATTCAGCACAGCAGCTGAAATCCCCCCCACCCACCCACCCACACACACACCCCCTCAGGGTGCAAATCTGTTACACCATGCCCACAAACGCACTCCCCCCACGCACACACACATCCATATAATTGATGGCCTCCCAGGAATTTCAAAAGCATGTAAATACTATAGACGCACATATGAGCTCCGTGTACGTGTGACTTTTCACGTGCTGAGGAGGACAGCAAGTTCTCCAGGCACATACGTTTGCATGCAATATACATTTAAGGGATTGAATAAAGTTTCGAATTAGATGGTGTTCAAAATAACCTGAGAAATTCGAAGCCTTTAAAGAACTGAAACACCACTGATTCACAGTGGACTGGAAATGCCTCCGAACTGCTTTTTGAAGGTCATGCTTTTTTCTTTTATGAACGTTCTGTTCGGCACGCCATATCTCTGACCTATGAGATACCATTTTTAATATCATAGTTCTGGAACGGGACCACCATCATGATCTTTCAAATGCTTGAGAGCACTAAAGACTTATTTTAATAAATTTTAGGAATTAATAAATTATAAAAAAAAGCTGCACAATGTGGAAATAAAATGCAATGTTCACATTAAATACTACAGGAAAAGATGAAAATCCTGCACCTTATATTTGGTTACACATACAACCTAGTCCATTCCCATGACAGTGGTTGAGATGGGCTTAACCCAGCGAAGCACTAAGTCTATACTTCAAATGTTGCTGTATAACACTACGTTCAGGGCCAAGTAATCAGATTCATGTAGCAAATAGACTGATATACTACAAGAACTAATAAAAAAACCCAACATAATACCTACACCCAGACCATCCCCTTCATCCACTACTCACTGCATTGCAAGCTCTTCACAAGGGTCTTCAGGTAGGCACCTCCCTTCGCCATCTTGCCTCTCTGAATGAAGCCCACAATACTTCCGGAATGCTCATCATTGAAGTCTGGCGTCCGAGACCCACTTTCCTCCACTCACTCTACACTAACAGCATATGTACCCCACAGCCTATCCCTCCCACCACATCACACCACACCTTCAGAAGTATTTGCTTAAGAACCATTGGTGAATTAGATCCATGGTGTTTCGTCTATGGCATCGCTTAAAGAAGCATTTGTAGCACCTTTTGCTGACAAGAGCATACTATATAGTTGGCCATTTCTGAGAAAGAATTAACCTGAAAAGTCCTGCCAGACATACCAAACGAGAGACTTTTATCTGTGTAAAAACAGCATTTGAAGGAAATGGTCACATGATGAACCCAGAGAGCCCCCATGGTTCCTGCACTGACATTCCTTACTGATAGCTACCAGTCAGCAGCTGAGGAGGTCCTCTGTACAGCAAAACAGGAAGAGGCCCGCAAGACACAAGCCTTAGGCTAGCGCGCAACACATTCATATATGCCGGAGGTTCCAGTTAAAATCTGCCTGGACCTATCCTTAACTAAAGCTACCCATATGAGAGATACCACCCCTTTTGATAGTCCATTTACCAACATATATGACTTCAGGTACAGCGTATTGTATACAGTACATTGCAGGACATGCATACAGTAGATTGCATTTAAAAACAGGTGTCCAGCATTTCTTCTGAAATTAAGGGTATTAATAGGGAGTTTGTCCTAATTTGCAGTTGTAAGAGCTCTTACTTTTCGGGGAAGGCTTTACACTAGATGTTTGAACATTGCTGCAAGGAGACTTCGATTCCATTTAGACACACGAGAGCATTAGTATGGTTAAGTACCGGCGTTAGATGATTAGTTCCGGCACTCCAACTCATCCAAAAGGTACTGGATGGAGTTCTATTACTCCAGAGGACAGCGTTCTGGGGAAACGTATACCCCTCTAACCACTTGGTACTGGACATGGCAACCTTAGGCTCATGTAGAGCTGCTCCAGAGTGGCCCAATCTATTGGCCAATGCTTTTCTATGGAAATTACACAACCTGTGTGGAATGGGTGCACCCTAAAGTAGCTGAATTCAGCTTCAATAAAGGGTATCTTAAAACTGTTGGACATGCTTATAAAATCGTTTAAATAAACAATGATTTTGCAGTTATTACATACCTATGATGATCCTATATGGTTGGATATAAAAAAATTGTGTTAGCTAGACGTTTAACTACTCTAGTTGATGTTAGCTAGATGTTAGTATCTACTCTAGATGTTCAATGGGTCCCGAAATGGTGAAAATACTTCTGTAACAAACTCACACATCGGCACATCGTCCACCGAGGAGAAAAAAAAAAACTTGCCTAAAAAAAAAGTTGCAATTTAAAATATTGCGATACCGTGAGCAAGGCAATATAATGCTTTTTTTTTTATAAACATAGCATGAACAACCATCATATGTATAAAATCTGTGCAAAAGATCGGCTGTTCTGCAATCAGAACAGTGGGATCTGAAGACAACGGTCAGGGTTAAAACACAACACAGAATAAGTCAGTGTCTGCCACCAATCTTTACATGTAAACTATTTGTCCGAATGGGTATTTGTGACCGCACAAAAGGTAAATAGGTAAATCTGCCGTTTGACCTTATATATCCTATTTATTTGCTGAAAAGCTTTCCAATATGATTTTCTGCCATTTCTTTAGCAGTCTATCTACCTGCCCCCTCTGACCACTGCGTGAACAGAGTTTGATTACAGAAAACACAAAAGTAAACCACTTTTCTCCAAGTGCTGGCTGCAGTGGTGCACAGTAAGCTTTTTCCATTTGGTTGCACAACATGGGACTGTTATGGAAAGCTTTCAAATTCTCAGGTCAGGATAACTAACTTGACACGTACAGTCTGAAATAAAGCAGGTCACACATAACAGCTGTCTAATGCACATGTAACGTCAGGTCAGCTCTAGCACGCCGACCTCGTCAGCAGCGCTCTCACGTTTCTGAAGCACATGGCAGAGGTTTCTAATGCAGTTCTAAGACACACCGCAGATTCAAGATTCAATCCCTAACACGGAGCACCTCAAAAACACAGACCTTCAAATTATACCAGTGCCAAAATATCGCCTGACGAATCCCCAAACAGCTCATTATGAGCTTTATGAACAATTTACGAGCTGTTATGGTGTGCCAGACGCTTACCTTTAGCCTCGAGTTGAGTCAGCGATACGCTGTGCCGCTTTTAGAGACCATCTGAGGCGAAGAGAAATTACCCTGAGGTGTTTTGACTCATTCTGTTTTCTGAACCCGCAGGATCGCTCAGCTGTAAAGTGCAACACAGGATGTTAGGGTGGTAGAACAGGTGCCTTTCCCTGAAAAACATCAGGCTGACTGTGTTTGTGCCTTTTGGTTCAACAGGTCACAGATCGCTAACCTCCGTTAGAGCCCTCCACTTCTGAAAACACACGGAGGCTGAAGCAGGACAACCTGGCCTTCCTCTAAACCAGCAGAGAGCAGGAACTCGCCATTCTAACAGCGTTCAGAAAAGGTCAGGAATGCCCAAATTTGGCAGGGCAGTGATTGAGAACACAACACAGGAAATCCCTTATCCTGTCTCCAAAGCATCCCCACACCCACAAGTCTGCAGTCTGAAGAAAACATGGTATCAATAACTGACCACAAAGTCTCTCGTCGTCCTGTAGGATCACAAACGCTTGAACATAGTGCTTCAACGGAACTCCACGGGCCAACTGTTAAACAGAGCAAGCTGAATGAATTAATAAACCAAATATTGCCAACATTTCTTACATACAGTCTAAATGACGAGGCATGACGCATGTAGGCAACGCACCAGGCTATCTTGTCTTTTATACTACATTACTGCATTCCTGTTATTTCTGCGTTTTTGCCTTGCCCGGGTCTTCGCTGCTTCTGCAGCTGGGAGTTTTCAAACGACACACTGATGTTATTCTGATGTCAGAGGGTTTCCTGTATGAGACTTGCAGCTGGACCTTCAGGCTTGTGAAAAAAATAAGAGGAAAGACAACAGAATGGGTGGTTGGGAGGGGGCTTAAATCATAAGACACTTAGAGCACACACACACATTTCTCCAATAATGACTAAATTAAACCATCATTTAGCATGGAAACATGCAGTGCCTCCAATCTCCCTACTTTGAAACTGAGAAAACCGTAGCCATTCTGTCAGCTCGAACCAGTCTGGGCATTCTTCATTGACCTCGCGCTTCTGTCTGCAGAACTTCCACTCACTAGATGTTGTTCTTTATTTTACCCTTCTGAGTAAACTCAAGACTCCCAGGAGATCTGCAGCCCTTCTGACACCAACAACCATGCCACATTCATAATCCCTTCAGTCTGGCAGTTGATGTAAACATTACCTGAAGCTACAGACACTGCTGCCATTTAATAGGCAGATTTGATAATTGTATGAATTACTAGGTCCCAATCTTTTAGCCCCAGCCCCCATCACCACAGCGTTGCAGAAACGGCTGCAGTTTTAAACTTCTAAATAAGACCCTCTGATTTGCTCATTAGCCCAAGTATTTCACCGGGGGAGCTCACCGATTTTCTTTCACACTCAAAGAAATAAGAATGCCTGTAAATAAATAATTTTAAAAAGCCTTAAATGTCATCATTGTAGAGTATTTGTGCATTTGGTGAAGAATGCCCAAAAATGGGAATTGTGGACCAATTCACATCAGACTTTTTTAAAGTACATTTCTGCTGCTTCTGACAAATATTTATTAAATGGATTAAATCCACTTTGATTTGCATGCCAAATAAATAACATTGATGTGAGTATGGTTACAAACAATAATAAAATGCGAATGCGCGATGAGAACGCAGAGTCAAATGTATTCTGCTTTTGAAATACCAGTCAAATCTAAACATTGCTCTCATATTAAAAACTTCTTATTTGTAGGCAATAATCCACAGATACCAATACAGTTTCTATTCCATCAAGCAACGCTACCATTTCTAAGGACATGAACATCTAATTCACCACTCTGCTTCCCATCAATTCTGCATGAATCAAATGTCCACCATGTCTATATTCTATTAAATTCATGACGCAGAATGCAGGTGTGAAGGAATTCAGCTGGAGAAGTCTCTTTGGAAGCATGGGATGGGGGGTGTCAAACAGAAATCTGTAATTGGCCACAGCGACGCAAATCTCCAATCTCTCCCTGTAATGAAATGCTTGAATCTACCATGCAAATCCCCCAGTGCAAGAGCTTTTACCCTTTTACCATCCTGCATTGGGACTTCACAGGCACTTTTACCCCTAATCAAATCCTCCCCCCACCACTTTTCTTGTGCAGCAGAGAGAAAGGGCCAGCCACAGAAGAGCTTGAAAAGGTCAGACAGATCTGAGTGAGGACCTTTTAGTCTGGGCCATCGTTCAATGTGGTTTAATTCTGCCACATATTTACATAGTAACCTCAAACTTAACACCTACAAGTGTTTCCCCCAATCTGAATTTAACAATGCGAGACAGTTTATGCACTCATTTAACGCTCAATCCTCCTGTGTGAAAAAGTAACTGCCCTCTTCCTTTCTGTAGCTAGTTTACACCCTCCTTAATGGCAATAAAGGCAACCAAATGCTTTCTGCAATTAATAGATAAGTGTCTCAATGCTGTGGAGGATTTTTTTTGGTTTACCTCATCTTGATAGTACTGATCTTCCCATCTAGTTACTGAATTGAATCAGTCTCCTAATGCAGAGTATCAGCAGATAGCAATCCAATCTTTGTGTTGGTATGTTTAGATAGGATTTGTGCTGCTGAATAATACTGTACAAGTACGTACAATCACTTTCTTTTTCCTAACAGTTTCTAGAATTAGACATTTTGGACTGCTTTATTTAGTTTTACACATTTCTTACTGTTGAATAGTGTCTTTAATATCTTATATTCCTTCCTGATCAATCAGCTTTCACCAGAATGCACCATGATTGGTTTTCTAAAGTGTGTGTTAGCATTAATATTAGCCTACTCATCACCACTCTGAATGCGCTGTTCAATGATTATTTCAAAATAAAGAAAGGTGTGTGGTTCTCCTGCCGGTACAACAGAGCGTTTCCTTGATGGTTTTATATGGTTTTAGATGTTTTCATGCTCCAATGTAAAATAGCTCCACACTGCAGACCCTAAACTCTTCTGTTTACCTCCTGAGAACGTCCACACTGCTGCCAGCTACAAATAAGGTTCGTTAATGGCGCCTTGAGGACATCAAATGGTGCACTGAACACCATGGTTAAAACAAAGACTCGAAAGATTAAAATAGTTGATACCCAATTCATTTAAATATGCCTTGAACAGCCCCAATTCTGACCCACTGACCCTACATGTAAGTTTGAATTGTTTATTTTTTTATTGTCTACTACTATCACACTACCACCACCATGCTTCACAGTTGGTTCGTACTCCTGATGGTTGGGTCATGAATGCTGATCTTCGGCAAGAGAGGCCTGCTGTTCCTTAGAAGTTGCTCTTGGGTTCCTTGTCAATTCCTGGACGACTGTACACCTTGCTCTCGAATGGATCATCATCTCCAAACTTTCTTCTCCTAAACAGTGTGGTCTGGATAGTAGTTCAGGTGTAGTCTTAGCCCCCTAAAAGTGGCTTTGCATCCTTCTCCAGACTGATAAGCACCCACATATAGCATATATTGGCACAAATTCCGAAATTCCGAAAGGGGTACAACCATGTTTTTACAGCCCTGTATAACAGAGGGTGCTCAGACTCACAGTCTAAGAAAAGACATTCAAGAGACTTAACTTTTCTCCCCAGCTCCCTTTTTGTTCGAATCCCAAGCCAACGTCAAATCAGGCTCGAGCAGCCACCCGTGACCCTCAACTGGAGTAATTAATGAGGGGGGATTTATAAGCACTTCATGAAATGAGAAGAATAATCTACTCTGCGAAAGGGAAAAAAAAAAAAAAAAAAAAAAAGAAACGACAGCATGAGGCTGATATTGTAACAATTTGTTTTCAGAGAAATCCTATTTCCAGCCTCAGATTAGCTTTCAGCGCTTGTTTGAGAGTGTGGCGATTGCTTTCCTTTGAGTCAGGATGGGAGAGCGGTCCTTTTCTCAGCTTCTTCAAACCAACCCTTCCTCATCGCTCTCCATCCCTACCCTCTCAAAACACCACAGGCCCCACAAGCCTACCTTATTAAAAATCTACATCAACATCCATTACATTGTAACAGCAGGAGAAGAAAAGAGAACGGCATTCTATAGTACATCAGTAACGCTGCACTCTTCACTTTACTAAACTTTAGGCTTGAACATATAGCAGAGACTCTGGAAAAAAAGCTTTATCGTAGACCATTACTCAAGTTCCCCCTCAATAGGAAACCAGACATGCCACATAAATTCTAAGTTAAAGAAAGAAAGACTACACTGAGAACTTGACAAATCGACACTGTTATCAAAATCACCCAATCATGTTCATTTTATTCACATTTGTTGGTTAATACCTGCTGCCCCTTACACTGGCTGAACATCTAATGACGAATGGGCCAACTGAAACGGTCAACTGCAAACTGCTACACTGGCGTACACCGAAGTTAAAGACTTTACTTCTCTGAAAAATTGGCTTTTTACGATTGGGCTAAGCCCATCCACTTCAACCACTGGCTCATGACCGATCAAGCGATGTCCTGCTATATATGAAACTGTGTTTTTCTCCCTCCTCTTTTGACAGACAAAATTACCCAATGTTCCTCAGTGGTCATTATTTTAATCTGGTCCAGATTACACATCAGATGTCACCTCGACTTGGGGGGAAATTTAATTTCTGAGCGCCCGTATTCAAGATCCAGCTGTACATAATAAACACTTCCCAAATTGCTGAAATGAAATCGCTGGAACTTTGCTTCACCCCAAACTGAGAGTTGTTTGGAAGCAACAGTTATAAATGTACTTTTTGGGCAACAGAAACTGAACCAGCGTTCATATTATTGATGATTAATTAGTGCCTGGATGCAAGAATCTGGTCACTGAGGTCACTTGTAACCTTTTTTGTTTTAACCAATAACTTTAGGTATGAGAAGTTTCCTAACTGTTCCAACATTAAAACATACTTCCAAAGGATAAATTTAACTTTGCAGGGATATAATGGTACAGATACATTTGTACAGGTACAGTTTGGTACAAGTATGGAGAAGGAGACAGAAGGAGACAAAAAAAAAAAAAAATCATCTACAGCCCCCCTTGAGGTAGACAGTACAGTCTGTAGTGTGTTAAGCAGTAACGTGTAAACATTAGCATGTTCAATGTGTTTTCACACACACCTAAAAACACTGACGCATCCTCCTCTTCCAATCCCGCATGATTTCGTGAAACACTTGCTTATTTTCAGCCATTGCTAATGTACCTGAGAACAGTGAGAAATACAGAGTCACACTCAGCAGCGATAACAATAAACAAGACTACAGTACCCACAATACCATGTAAATCCAAAGGCTCAGATGTTAAGGTTTCTGGGTGACACGTGCGCTTGTTAAATGGCCGTATATATGGAGTGCAACCTGTATTTTCCACGCAACTGCATGAACTAAGCCATGACCTTATGACACTTAAGCATAAGTACTTTATATAGGGTTCTTTGAGTGATGCCATAGAAGAACCACTTACTGCTCCCCAAAGACCAGTTTTCATAATAGATTAAGAACCTTTGAACTGTTTAAAAACATTTATTTAAACCTTTTAATCTACACTACAAAACAAGGTCCATTAGGGCACCAAAAGTAGTTCTCCTAGGGCTCGCTGCCACCGCTTCCCCATCACACAAACTGCTCAGGCATTCCTGGAGCCTAATGCACGCTGCTGGATCTGACCAGTCCTGTGACGTGTCCTCTTGTAGGTGTAAACAGCCCCAGTGAGTAAAAGGAGATCAGAGCAGACTGACATTTTGAGTCACTCTGTACATCAGCTCACTGCAGCCTGCTGACACCTCCTCCTGCCAGGTAAATGAACACCTTCAGCTTGCTTACGAGCCAACGGTTAACCACTAATGAGTGTGCACTTAGCAAGTAGGCTAAAGAAATCAAATCTAGGCTCTAAAGCTTATAAATACAGGTATGCTGAAGAGTCTTACATATGAAAAGCCTGTTTATTTAAGGACATCAACACTCTGTAGAACAAGCTCATCTCCAAAGTCCATGAATGAGGTTCGGCCTAGTCACCTGAAAACAGGTGAAGATGGGAACTTGCACCAGTAAGCATAAACAGATCTCACACAAAACAAAGCATCAAAACACACTCATTAAGCCTCTCCAGCTCCCACCCAGCTGAGAAAAGAGTGTCTCAGCAGTTTAAACTACAGACTGGGTAATGTGACGAAATGTTATGGTTATTATGATAAACTACCTTACGTTTACATTTTGGAGTGTAGGATGGGGGGCATATTAGTATTTCAAGCAGACTAAGCAGCTGTATGAATCATAAAACAGTTTTAGACAAGTAAGAGAGTCTGTAAAAACACCACCATCACCAAAAAGCAGCTCAGCACAGTACCTCAAGCCTTTTCCACGCTAAACATGGGACACTTTTTGCTGGTAACTAGAATCACACATATGCAGTTCGAACTGTATTTTATCAAGATGCACACACACTCACTCACTCACTCCCGCCATGAAAGCTCTGTTAAACAGCATGTGAAAAAGGACTGTGCTATATGGTAAAAAATTATTATAGCATGATATTTAAGGAGATTTTCACAATACACTGTATTTATCCCAATGAACACGATTGCAGATCAAAGAAAATGCATAAGCAGTGATTAACTACCATCCTCTCCCAGCTTTAGTACAGTGAACTTTAGTGAAACCTGCTGTACTTCATTAAACTGTTTATAATAAAACGTGCAGCTGATCAAGGTTCTTTAAGCCCTGATGATATTCTCGATAAGCTTAGAAAAGTATATTGTGCATCCCGATACGATAAAATTGTCATACTGCCCAGCCCTAATGTGAAGTTCCCAGCATAAACAGCCAGCAGCTCCTTTATTTCTGGATCACTAAAGGCACTGGTTCTCTATAGAACCATGCCAATGCAAAATATTCTTTAAAGGGTTTTTTTGTCTGGCAAGGGAGTCTACGCTATAATGGAAGCCCTCTAGTAGGAATGCACCGAATATTCAGCAGCTAAAAGTAGAGCTGGGCAATATGACAATATTTTATTGTGTTGTGATGAAAATTGTTATTGAGGTACACAATATGCTTTTATAAGAATATTCTGGATATCATCAGTGTTTAAACAAAGCTGATTAACTAAATGTTTCATTACAACTACATTTTGCCTGCATGAATGATATTGCGATATCGGATACCGTAAAAAATATCTTTAAATATTGTGAAAAGATTTTCCATAACGCCCAACTCAAAATAATTTGTTCAGGCCAAAATGGCAAACAAGCACTGGAGTCAAAGAACACGCAGTTATTTCTTTAGAACCTCAAACTAAACTTTTAAAAAACCTCAACTGTTAAACTACATGATCCCAGAATTGTTCCAGTCTTGACTACTATAACCTAGATGTCACAGTGTTTCCCAGTAACGGATTGGCTTCTGTTCGCAAACAAGCCTTCTGGGAATTGTGTTAGGTCTCCTGCAGACAAATATCTCCAGCTTGGGCTCACACTGAACCCCATCCCCTTCACTACGGTATACAGCATTTCCTTAAAAGTGGCACTACTCTTGGCCGGAGCAAAAAAAAACAAAACAAAAAAACAAGTATTACCAAAACTTTAGACACAATTTACTACTCCAACAGAGACATAGACTGCACCTACTTTAACATGCACAGAAAATCAACTGAACTAGTCGATGAACTCCCATATCGTATAGCAGAGCTCCCAAAACCCAACAGCGTGTGGCTAACAACTGTTTATCTGCGGCCAATTACAAGCCCAAAACTGCTCTGGGGTCAATTGCTTTGCGATGGCCATCAATCTGGGCCCAGGCTTCAAAGCCACCGACGGCAGGCTGTTTATTTATGTTCATTTTGTGCAGGGTGATAAGCATCACGCGAGAGAAGAGGACGGATGGCCCAAACCCACAAAGGAAAAAGGAAGAAAAGATCTTCAGGATAGAGCTTTCTCAGCCAGGCTTCTGACTGGGGCCTCACCGCCTAAGGATGAGACGGAAGGGCACGGTTACTCAAGCCTTTAGACCTTTGTGGCCTTTTCCATTGCCAGCTTTGGCAACATGAGCAGCAGGCCTGCTTACATCTACCATCTGCAGATTAACTATTGCATGAGCAGGACAACCTCTGCACAATGTACACTAAATAACGCACAGCGATCACCATATGCCTCGGCCAACAGTACTTCATACATCAGTCATCCTATTATTTAGCATGTGTGGCAAATCAATGATAGACAATTCCATAGCTATGAGAATATAGTGTTCTGAATGTGTGCTTGCTCAGCAACGATAACAGTGCATCCAACAACAAGGACAGCACAGACCTTCTTCTATACAGTGATGGAAACATTGTAGCACTCAGAAAGCTTCAACTGCACATGCTGATCTATTTAACTGAGCAATGTGGACATATAGCAAACACTATAAACTCTAGGGGATCCACACAAAAGTATGAATACTTGGTCTGATTCATTTGCATGTTTCATCTCAGCATCAACTTATGACTGATCTCTTACAAACCAACTGCGATTATTCAGTCAATCAAAATGCAACATTATGGGAATTGAGGGGCAAAGCTGATATCTAATATTCAAATTGTATATATCTGCTGACCGTGCTTTACACATTCATACATTTTACGGCATTTATTTCTATAGATTTGCAATGCAGGGAAACCTAATTGCAGTAGTCCAGCATCATCTAAACATTCTGCTCTTCTGTCTAACAGCAATCACCCAGGAAAGAATCAAGTCTGAGCAAAGGTTGTCCTTCAGCATCTGAAGAAATTCTAGCTGAATTCCATCACATTCAGTGTATATTCTGATGGTGGTTGATGATGGAGTCAAAATTTAGCATTGGCCTTTAAAGGTCACAAAAAATCCAAAGCTGGGGTGGGGATATTTCAGTCCTTGAGGGCCAGATTCCGGCACAGTGTTTAGCTGTTCCTGCTCAAACACACCTGATTTAACTCACCTGGTTTACGGTTTACTGTTTTCTGTTAAAGCAGGGAAAACTGTAATCTGTGCTGAACTCCACCCCCCATTACCCACCCCTGCTGTCACCAGCTAGACATCCAACAAGACTGGGACCAGACAGGGTTATTTTGGCCCAAATTGCTTGCGTTAGTGTGGTCAAAAAATTTATGATTTATTAAAAATCCCACAAAAGGTCATCTGAACGTGATGCACAAAAAAAATAAAAAAATCTGATTAATTAAAAGGGTCTATTTACATGCTGTAGACTTCAGCAATATCAGCACCGCAAAAAGCAAATACTGCAATCATGATAGACTAGCACACTATCGCACAGCTTTAATGCAACTACATTCTGCAGACCGACACCGGACGCTGGAGCCCTTTCTCTGGTATAGTATGTGCCTGTGGTCAAGCTTAATTGGGTCCAACCCAGGGCGAAAGAATGATCCCAAGAAATTTCACAAAACGGGGAGCCCCCTGGCCAAACCCCTGACCGCACCCTGACCGCAATAAGAACCACCGATCTTAAGAGCGACATCTTAAGAGTTCCTGGACGTCACTGGGAGTGCAGAAACAGCTCTTTCTGGCACAGAGACAGAAGGTCATGTGGAAGTATTTATTTGAGGCTTGGGACCCTCTTGGGGAAAGCTCCATAGAATTCTTGGTCCTGAGAATCCACTGGTCTTTTTCTCACCGCATGTGGGATCAGTGCCGAGAGACCCTTTTCTTGCGACTGCAAGCACGACCAGCTAGCGCAGAAAGCAAATCGCTCTGAAAAACCATCAAAATGAGGCCAAGAAAGGCACACAGTTAAAATGAACTGAACGTCTCTCTCCTATGGATATGGTGCCAAGTGGAGTTGCACTGCGATCTCAGAATCATGCTGATATCAAGATGATTAAACCTAGAAATTTGACTTCAAAACAGAAATGTGAAACTCTGAAACATGATCTTTCACAAACAAGCGAAAAATGAGGCTTCTGTCATAATAGAACAAGGAGGGCTTGGGGTACGGAAGCTAGGATTCAAACTACTTAACATTTCAAATGTGCTAACCAGAGATTGGCTTAGCAAAAACAGCAATTTTTGTATTTGTCTTTCTGCAATGTGCTACAGATATGCATACATTTTTGCAGCCTGCCTTCAACCTGGGGCACGATTAGCAAGAAAGGCTTTTCTGTTTGCAATCTTTTAAATAGTTGCTTACGCTGAATCATGGCTAACACTCAAAACGAGTACCACAAAGGGTCAGTCCAGAAACAGCAAAAACATTTATCTGGTAAACTAACATGATGGCACATCGTTCACTGACGGGAAAACATCTACTGCAGGAGCTGACAACTCCTCATTAGCATCCACTCTTGCCGTGGTTAGCTAAAATTTTACTTCACTAAATCTCATGACTGGAGGTTAGTGAGAAAACAGGCGGAGGTTAGTCCCTTACGTCTGGATCTTGTTTACCTGTCTAGGTCTTGCTGTGTTGAAGCGGACATCAACTTAGCTGTGTCTCACCATGCCAGCAGTTTGAGATGTTTATGCTTTAAAAATTAGGCAGAACATGTATACGCAACGTGAATTAGTCAACACTGATGTACTGATTTAGTGATGTAAATAACTTTAGGTATTAAACTAAGCTGGAAATAATATTGCTACTGTTTAGATGTTTAGTATCTGTATCTTCGGATTAGTGACTGGCTATAGTTCAACTTCTGCTCCATTTAAGGCAGCCTTCTGATAAACAAAGAAAAGACATTAAGACACTCCTTAATGAAGACTTCACAGGTTGTTTTTTTTTTAAACCGTATCTGACCCAAACTTATTTGTAAAATGTGTAAAACTAATGTGTCTCTTGGGGGATGTAAAGACCGGATACCCCTCTTGAGTACATCAGCTCAGCTCAGTACATTGAGTATCAGAACACAGCAGAGCTAACAAACACCACTAAGCACACAAACCAGCAACAGTTGGAAAGTAAAAGAATTGCAAGGAAAGTAACCACAGAGTTCCACAGCATTTTAAATGTGCTGCTTTCCAAAAAATTAAGTGCATCTCATCTTGAAACATCTTCAGACTTGAGAACATTACAGAAGCCCTGCATGATGACTGACTACCAAGTGTGCTTGGAGAGGTTAATGTGGCATCCAGCCCCACCCTCGATCTGTATCGGCTATCGAACGATCGTAACGAAAGACGATCCTCAATCAGCATCGACCCAAAAGCACTGATCAGTCACTCTCTATGTGGATTGTAGAGTCATGCTTGTTCACATGGGCTGCTGTTCTTTAAGTCTCCATCACTTCACCAATGAGACGTAACAGAACAGGGGGTAGGTGCCCCGCAAGTAAAAATGCTCACATCAGATGCTTCATAGTTATTGCATGTGTAAAGTTAATGTTATCGCCCAAACCTTTTAAGGATATACTGATGTGATCATTCCGGGACAATGCCAATATTCAACATTTAATGTACATATCTACTTATGCTCATATAAAAAATAAAAAAAACATTCATAAACTATAGAAATTTGAACTGGAATTAAAGTAAACCTTGGCAACCATATTACTTATTAAAATTATGTAAATACTGTCAGGAATCCTCATGCATGCCTAACGTTAGCCACAAGCTGTCATTATTAGATCTAGTTACTACACAATAAATACTGTAACACAATAAAAACACCCACAGTGATTTTAAGAGTATGATTTAATGATTTCATAACTTTTAGCCAATATAAATATTCAATAAACAATTAGGTCATGTTGCATATTAAAAGTACAGCTAGCTGCATAGCATAGGCTATTACTGCATATTATGATATAGCCTACATCAGCACTGGCCTATATCTGCACCCCTCCTTGGTGAAAGCACTTCGTTGGTTCTCTGGCTGCTGAGAACTTCATGGGCTAACTCCAGCTGCAGCTTAGGTCTTGTGCTTTGTCCAGTAGCTCAGTGGTGCTGCCTCCTGCCTGCCTGCTCTCCTCTCCACTGCTAGGAGGAGAATCCAACCCAAAGAAAGCATGAACAGCGAAGCTGGTAACAGTCTCCTACATACACTAGCTACAGATCCGCCCATGGCTGCTAGTTTAGGGTTTTGGGATGGTGGAAAGGGCTGATTTACCACTGCTATGCAGCTCTCGGTCTAAACAGACATGTGAGGAGAACATGGTCTGCAAACCGCTTCTCCGCTGACCTCATATAGAGGATGAAGCTCGTTGTTTTCTGCCGTGTGTGTGTGTGTGTGTGTGTGTGTGCGTGCGTGCGCGAGCGCTGGCTGGCTAAAACCGGCCAAACAGGAGAGCGTAGTCTCACTGGAGAGCTTCTGTAGCGGGCTAAGTTAGACCATCTCACTATGAACACCGAGAACTCTGAGCTGCAGTTAAACGCAATGAAATGTTACAATTCTCACGAAGTTCCTCCGTTTCTCGGTGAAATCTGATGGAAAAGCCGGCAGCCGCGCGCCCCTTCACGTGGTGAACGCACAAAACCCCACCTCAACACTCCCTCAACATTCCCGATACAGCTTTACATACGACGTGGCGTAATCTACATGCTATTATTTCTGGAGAAACACGACGCTACTCACCTCACAAGATGTTTCCAGAAAGCAGCCTGCAGTCTTGGCGCCTTACAAAATCACACAATCCCTCTGCCCACGTGAGAGCGCCGCTTTTTTCCCCCCTTTTCTTTTTTTTCTCTTGCTCCGCCCGCGACTCGACGTCACTATCGCGTCACAATGCACGTCATAAAAGAATGATTATTGCTGTGTAAATAATAATAATAATAATAATAATAGTAATAATAATAGTAATGCAATACTATAATAATACAAAGCTTTTATTAAAACCCTTTTTCCACTTTTTATATAATTGGAATCTACCGTTGCTATATATATATATTTTTCTCTACAAACGTTCATGAGGAATGGGCCAAAATAAATTATTAGATTTTTTTTTAAGAAAACATTTTTACATTGATTTCCATTGAACATCGAGAAGGTTTTTATCTTCTTCTGTAAAGTTGATATGTTGGAGATACAAGGCATTTAGGTGACAGTGACTATATAGTTGGAAAATTTGTATGTTTGGGCACCACTGGTCAAATTTCAGATATTGCTGATTATATATATATATATATATATATATATATATATATATATATATATATATATATATATATATATATACATATATATATATATATATTAGATTTTATATATATATATAATTTTAATATAATAGGTTTCTCCCAAGGTTTCTTTGCTCTGAGGGACTTTCTTCTTACCACTGTCACCTTTGGCTTGCTCACCGGGGTCCTCTAGTTGTATACTACTACTATCTGTATATACTATACAAATAAACTTACGTTTCCCCCTATTATATTAACACAGTTGATATAATAGGGGAATGTAAGTAGACTGTAAGTAGCAGAATGTAAGTAGACTGAAAGATTTAAAAACAAAAAAAGATAAATCAGTGCAGATCTTTTTAGTTTGGTTTGACCCTATTTTTTCCTTTTAAAGTTGTTCATTCTTGTTTATTTCTGTAAATGTTTAATTAAAGTTATTTTATGGATCAATGTGAACTAGAAGCAGTGTTTCAGACTCAGCAGACAGTGAAACACTCAGTACTGCGCCATCTGGTGTTGTAATGTTGTAAAAGACTCACAAGCTTAGTTCATAGCCACCATTACACTATGTGTCCAAATGTTTGTGGACACCCCTTCTAATGAATGCACCTAAAATGCACCCCCAACCACTTGCCTAGTCCCTGTAGAGAAGTACTGCCAATAAAATGAGACTCTCTGAAGCAGACAAACATGAACCTATTGGCACCATGCCTAATGCCCCCCCTCATCCAGCATTCTGACCTCACTAAAGACATCTTGTCGCTGAATGCAATCAAATTCTCACAGCAGTGCTCCAAAATGTAGGAGAACGCCTTCTCTGGACAGTAGAGACAGTAACTTCAACAAAAACAGGACACACTCTTTTTTTATTAACCTTGATTTTAGAAAAAACAATAAATAAGCAGGTCCATATAGTGAACCACACCTGCAACAAATAATACTAGTAATATACTAGTCAAAGTACTAGTACTCATAATAATGTAATATATTAGTCATGAGAAAAAGGCAATTGGAAAATGAATAAATGTAAATTAATTGATTAATATTTTGAATAAATAAAGTAAAATGGTCTTAGTACACTACAGTAGAGTTGAGCCCGTTATAGATTATCGACAGGTGCTCAGATCTATCTGGTGATACTCACTCGATTCTCAACAGTGTTAGGGTTAGGGTTAGGACCATGATTAGGTTCAGCAGCAGGGGATGGGTTAGTGTTTTGGGTTGAGGATAGGGTTAAATTTAGGGTGGGGTTTAGATAATTAGTTGAACACACTAAAGTGTATTAGTCAGTAACTACAGGGACTTTTCTTTGGTAATAGAAGTTTGTGATAACACTTTTGGCCTGGTGGCAAAAAGTGTTACGTTTAAAGGGTCAAAAAAAAGGTAAGTTATCTACAGAGCATCTATAGTGTGCTGTCCAGATAAAAGTGCCATCAGGAAAATGTAGTTCAAACCTAGGCTAAATCTTACACCACATTCCAATGTTGTGATAATCCCAGCGACAAAAACAACTTTCCACAGAGAGAAGAAAAGCTGGTTCAAATAAAACTTTATTAACTTCCATCCTCCAGCACTCGGTGGGCATGCAGATACAGGCTTTAGATTCAAAATGGCTTTTTTTTTTTAATCCTTTCCAATATTTTTTTACAAAAAAAAAATCTACGTGCACCTTAAATAATCAATTCCCCAGCGTACAAACCACAAAAATACCAGTTTTACATTATCAAATACTGCACATAGAAAACATTTACAAAGCACAAGTATAAAATTATAGTTTCCATTTCTGTACTGTTCTCCATTACGGTTCAACAGCGAGCTCTTCCACTATCCACCCATCCATTCCCCTCTGGAACATTAAACATTAGTGGCCAATAAGCACATGGATCCCCTTTCTTTTCTGGGGGTATCATTGGTTCGGATCAGACCAGCTCATTTCCTGTCACTTTAACATACCACCAGAAGTTTGAACACAGATGATGAGCGGGCATCATCTTTCAGTGAGCTACATTTCTAACGATGGTCTTCACTTCTTGTACTTTTAACCTCACTAAACCTTCCCTAATAGGGTCTGTTCTAGTGCCTCTACAGTCTCTTGTGCTGTTACTAACAGTGATGGACGTTGCAGAGGTGAGGAAGGAGGAGGACCGACGTGTGAAGACAGCAAACAGAAACATCAGTCGTAAAAACTGCAGCGTTACACAGACAAGCTGACACAAACTGCACATTATAGATCATTTCTGCTCCCACATACCACTGGACTCTCCTGTAAGAGACCAGTCGGTGTTGGTGTGTTCAACCTGAAAGGAGATAGCGTGACAAAACCCATACCCTCTGATCCCAGTGCTAGTGCAAATGAAATTCATACACAGCTAAAAAGAGTGTGTCGTTGAGAAGTACCGCCACTGAAAGCTCGGCTGCACTGAATTTACTTGAATCAGTTCCACACTGACAAAACGCTGCAAAAAACCCCCACCTTAAATCTAGTCGCGTTTGTAATATTTCTTATTTTGAGATTGTTGTAAGACTCTCATATGAATATCTGACTTGTTTTCTAGTGTGTCTTCATCTACAGACCAACAATGTTGTTTGCTTCAAGGTTATAATGCAGATAATTTAGGTTTTTTTTTTATCAATAGTGCATCATATAATAGAACACATCCACTAGATTTACATAAAACAATCAAAAAATATATAGAAATAAGTTATTTAATATTTAATTTAAAAATATTTGCACAGCAGTCTCATAATGAGAATTATTAGATATGCTGACTAGATTTAAGAGCCGTTTATTTGCCCAGACACTTGTTTGCAGTAAATATATATTACATCAACGTAATTATTGCCAAATGCAATAATACCTAAAGATAAATTTAAGTATATAATATATTTTAAGTCGAATAATTGTAATATATCACAATTTTTAGTGCACATGTTTAATGTTTAAAAGGGAATTCCACCTGTGTTTCAAAATCCCTGCATAAATAAACAGTTCAGATGTAAAGCAAACACTTCAGAGGGGCTAGGTGTGAAGCGCTTCATTCTAGAGGCCGAATTGTTTGCAGTGGTGAAGATACAATGCCTCAAAGAGCGTCCTTAGAACATTAATAAATAATTATAAAATCGTTTTGAATAAACTGCCTGAAGTCTGTGATATACTTCACCATAGTTTTGATAAGCCTTTGCTCTTATACTTATTTTTATGGTGTGAGGTGAAACAGTCCTCAATGAAAATTGAGATTGGAGATGTTCGACTATTTGACCATCATCAACATTAAATTAAAAAGTACAGTAAATAAAAAATGTGCTATATTTTAAATTTATTATTTTTATATATGCTATATTAGTCGACCCATGGTTGCTCTCTCCACCACTGTAAAAAACCCACTCTGAATGGCTGTGTTTATATCTCAACCACTGAATTATGCAAACATTTGGATTGGATAAAATTTGACTGGATACAATTTGATTGGATAAAATCAGTGGAATTCCCTGTTAAGTGGCTACTGCAAACTCTGCCAGATTTAGTAAGAAAATGGAAGGCAAACTCATGCTACAAAGTAGTCGTGTTTATACTCCTACCTATGCAATTTTTCCCCCCAAATATACACATTTCAATAAAGATTTAACCAGTAACAAATGTAAACAGCTGCATTACTGTGCCAGTTTTGGAGTTCAAAGCTGTACCACAGTTAAAGTTACCCAGTCCCGCATAACAGCTGAAGAGTTCATGACTGTAACGGCAAAACAGAGCTCCAATTCAGTCTC
Organism: Salminus brasiliensis; assembly: GCF_030463535.1. Classification (NCBI taxonomy): domain Eukaryota; kingdom Metazoa; phylum Chordata; class Actinopteri; order Characiformes; family Bryconidae; genus Salminus; species Salminus brasiliensis. Next base: position 28,387,168 of record NC_132880.1, read on the forward strand.
TGTTTAGAAAGAACTGTTAAAAACACCACATCCAAACAGTGTAGCGTGGATACTCTGCCTCTACGGGACTGAAGGAAAAAAAACCTTCCCAAAAGGGACCCTCCCTACGGGTTCCGCAATGACCTCAGTTCAAGCAAATAAGACTTAACTTAAAAAATATATTAACAAATACATTCAGAAATCTTTGTTAGCAGACAGACACGTGTAGCACATTACAGTGGAATACATAAGCCTTTAGAGTTATACCCAAGCTGTTACATGTCTCTGAAATAAAGTAAGGCAACTGACTTCACAAGCCCTCATGAAAAGAATTCAAAGGCAGAATTCAGCCAAGCAATTGCCATTAGCCAGCCGCCAATAAAACACTTCCTATAAACTCTTTGCTCCTTTTAAAAAAATAAAATAAAATCTCAGTATAGCTCATACAGTGACCTTCACCCCCCCCCCCCCAAAAAAAGAAAAAAGTCCAATCAGTCCTCTACATGACCGTGAAAATGGAGATCACATTCCAACAAATTTTTTTTTGCAAAATTCAAGATACATAAAGCAAAATTTGTGAACACTGTACATTTCTAGCCATCAGACACCAGAAAAAATGCTCCACCTATCACCCATTCCTAACTGCAAAAGTGGTAAACAGGCCACATGCCAGTCTGAATGAATCTCAAAAGCACGGACAGATTTGCTCCTATTAGCCCTCACTCCCATGAAACTCTCCTTAATCCCTAAAGTGTGCTCTCCAAAAAGGCCCAGACCTCGCTCCAGCCCTGCCTGCCGGCTTTCCATGTGCACCAGGATCATCCTCCAGCTGTTGGCAGCCATGCTGGCGTCACCTAGCAACACACATCTCTCAAACTCCCTTGCACCTGCCAACCTGCCCGTCACGTTTTGGGGATATTTTCCATTTTTCAATTAGGAAAGGGATTCAAAAAAATCCTGTGAACGTTTAGTCAGGAATAGACCAGCTGTGTGCGAATCCTATGGGTCCCATCTTTCGGCCTATATGAGGTTAGAACATCTGCGTTAGGTTTCCCAAATGCATCTTAGTACAAAGATGATCTTTAAGTGGTCAAGTGAGCATCACACTGAACACACTCTCTCTCTTACCTAGTTAGGATGATCCTAACACCAAGGTGTGTTTTGAGGACCAGGGCCATGAAAGGTATGAGTGTTAATTAAGTTCTAAGCAGCTCTTTATGGAGTTTTGTGGGTCTAAATAAAATACTGCGTGGCCACAACTTACTATAGTGTCGTAACAGGATGCTAATGCATGGCCATGACTTAGCAGGGCATGTAAATGAGATAATTAACTTGTGGCCAATGAAATATTAAATCCACATACATGTGATTACCGTGTCATAATGACCATGTCGTTACTCTCACAGCTTACTAATGGTTACAATTTAATTATCTCATTCTCACAGTAAGTCATGGTCATGATTTAATAATTTAATTCACTAATTTTACCAGCTCATGTCCACAATGTAATTATCTCATTCTCACATCTTACAAGGACACAACCACAATGTAATTATCTCATTCTCACAATTTACAAGGCCATGGTCACAATCAAATGATCTCATTCTCACATCTTACTTGTAATTATCTCATTCACGCATCTTACAAGGACACAGACACAATCTTATTATCTCATTCTAACAACTTACAAGGTCTTCTTCTCACATATTACTTTTAATTATCTAATTCTCACAGTTACTCATGGCCATGATTGAATCATCTCATTCCCAAATCTTACCAGCTCATCGCCACAATCAAATGATCTCATTCTCACATCTTTCTAGAACACGGCCACCAGTCGTATTGAAACTAAGTGTCCTTAAATGTTGATTGATTGATGCACATATATAGCACATATGTTCTTGAAGTAGTTTTAAATGGGCTAATAACAGCTGTTGTTTGACTTATAGCATTACAAATGAACTAAATCTAAAATGTGTTTTACCTGAAAACTGACCACACAAAAGATATTAAACACTAAAAAAGATGTAGACATCCAGTGGTACAATGTTACACACAGCTTTTCGATGCAAACCGTGCCTCAACTGTGACCATATAAAGCTAGGTACAAATTTGTATTTACAGTGATTCAATAGACCACAGTACCTAAAGCATCTGATACTCGCTAGGAAAATTCAGCCAACAAACCAAAATCTATTCAAATGGCAGGAACAGGAGGCAGGAAGAGAAGGAGCGAAAATCTGTATGAATATCTGCCCTTAATTTAGCTACAGAGCCCTACGCATTAAGCCTTCCACCAAACCTGAAAAAAGAAATGAAGTGAATAGGATACAGTGAATGTCCATGCATTCATTTTTCAGCACTTTTCATTCTGCGAACCTGCAAGACCAGTAAGATTGTGTAGCTACTTCATTTACACGTAAGGGACACATACAATCTTATAAGTTTACATAAAAATCACATGGAAAAATATCAAGATCTAATAGTCATTTCACAGAGTTTTACAAAGGACAGGACATTCAGCTGTGTATACATTTGTGTACGTTTGTCTTCGATACAGTCAAACAGTCTCCAGGAATCTTTAGTCGGAATATAGATTTTTGTTTCTTCTCACCGTCCACAGACTTGTGTTGGTCAGTGGTCAGAAAGGCGCTACTTGATCAAAATGTGAGCAAATACAAAAATGAGAAAGGTACCTTTTCAACACAGAGAACATGACTGTAAAGTTATATTCCAACCAACATATTGTCAAGTTCATAAAAAGACGCTTAGGTCTCAGGTCTTTTTGTTCTTATCTGACTTTTCACAAGAAGAAAGACCAAAAACAGATAGTAGATAATGGCAGCTAACTCTTAATGAAAAGGTCTATACAGTCCATCTGTCCAGTAGAGTGGACCGTTCCTCCCACATTCTGAGAAACATCAGGGAAAACGTAGGTATCACTGACCTGTCTTAAATTCTAAAGTTTACATTGTTTTGTTTTGTTTTTTTGGTCAGATAATCACAAAGCAAGAAACATGTGCAAATGAAATGTGCAAAGTACAGTGCATTCATTCTGTGGCACTGTACACCTAAGTGATCAGAGCATAACGCAGATATGTACAGCATTTGTCCCCAATTCAAACATCGACCTGTCCCTAACAAAAAACAGAGAGATCAACAAAACATTGCTAATGCTAAAAAAAAGCCTAAAAAGCCCCTCCACACAAACTCCCCCAGAGCCTGAAATATCATGCCAAAAACAACATTTCCATGTAAATAATGCAACCTTTTAAAGCTGCTTATAAAATGACTTAACTGAATATACAGCTCCGGAAAATAAGACCACCCTACATTATCCGTTTATCTGGTTTTACTATTTATAGGCAATGTGTTTAGAAAAATTAACATTTGCATTGTATTTCATAAACCATGGACAACTTTCCCCTAAATTCCAAATAAAAATATTTGCTATTTAGAGCATTTATTTGCAGAAATGACACCTGCTCAAATAATGCAAAGCAGAAATTACTATAATAATTACAGTGCAAAGAAGTTATTCAAATTTTAATAACAGTACTAATATTTAAACTTTGACAGCATTCAAAAATCACTATGGTGAAATAACCTTGACTGCCAATCACAGCTTTCATGTTTCGGCAGGCTCTCCAATAGTCTTTCACATTGCTGTTGGGTGACTTTAAGCCATTCATAGTCTGCAAATTCAACTAACTCAGCTTTATTTGATGAAATGCCTAGAATAAAATGGCTGCCATACACGTAGAGATTCAAAGTTAAGAAAGAACATTAAGTGGCCTCTTAATTTTTTCTGAAGCTGTATTACTGAACATGAACTAATATGTGTAATATTCACAATTATATTTTGTAATTAGTATATCGTCACTTTCATACAAAAACGCTGTCTCCATGGAAAAACCTTCTTAACATTCAATGGATATCAATGTAAAAAAGACTTTATTCCAATGCATTTTGGATTTCTATTGGTCCAGATTCACATTATGGCAAATAGTCTGAATCAGCAAAGGTTTTTGCAGGACAGCGACGATATACACTTTACTTTACTAAGAAAACGTGTCATTTTACATCAGCTGGGTTAATGTTAATGCATCCACACAACAGGTTTTGGAGACCACTTGGCAGATATGAATAATTCATATGTTTGACATATATATAGAATATTACATCAAATTCATTTTGAGAGAAAAACTTCCAGTAATTTAACCTATCGCGAAAACCTACCATAAAACTAGTTCAAGGGAAATATAATTTTTAGGATTTACATACAGTTTCCCAGGTAAAGTCAATATTTAAGATTCGATTTAAACATGATGGGCTTATTATTAAATTCCCTAACAAAAACATTTGCATGGTTTCACAAATTAAACTTTTTTGTTTGCTTGTAATCCAGTACATGGCCTTCCAGGCCATAGGGCAGTTGGTGTGGATGGCCCTGAAAGAAAATCATTGCCAGTGGCAACATAACATTTGTAAGGTTCTGTCCCAAAGTCCACTCTTTGGCAAGATATGTGAAATGAAAAATAATCCTAAATCATCTACCATGAGTTCAGAGTTAAGAAGTGAATAAGCTGGGGTGAACAAGCCTGCACAAATGACCGGGAGAGCAGCCATGTGTACAGATTACACAGGAAATGAATGTGATGAATGTGAAGCAGAGATGAATAGGGGTTCTGTGTTGACAGCAACAGTATGGATGGGCATTACCCTGCGGCTATGGCTTTTTTTAAATGCTTACATTAAAAGAAATGCTAAAAATGGTTCACACCAGCTTCCTCTCCTGACAGTGAGTCAGGGAAAATTCCAGAAATGCAATTCACAGACACAGGTATTACAAGAGCGTGAGGGTGAACTGATGCACTGTTCAATTAGACAGCCCCCCCCACACATACACACACACACACACACACTCACAATTATCTAACTAAAACGAATATATCAGAGAACAGTGCCATGCATTGAGAGTCTAGAGATTTATAGAATGAATGCTGCTTGCATGATAAGTGCTTTGGCAAATGATCAGTGTGCTCAAACCAGCTCAAATGCTGATCTTTGTTCTGCTACAGCTGCAAACATAGCGTGAGCAATAACGGAAAAGCAGGCCCAAGCCTAGCACACCTGGACCAGAGAGGTACATTACGTAGATTAACCTTTGTCCCTCAAGGTAAATAAGGGGGGATCCATTTGGAGAAACTGTAGAAAGTAATGGGACAATGCTGTGTGAGATGATCTCTTTCATTATGAAAGCAGGTCTCAGAAACCAAAAATGCCTTCACACCGTAAGACTCTGCTTTAACACTTGGAAAAACCTGACCGCTCCTGGAAATCCTGCCTGGAAACCAAGCAAACTCGAACCGCCATCCACTCCGACTTCTGTCCAGTCTCAAGTAACAAAGAAGAAACACCAAGAAGAGAAGAAACGTCTTCAGTGAAGCCAATAGCTGGCTGAAGAGGACATGTAGGTCCGTTTAGCTTCAGAGCTAAAGTTAAATCCCAACGTTTAAATAGCTCAAGCAACAAAAACACATTCTGCGCACTGAGGAGGTCCGTCATTCTGGGCTTTTTTTTTTTTTTTTTTTTTTTTTTTTTGGAGAAGTGGTCCAGCTAAAGGTGGTCTACATTCAAACCCATATTACTTTGAAAAAAAGAAGGTAAGATTGAATGTACCTGATTTAAACTTGCACATTATTTCCACACAAATACAAACTGCATATTACACCAACACAATTTTGCCTGTGGAGGGAAATCTTTCAAAATTTCGGAACAATTAAATGGTTAAGACGTAAACAGTCATTTAGATTGGATTGGTGGAAACAGAAAGTTATTACATGCTTTACAAGCTCTATACAAATAAATTTGACTTGACTTATGGGGCAGTGGTGACTCAGCGGTTAGAGCGCCGGGCAATCGATACCCCCGGTTGTGGGTTCGATTCCCGGGCTTGGCAAGCTGCCACTGTTGGGCCCTTGAGCAAGGCCCTTTACTCTCTCTGCTCCCCGGGCGCTGGAGGTGTGTGTTTGTGTGTGTGTACTCACTGTCCCTAGTTCACTAGTGTGTGTAAACTACCACAGATGGGTTAAATGCAGAGGACACATTTTGCTGTACAGTGACAAATATGTGCACGTTTACTTGACTATGAATGTTGTGCCCAATGCCTGACAGTTTAAGAAAGTTTATTTGGGACTAAAACTAATTTTTCAAATCTTTTCCTGGCGGAAGGGTACAAGCAGAGCGTTGTGCAGCAAATTAGTCCCCAAAAAACATATTTTTTACCACAATATTATCATCAATATTACACATGAAACTCAGTGGGTTGTTTTTATTATTGTTTTTTAAAGTAATTTTATTACTTCATATGGTAACAAGTTTAATTGCTTAATTTGAAAAGTTTAATTGTTTTTTTTTTTAGGTTAAATGGATGCACATAGACAGTAAATTAGAAAGTATGTGGTACGAGTCCGCAGTTATCTTTACAACTAACCAAATTTTCCCACCAAACCAACATTAAACAACCAGTTTGCATCTATTCAATTGCATAGAAATTTTGAAAAAGTAGTGGTATTTTCCTTTAAGTGATCTTACTTAATTATGACACAATATGGTGTATTTTACTCATGTGGAAATGATGTAAACGTATGAATCAAGTCATTTCAACGCAGCACTTTTTTTCAGTGCTGTTGTTTATCTTGTTGCGTACTTCATGAGCTCCTGAGTGTGACAGGACACAGGGCAGGAAAAAGGCCTTTAAGTAGTTTAGTTCCAGATGCTGGTAGAGAGAGAAAAGACTCCAACTGTCATCCAGACGCGAGGAGCCGCCGACTCAACCATATCCGCTCCGTTCCGCGACCACGCCGTTACTGACCAGCAGCCGTCAGTGCAGAGTCCACTGCTTCGTCTCGAAACGAGCTGCTGGTTTAGTTGTTTTCATTGTTCTCCTTCACAGCAGGTGGGTTAAACACACCTTCTTCATGTTTCCACCCTTCAGTGCAGATCAGCGTTTGTCAAATGAAACTCAAAGTTTACAACATTAGCAAAATAAATAAAGTAACATCTATAGTCTCTACATATGTGTGGATTTTAAAGGCAAGCTTAAAACAGCACTTTACATTTTTTCTCTCTTTTTTGTGTTAAACAAGGGCTGTGAGTAAACGTGCAGAATGCAGTTAATAAATACAGAAACACAAATATAATCTAACTCGATATATTGATATATATATATATATTTATATATTCATTTCCTCTGCTCTGTTTAACTCATACGTTTATGCTACCGTATCTAACAGAAGTTATGTGCATTTAAATAAACCTGACCAGTGAGTTTGAGCCCTACCTTTTAGAAGACTGTGTGTGCATGTGTATATATATAAATCTGTGTATGCGTGTGTGTGTGTGTTTGCAGTCACCAGAATTATTGGCACCCTTGATAAAGATAAAGAAAACAGCTGTTTATAATTTACAGCACATACAATGACCAGTACTGCATGTTGTGTTTGTAAACATTTGGGGGGAAATGTTCAGGAAAAATTAACCGCACGTAATCAAAAACGACTGCCAGTGTCTTTTTCATATGATTTCTAATTTTGAGACTGTAATGAACATATGATGCGATTATTTAATCAATTTCTCTAGTTTTTGCAATTGTTTAAAGTTGTCATTTGGAGAACTGAGATTATTCTATTTTCAAACACTTGTTTATTAAATAAAGCAATGCTTTAAATAAACAGAATTATTATAATATAATGTAAAAGTGATAGTATAAAAATGACTTAAAACAAGTCAAAATAATTCAAATAATCGTATAATACCCCTACAAATACAGCAACAAATATTCTACAGGCATCTAATTTACCTTATTTTAAGAAATACTGCTTAAAAACAAAAAAAAACACCCACACACTAGATAAAATACCACCTAAAAATAAAAGAGATGAAAAATGAAATTAAGCAACTACAACAAATCCCCTATAACATGCAGCACAAACCACCATGCTATTTGTTTTGTTTATCACAGCTTCGTTTGTCCACTTTTATCAAGAATGAAAATAACTCTGGACGGTGACTGGACTGAGTTTTGACACGTACTTAAATTGATCCTATGAGTTTTTCAAATTTTTTGCATCTCACCTAAGTCACTGACTCTGCTACATATTCATGTTCTACAGACACTACAGACAATAAGAATTGCTTTGGTTTTAAAAAATAAACTTTTCTCAGGTTTGGCATAGAGAGTTTAAGAAAAAAAAAACAAGAACAGAAACTGGTATTTGGAATGAGCCTGCATGGGTTATAAGGGAGACATATGTTCCTTTCTGCTCTTCACCGGGACAGAGCAAACATGAATGCTACATCTTCTGTGCGGAACATGTTTCTCAGGGTTAGTCTCCAATGCCCGTGTGTTATCAGTGGGTGTATGTGTGTGGTGCGTTGAGCGTCAACTGCAAGACTGAGTGACAGATGAAGTCACCTCACTGTGGACCTTTTGCATGTTTTTGCTGGTTAAAATATCTCTATTTCTGTCACACACCCACCTATACGTGTGTGTGTGTGTGTGTGTGTGTATGTGTGGCATGGTGTTTCCGTGTGAAGTTTTAGCTGTTTTCCTGCCGTGTAGGAGTTGGATGAATATACACCACTGTTCAAACGTTTGGAAGCAGTTTTCAGCACTATGTTCTAGGTTTTCTTGTATTTTGGCGTTTGTGTGGGTTTAAAACAGTCAATAACAGTCTGTCATTTATTCATGTATGACTATTTTTCTCTTGAAAATTTCTCTTGAAGCACTACTTATGACTTCAGTGTGAGTGGGCAGGGCTAAACTGCTGAAGGCTGAATAGGCGGATATTTTTGTAAATGTGATGGTCACTGTGAAAATCCCAAAAGCAGTACATTCAAAATGAGCTGTTTTTGCAGCCTAGTTTCCATATATGGTCTGCAAGGACTGAGGAATCCGTAAGCATATCTAACCACAACAAAGTTCCCCTAATTTGTCATGATATGGGCCTTTTAGAACTAATATAGTTGCATAGAAATGCGTACAATATGGACATCTAGTGCAACTTCATAGATAAGCAGAAACTACGAAGCTCTATGTTCCAATAGTTTTCACATATGGAAAAGAAATATGAAGAAATACATCCCAAAAGATTGAATGACGTTAAAGTTGAAAAGTTATTATTCTACATAAAATAAGAAAAAATAGTAATACGACTAGTGATTTTAATGACCAAACGTCTGAACAGTAGTGTATGTCATAGTGAAGTTGTGTGTGCTTCTAGGGATTGGAGGTGTGAGGGAGTGTATTTAAGAAAGTAGAGAAAGAGAACGAGACATAGAAAGACAGAGAGAAGACTTGTGGGACGGCCTGGCCGGGGCCGAGGTCATCTCTAGGTGCAGGACGGGCTGGTGGCGCTCTCTAGTGAGGACTGTGAGAGGCGTCTGGTCAGCGGGCCGATGCTGGGGTCAGCCAGAGAGGATGTGGGGAAGAGCTTGTACCAGCCGCTGACCATGGATGACAGGTCCAGCTCATCTAGCAGGATCTGGGCCATTCCCATGAAGCACTTGCTGTCCATGCGGCCGTAATCACCCCACACAATCACCTAGTGAATATCAGTTCATTAGAATAGAGGTGCCTTTCCTGGAGCGAGAAAAATTGATGAGCCTAGGTTATAGTGTTTAGCCTAGGTTATAGTGGGTTGCTAGCCGTACCTGCAGCACTTTGCCCTGGGGGCTCTCGTCAAATAGCAGGTTTTGCTGGTAGGTCGGGTCCAGAGTTTTCTTCACCACTTTGGTCTTCTTCTTGGACAGACATGCTCCATTTTCAAGAACATACACCTTCACATACGTTGCTGCCAATGCAACACAAAACAAGTTTAAATAAGAATACATATCTACGTATACCTACAGTGAGAAAACATGCATATGCCCACCATATGCCCTGTAACTCCACCTGGCCAGTTAGAGACTGTGACTCATCTGTTGATGCAGACTGCTAGACATCCTCTAGCCCTTCATCAGTGTTCAGTTACTGAGCACAGAACCACTCCTGTCTAGATGTTTGGGGGCACTAAACTCACACTCAACGTGACATGTAAAAAAACCCAGCAGCACCTCTGTACCTGATACACTCGTACCAGCACCACATACACTAATGTGGACACTACCATGTTAGTGTTATCACTGTGCTGAGAATGAATTACCACCCACAATATTAAGTCAACAGCAGTCTTGTGGTCAAAAACTGACCAGTGATGAAAAGGGTAGAGGAGGGGGGGGGGGGCTTATAAACTGTGCAGCAACAGACAGTCACAGTGCACCAATATAGTGACATATAAGGCAAGCGTTTCTAATAAAGTGGCCAAAGAATAGATGCACATGGTAAGGTTTCTAATAAAGTGGCCAGCAAGTGGGAGTACAAAGTAGGGGTTTATAACAAATTGGGATTCTAATGAAGTGGCCAGTGAGTGACAGTACAAGTCAGGGGTTTCTATTAAATTGGCTAGTGAGTGGAAGCACACAGTAAAGGTTTTAGATAAAGTATGTGACTTAAAACATGCATACTTCACCTGGAATGTTCTTCGAGCCTGGTTTAGGGGTTAAGCCCCTGGCCTGAGTGATCTCCACTTCGATCTGACCACCTCTGTCCACTACTCCAATGTGGACATCTCCTACAAAGGCAGAGATAAAGAGTTACAGTTCTAAGGATAAACAGCAGGTGGCGGCACAGGACAGCAAGCCAGCGTAGCCTAGAAGCCAGAAGACCAGCGAGTGATGTTTCTTTATTGTTGTGCCAAAATACCTGCTGTATTAGTTTGAATGCAGAACAGACATAATTAAAGGTGTAGATCAAAGAAGTGGAACAACCTGGCATGAATCATTAAGGGGGGTAAAAAAAACGAACCTGACAGTGAGTTCATATGAGTTTACTTACTGTGCGCAATTTGATGTCGCATTAGCCTATTTTAATAATATATTCATGCAGGCATGCAGAGAGATTCACCCACAGCTTGGATGTATGTTAACCCCGTATGGGGATGCCACATTTGATAACTGGGATAGCCTTTTGATATTTGATAAAAAGATCTGGCTGCTGAGACATAAATAATCCATCATTAGAGAGATGAGTAATGTGAGGTAACGGTAAAGGCCATTTTTCTTATATCTGGAGATATAAGATATAATCAGTTATACATGTGTTCAAATTCATTTACTGAAGTCCAAATACATTTCATAAACAAGTCGGTTCAGTATTTATTTATTCAGGGAGGTCTTCAGAATTAAACTGAAGGCAAAGAAACCCATGCAGTTTCTACTGCTGTACCCTGACAAAGGGGGGGTAAGAATATATTGAAGTATTGCGATACTATGTTTTGTAGTACTGTATCGATTCTCAAACACAGTATTGATTTTTAAATAATTGTTTATATGCAAAGATTGGTGGCAGACAGTGGTTCGTTTAGTGTTGTGTTTAAACCCTTCCAGCTAGATAGATAGATCAGATCCCACTGTTTTTATATAATGACAGCAATCGCAATACATCACACTATTCTGAATCTTAACCACTCTATTGAGGTATGTATCGTATTGCCAGATTCTTGCCAAAACAAAGCTTGCCTAACCCTAAGACTTACCCAGTGGAGGTGTGGCTAATGTCTGACGTCCCACTATCTGGGCAGGGCCAAGTCCGTCCAGGAAGTCACTGAACTGGCTCTCTGGGCCCAGGCGAGTGGTGGGGAAGATAAACCTGTTGGACGTAATATGGAAGCTTTATTATTAACTCTGAGCCCAAAGCTTGTTTGCTTTCCAGAAGCTGCAAAACAGCTATTCAAAGAGATAAAACACCAAGAGTTAAATTTCACAAGCCTCTCATTACATATTATAGAATTGCCCCACAAGAGAGAGAGTCAGACAGTCATCAAATATGAGCAAAAGTGTCTGAGGTGTCAGTCCTGTCAGATGGGTGTACACTTTAATAGGGTCGTGACCGTTAACGGATAACATTGATTATGATAAACTATATACTCACTGTTTAACTCTACAGTGCTCATTCTATAGTGCTCAGCATTAGTGGTGTAAGAACATGTCGATAGATGGGTTTCTGTGCAAGGTCGTCACAGAGATGCATGTGCAACCAGGTGGCAGAAAGCAGCACTTTTCAGGCTAAAGAGCAACAATGTTTAATATTCAGAGGGTTTCATATCCCTTTGCCAAAAATTGTAGAAGAAAAAAAAATGAAAAAATTTAAAAATTAATAAACAGAACCAGCTTTGAAATTGTATTTTATTATTGACTTAACATGAACTCACTAACAGTGTCAAATAGGGCTGCAACAACAAATAGATAATAATCGTGTTTGTGCTTTATAAAAACATGTAACAATGGTGGTAATTAATGATTAAGCTTCAAGTTTTAAGTATGATTAAGGAAACTACATTCAAACTAAAGGCAATTCATCCTGTCTCACTGCTCTCTCCAATACAGTGCAGTGCAATGCACTTATTTTTCTTTATTATTTAATTTAATTTATTTTTATTTTTAATGTATGAACAAATTTGGTTTAATTAATGTATTTAATTTCATTAAATAAGTCAATATATTATTATTGAATTATTGTACGCACCTATTTGCTATATTATTAAATTTTGCTATATTATTGTAGTTCTATTTTTAAATAAAGACATGGAAATATATTTTTAATCCTTTTAATCAATTAATCGAAAACATAATCAACAGATTAATCAATTATTAAAATAATTGTTAGGTGCAGCCCTAGTGTAAAATCTACACTGATTACAGCAGTCTATTGCCCAGCTATGCGTGCATCCAGTCATGTTTATCAACAGGAAAGCCAAAGAAATCTGTTTCTGTAAGTGTTTTGTGCTCAGAAAATATTGGATGTGTATTCAGATTAAATTAGAAGTGGCCGTGGTCTAAACCAGCTGCCCTGTGATCAGGGCCTATATGTCCAAATGTTTGTGGACACCCCTTCTAATGAATTAATTCAGCTACACCAAGTTGTACCCATTGAGCTGTGGAGCAGTATAACTGTGTTCTTTGGAATGCCTGTGCTCCATCCAGTACTTTTGGGATGTCATCCACAGCAGGAAGGTTATGGGGTTGTATAGCTTTCATTGTTTAAATAATCATTAAAAGACAAAAGTACTTCAGTCATCCCCTCAGCCAAGCTGGTCTAACTTGATATCATCTGTTACTGCAATGGCAGCTTGCTGTGCTCTGGCAATTTATTTAACTTCTTTATTTATTTAAGGTTTTATTTAACAGAATGACAGTGGGAAGACTAGTTTTAGCTCCAATGAGAACCTATCATTGTAACTCTGCTATCATGGAATGACAAGGACAGAGGGTTTAATATGATATTGCTATTGAATATTACTACATGATTATGAACCTAAGCTGTCGGTTTATTCACTTTAACTTCAGCTATACCTGAAGGTCCAGAAGGTCTCCTTGAAACTGCCCTGGATCTTAGCTCAGGATCCTACACAGTCAGTCTTCATATAATACAATGGACATTTAAAAACCTATGGCCCGCTGGTGGGCCAAAAGTGTTATTACAAACTTCTATTACCACAGAATAGCCCCACCAGTTTGTACAGAAGTCCATGTAGTTACAGAGTAATACACCTTGGTGTCTAACACAGTTTGCATCCTCCAAATTGCTCAGAACGGGGCCTGCATTTCTAGATTGCATGCAAAGGGTCCTTTACTTTGGAACAGTCTTCTGTGCCGTGGCGGCTAAAAAATACAGCCTACCTCAGGTGCAGCCTAGGCTTTGGAACACAGTCGTTTCTCAAGAAAATTAGGAAGATACTGTAGAATGGGGCCCAATGTTAGCAATGTTAACTGTGTTAGGCCTAATTAGCCCCCACCTCCCCATTTTAAAAATGACTATGACACCAGGTGGGTGAGGACCACTACAGTCACCACAGACAGACCTAACTGCCTAATAGTTAAATTAGCCGATTATCCACAACAGACGTAATCATTAGTCGCAGCCCTATTGTTCACTCACGTCCCATCCGAGCTGTTACTGTTGGTGCTGCCGTCTGTCGACTCCTTGCTGCCCTGTCGTGTGACGCGGTTCCTCATCTCCACAGCGATGCCCGTCTCTGTGCTCCTCCTGATGGTGCTGCGGAGCTTCTTTGTTGCGCCATCTGCAGGGATGTTTAAAAACAGCAACATGGTCTAATGAAGCACAGCAAGAAACATGAGCTTTTACACGCGGTTAATGAACTCTTTGGCCAAGCTCTTGTCTCAAGGCTTCAGTGCATACAGAGCTGAGCAGCACTTTGCTGCTGGTGCCTGAGACCCCCAGTTAAGAGCCTGTAACCAACCTGTAGTCAATGAGTAAAAGGGCTTATTCAATAACGTACATACATAAATACATAAAGTTAAAAATATCGATTTATTTCTCGTTAAAGTTGCGGTGGACCTGCAAAGTTAAAGGCAGCTATGGTGACATGTGGACCAATCACAGTTACTGCAAGGTCTCAGGATACATGAGGACAACTATGGCTCACGGACAACTATGGACAACTACACAACTATGGCTCACGGACAACTCACTACGGACAAAAACGTAAATATTTCTTTTTAACTCACACATACCCTCATATACAGATAAATATGTACATATGTATACATATATATATATATATATATATATATATATATATATATATATACAGACATGAACTATTCCATCTGTATATTTTCTTGCTTCTTTTATTTCTATATTTCTATATTTATAAATATATCTATATATTTTATTTTTTTATTTAAATTTAACTTAAATGTAACTTTTATTTTATTTATTTTAATATTTTTTTTTGCACTTTTGCACTTTATTTCATTAAGTTAAGGTTTAGTTTAAGTTTAAATTTAGATCTTTATTGTATAGCTTTGATGTGGGCAGACTGTCTAAAAAGCATTTCACTGCAAGTTATACTGTGTATGACTATGTATGTGACAAATAAAATTTGAATTTGAATTTGAAATTGATGTAATTACAACCAATCACAGTCAAGGGGAGGTTTCAAAACAAATGACACAGTCAGAGGAGGTCTTAGAACAAACAAAGTGGTGATTAAGACCAATCATAGTCAGGGGTAAGTCAACGCTGTCAGGATAGGTCTTGGAATAAACAACAGTGTGAATCTGGACCAACCAGAGCCTAGAGTAGTCTCAGAACTAACAATATGCTGATTAAGGCTGTTCTTAAATCAGGACTGTTTCAGCGTTTCAAGTCATCTTAGACTACTGAATCATGGCTCCTTCATACCCCTCTATACGGATCCCATGAAGGAGTCAGTACAGATCAGTACAGTTTGATTGTGGTTGCTTTTGAGGTTTGATTAACAGACTGAACAGTCACAGTCAGGGAAAGGGCTCAGAACAAACAAGGCAGTGATTAGGCCCAATCAGAGTCAGCTAGATGTCTTAGAATAAAAAGGTGTGGTCATTAGGACCAATCAGAGTCAGGGGGAGGTCTTGGAACAAACAAGGAAGAAATTAGAACCAATCAGAAAATAAGAAATGTGGTCATTAGGACCAATCACAGTGAGGAAGGAGGTCTTAAAATACAAATTATGGCGATTAGGACCAATCACAGGTAGGGGCCGGTCTCAGAACAAACAAGGCAATGATTAGGACCAATCACAGGTTTAGGGGGAGGTCCCAAAACCAACAAGGAAGTGATTAGGCGCAATCACAGTGAGGTGGAAATCTTAGCATAAAAAAAAAATCATTAGGAACAGTAACTGGTAGGTCTCAGAACAAAAAGGCAGTGGTTAGGACTAATCCGAGTCAGAGAGGAAGTCTTACAGTCAAGATTGTGGTGATTAGGACCAATCACAGTCAGGGGGAGGTCTCAGAACAAAGAGTATAGTCAGGGGGGAGGAACAAATGATGCCATGATTTTGACCAATTACACTATACAAACCCATGTCTTGCATGTTTAGCTTCAAAACATGGCCTCACGGTTATAAAGGAACAAGCTCAGCCATTATTAAAAAATGCTCACACAGTGCAAAGGGCAAAACTCAAGAAACGAGTTACAAGGTTTTGGCAAGGCAGCAATGTTATGCTTCGGCCAGCAGCGTCCCAGCTCACTTCCTGCTCTGTATGTGATATAGGGATGGGCTGTTGGTTGATGAAAGGAGCGTAAGGCAGCGAGGCAGATAGAGGGAGGGAGATTGGAGATTGGAGATTGAGGCTGTGCTGACGCCAAGAGAAGAAGAAGATGGAAAGCTCAGGCTCATCACTCTGGGGGCTTTGATGGCATCAGCTGAAAGCTGACATCTTGAAGGTGATGTAGGGTGTGTGTGTGTGTGTGTGTGTGTCTGTGTGTGCATGTGCTATAGCAGAGCGAGACGGTTTCATAATCTCCTTCTGGATCAGAGCAGGATAATGCCCTGATCTGGCAGCCTAACGCTGGGGGCTTACACTTCCATACAGGAGAGGAGTACACTACTGTTGGATCAGTCTACTGACCACACAACAAACTGGTTCACCCCACCTCAACACACCCCAGCATAGCATAGGGCTCCAATACAACCTACGCCACACAGTTTGAGGCGAGTGTGTGATGATTTAGGCAAGCAATTAACACCACGCTAATTGGTGGAGTATACACTTCCTTTACTTGTTGGCTAAACTGACACTAAGCATTGCTTTGAGGATTTGATTGCATAAACAACAAAAGCATTAGTGAGGTCAGGATGTTGAATGATCACCACTCCACCTAATACCAAACTCCCCAACTCGTCCTTAAAAGTACTGAAAGAAGCACCACCATTCCTGAGAACACAGTTCCACTGCTCCACAGCTCAATGCTGGGGGGCTCAATACCCCTCTGGCCCATGCCTGGCTTTAGGCACGGTGCCAATAGGATCAAAATTATCTACTCCCGAGAGGTTCCTGTCTTATTGGCAACACTGTGTCAGCAATTGGTGGAACTTAAAGTAGCTAAATGCATTGATTAGGAGGGGTGTCCACAAACATTTGGATATGTAGTGTATGTAAACTGTCAGATTGACTGAGGGATAATTCGTTAGTATAGGATAATGCGTTAGTGTCACCTTAATGTAACCTGAATTTATTACAGTTTGAATAAACATCCACTTTTCTAGAAACCCCTACCTTGTGCTTTAACTCACTGGCCACTTTATTAGAAACACTTACCCTGTGCTTCCACTCACTGGCCATTTTATTAGAAACACGTACCTTGTGGTTTACTCACTGGCCTTTTAATTAGAAACCCCTACCCTATGCTTCCACTCATTGGTCACTGGTCACTTTTGGTCACTGGTCACTTTATTAGAAACCTCTACCCTATGCTTCCACTCATTGGTCACTGGTCACTTTATTAGAAACCTCTACCCTATGCTTCCACTCATTGGTCACGGGTCACTTTATTTGAAACCTCTACCCTATGCTTCCACTCATTGGTCACGGGTCACTTTATTTGAAACCTCTACCCTATGCTTCCACTCATTGGTCACGGGTCACTTTATTAGAAACCCTTACCCTATGCTTCCACTCATTGGTCACGGGTCACTTTATTAGAAACCCTTACCCTATGCTTCCACTCATTGGTCACGGGTCACTTTATTAGAAGCCCTTACCCTATGCTTCCACTCATTGGTCACGGGTCACTTTATTAGAAGCCCTTACCCTATGCTTCCACTCATTGGTGTTCAAGTTCTTGTGCCTCCACTCATTGTCCACTTCATTAGAAACATCTACCTTCAATGGAGATGTTTCCAATAAACTGGCCAGGGAGTGTACCTTGTAAAGTTTCACAGGGAGTGCTAAATATGTATCCCAGTGAAGCCCAATATAGGACACATCAACAGCACAGCAGCACTGAGAAGTAACAGGAACATACCAGAGAAGAAGAGTGTGCTGATACAGACTGCCTCCACAAAGACCACAACAATGAGCCTCGGTCCTACAGGGGCGTTTTTTAAAAGCATCACAGAGCCTACAAATCTCCCCCTGCTATGAAACAAAGATGATGGTCTAATAACTAAACCATAAAACAAATCAGACAGCTATAATAAAATGTACGTGTATAAAAGGCGCACTGGAGCTGAGCCACCGTGTAAAACAATGCTGTTTCCCTTCGCGAGCAGCAGATCAAGGCCCAGTCAATACAATCAGCTTGTAAGAATGTGTTCAGTTTGACTGCTGGAGACATTCCTGCTTTGTGCCAAGGAGCTGTGGATCCAGTGACGATTCACACACCGGCTCTTAAATATACCAGCTGCACACCTGAATGCTGCTAATAATACAGCTACTAGACACGAGCGGTGAGCAGACAGTGAGCGGCGAGTGTGCAGAGATGAGGAGATGAAAGGCCGCACTGAAGCCACGCTGTGATTCATACGAGCATCAGATCTGTCTGGTCCACTAGAGGCTTTGTAGGTGTTCAGGTGGGCTTTAACGAACACTGAATTAAATAGCTCCTAAATTTTACACCTGAGCATCTTATCTTTCTCCATATCATTAGTCCTTCATAATTAGCACTAATTATTATACGCATTTTGTGTTTTTCAAAATGGTCTAAATCTACTTTTCACTGTTTTTTTTTGCGTAACGCTAAATCCCATGGGCTGGATGTTTGTCTGGTTGTCTATTTTACTGCCTTTAAAGGAATAGTTTGGCAAAAAATAATCATGATAACATAATACATCACTTTTCTTTGATGTAGTCAGTCAGTCAAGGCATGCTTGGCATCTAATGTTTGTATCATTGGTTTGGAATGGGAGATGCTAGGCTAATGTTGCTAACATACACTGGACTCAGTTTGTCACCAATTTAATGTCTGTAAGCACACGCCCAAAATCACACCTAGACCCGCTCAAAGTTTTTTTTTTTTTTTTTGTTTAGTCGAAAGAAAACAATGCAGTTTAGTCTATAAACACATAAATAAATGTCTCCACGTGAACAATGGGATATTCTGAGTAATTCCAATTTTAGCTTGTGTATTTTCTGGGGTTTTTTTATATTTCATTTTATTTATTTGTTTTATATTTTGAATTTTAGGTTGTGTATTTAATTTGGTTATGTAATTAAGGAGACAAGATTGGTGACAGTCTAGGTGCAGTGTGTGTTAGCAATGTTAGCCTAGCCTATCTTGACTATCTTACTTGAGTCTAAAGTAACTAGTAAGTAGTAACTAAGTAGTCTAAAGGCACTGAATGCCTCTCTTCTCATCTTCTAAAAGCAAACCAAGTTATGCTTAAAACGTAATTGCAACAAATGCGCCAAATTATTTCTTATAAGATTCAGCTGATTGAACACAGCCAGGCTTAAATAAAGGCTGTCCTGCTGAATGTAAAATGTAAACTGAATGGTCTAGATAAAGTATGCTGATTTCTCTGCATTAAGCAGTTCTAGAGATGACAGGAAATGTTACATGTTGCAGTTACTGTTGTTAAAGATCATGCACTCATCCACTGTCCCTCAGACTATACCTGTCTCATAAATGTACAGATCAAAGAATTTCCACAGATCCCTCCTGTCTTTGTATATTCTGTATTTTGCGTATATTTTGTTTATTTTTGTATTTATTTAATATATTTTCATATAACTTTATTTTAGTATGTTTATTATGTATATAGTTTTGTCCTCCTGTAGATCATCACCCTGAGCCTCACCACAAGCATTTCAATGCATAAATGTCCTGACATGTTGTGCAAATGACAAATAAACCTGAAACTTGAAACTTGCAGCAAGTTTTATTTAGTCTACTTTTAAATACCAATTACTTTTTGCATAAGTGACTGGCATGTTGGATAACTGAATTCATCATGTTCAGAATGTGTCTGATTTATGTCTGACAAGAGTCTATTTGATTAACATTACAATTTAAAATAAATTTGTTTGAAGATCTAAAAGCATTTACTGTGACAACATGCAATAATAGGGGGAATCAGGAAGTGGCCAATGCTTTTTCACAATACTGCAATACACTATCTTGTCAGCTGCCTTACTGATCAAGCAAACGTATGAATATAAATATACTTCACAGTTCAGTGGCCCTTTCCACTACAGCGTGACTTGCTTCCTAAATGTGTGCCCAGAGAAACGAACACAAATTAACGCATCCAACAATAAAGGCAGCAAAGCAGAAAGCTCCAGTTCCACATGACGATACATTTTACTGAGACCAACATGGATATGCAGCCCACCCACAGATTATATATATATAATTTTTTTTTATCCAAGCTTTAAATAACCAGACAGCCATTAGGACCAAATTCTCATTCACAGTTTTAGTCAGGTACAGCAAGCGGTGTAAAAGAGCACTGAGTGATTTAACTGTAGCAGTATGAAAAGTCAGGGGGTGATTATAATAATATTGAATAAAAATAATAATAAATTCTGTGTATGTACTTTGTAATAATCAACAGTAAAGCTTGGTGTATTGTTCATATTGCCTTTTCATTGTCCACTATTGAATAAATACTGAGGTCCTCCCAATATATTTATTTTAATTCAGTGAATTTACGAGTAATTGTAAACAGTAGCAAAGAAATCAAGCAGATTTTACATGTAATTGAATTATGAGGTGGCAGATTTACAGCCACCGGGTTTTAGCGTTTCTGTGCTGGAAGGAGGCAACATTATCCCACCATGCAGTCTGTGCTTCAGTCATGGCAGTTTATCACACTGATAAAACACCTTTACTCATCTCTGTCTCTCTCTCTCTCTCTCTCTCTCTCTGTCTCACTTGTGTTTATTTCCCTCCTTCTCTATCTCTCCCGCTCTCTCTCACTCCCTCACTCCTGCCTCACTGTAAATACCAGAGCAGCGGGTGAGCGTCCTGTGGGACTGTTTGATGAAATATTAAAGGGCAAGGCTCAGAGAGAGAGAGAGAAGAGAGAGAAAGAGAGAGAGAGGGGCTAACAGTTAGCTGCACATGACTCTCCCTCAGGTGGTCTGTGACCTGTCACACTGCAAGAGCACCAGCAAGCAGCGCATATGCTCACATACACACCCATATACACATTTGAGGTGTAAAGCTGTATTGATGCGTAATGATGAATTCATCAGGAGGTGATTCAACCATCTCATGTTTACATAGACATAGTACACAAGAGCTTCTGTGAGAATTTCAGGGGGACAGCTGAAATACAGTCATTTTCACTGTAAAGACCTTAGTAAACATTAAACCTTTGAAGAAGAACAGACACAGGGAGGTTGGGTCAATGATAAGACAGGAAAAGTGATGTGTTTAGTGTTTAATTTGAGCATATGGTAATAGATTTACATTGAAATGAAAGACTATCTTAATCTGATCACAGTCTGGCTAAAGACCAAGTTTGATTGTACACAGCCCAACATTAGAATACAGATGAATACACCCAAAAAACTGTGCTTCAGTTCCATTCACAGTTTTCCTGGTCAAACACACCTGCTTCGTCTCACTCATCTATTAATTGCCAGCTTTAGCAGGTGTGTTTGAATAGGGAAAGCACCAAACCATGCTGGACACCAGCCCTCCAGGACTGGCATTGAAACACCTGAAGCTTTAATGCCTATTCTGGGTCCAAACACATATTTACTGTAAGATACATAATCAATAATAACCACTTCCATAAGTGTGAATTGCTTTCTAAATGTGAGCCCACAGAGACAATCACAGTGCATCCAACAATAAAGACGGCATTGGGCTTCTTTTATACAGTGACCGAAACACATCATCACATTGCAGAAAGCACCAATACCACATGCTGATGAATTTGAGACCCTGTTTTATGATGGCTCTGTGAAGGTTATGGGGTCTAAAACATGTCTTTAAAATCCCATCATGGTGGAAGGATACGTGCAGTGTGTCGTATGGCAAAATAGTCCTCAACGAAAGCTTATTTTTTCCAAATATCCCACTATTTAACCATCATCCACATAAACATGCAGTATTAAACTCAGAAAGCACAGTTTAGATTCACTGGTCATTTTGGATAGGAATTAAAATGCCTATATTTGTGTTGTCGTCATGACGACCCCTGGTTCCTATTCCTATTTGGTCCTGGCCTCTAATGGTCGTGACTGCAACTCTAGTCTACACACACACACAGGCACTTTCTGCTGGATCTCTGTAATGAATCTAAACACCCCTAATGCTGCAGGTGCCAATAGAAAACTGGGAACCTGGAATCTGGAATTGAGTTTTAGAAAACCTGAAAAAATTCCCAAAACTGCTCTCCACTGGCCCGAATTTTGCACTGAATTTTGTGGGCAAGCTGCTAGACTAATGATTATTTACTTAAGAGATTGCAGTCACACATACAGGGATTCTCTGACCTAAACTGCTTTAGAAGGCTAATTTAGTGGAAACATTAATTACTGAATAACGTCCAGATCAGTGGCTGCAGCTAGTCACAGTACGGCTCATGTTGTGGAGGCTGTGCAGGGTTTTAACAAAAGGTGGGGGCTAAAGGTGTTAATTACAACCGTGAAGCCCCCCTGCAGAGGACTAACACCCCTGAGGACGAGAAGCACATAGCCCAGCATGACCAGCAGGAAAATACAGAGCCATGGTAACATGTGTGAACAAGTGATGAACAGCTAGACCCTCACGCCCTTAAACTGCACAACTGAGACCCTCACTGGCCACTTTAGAGACTGTATCCCATCTGCTGATGCACAGTTTATATTAGTCATCCTCTAGTCTTTCATCGGCGGTCAGTTTCTGAACACAGAGATGCACCTAACTACATGCTGTTGTGACTGATGCCCTCAATACACACCATGCTTACTACTATCAAGACTACCATGTCAGTGTGACTGATGTGCTGAGAATGGACCACCAACTACCACCAATAATATCTGGACAACAGCGACCCTGTGGCCATAAACCGTGCAGTATTTTGCACAATTTTTTTTTGATAAAGTGGCCGGTGAGATAAAGTACAATTCCGGTGTTTCCAGGTTTGCGGTTTCTAATAAAATAGCCAGTGATTATAAATAAAAGGTAGGTGTTTCTAATAAAGTGGCCACTAAGTAAGAGCACAAAGTAGGGTTTTCTAATAAAGTGGCCGGTGAGATAAAGTACAATTCAGGTGTTTCTAATAAAGTGGTCAGTGAGGGGAAGCACAGGGTTGGGGCTTCTAATAAAGTGGCCAGTGGGAGGAAGTACAATGTAGGTGTTTCTAATAAAGTGGCCAGTAAGTGGAAGCACAGTTTTGCGGTTTCTAATAAAATGGCCAGTGATTATAAATAAAAGGTAAGTGTTTCTAATAAAGTGGCCACTAAGTAAGAGCACAAAGTAGGGTTTTCTAATAAAGTGGCCGGTGAGATAAAGTACAATTCAGGTGTTTCTAATAAAGTGGTCAGTGAGGGGAAGCACAGGGTTGGGGCTTCTAATAAAGTGGCCAGTGGGAGGAAGTACAATGTAGGTGTTTCTAATAAAGTGGCCAGTAAGTGGAAGCACAAAGTAGGGTTATTTAATAAAGTGGCCAGTGGGAGGAAGTAAAATCCAGGTGTTTCTAATAAAGTGGCCAGTGAGTGGAAGCAAAGGGTTGGGGTTTCTAATAAAGTGGCCAGTGATTACAAATAAAAGGTAGGGTTTTTTATTAAAGTAGCCAGTGGGAGGAAGAACAGTGCTGGTGCTTCCAATTAAGTGGACAGTGAGTGAAGGCACAAGGTAGAGGTTTTCAGTAAAGTGGGTATTCAAGGGAAGTGCCTTACGATTTCTGATCTATGCTGATGTGAATCCAGGGTGCTGGAGTGGACAGAACAGCAGCTTTTTGGGCTGTTTGCTTGGTTCCAATGGATGCTGTATGACGTTTTGGATGTGATCTGCCTGTGGCTGTGCTGTGGTTCTCCTGCACTCAGCCTGCAGCGGTGTCTCAGAGGGAAAAGCCCTGGACTCTGGACATCACTCTGTCTGGTATCTGTGGCAACAGCCTCGTCTGAGACGGATATCAGAGCTAGCAGACATTTTAGATTATCCAGAGCTAAAAATACCATCTCATCACCAAACAACACAACTAATCAGTGCTAGATATTTTAGGCAGATTTCTGCACAGGTGGTCCATGCTTGGGGTCTTGAATAACATCACCAGGGCTTTTGGGAGTATAAAAACATTTAAAGAACATCAGGTCATGTGTGCACACAATCCTATCAATTCCTATCAAATCAATTGCTTTGACTGTGTGAACTGTTCAGTCATACTGGCGTATTTCTGAAGCTAATGCTATAGCGTTAGAGCCACAACAGACTATTCCCCACCCAATGAAACTCAATGAAGAAGCATCTCAGTCACCGCCTGAGGACACACACTCATTAGATTATCCCTCACAGCAGAAAGAAACACACAACACACACACACACACACACACACACGTCCATGACAATGCAAATTAGTAATAAAGTGAAACACAGAGAGAAGGCAAAAGGTGAGAGATACGTTGATCAAGAGCGAGAGACAGAAAAAGAGAGTGAGAGAGAGAGAGAAAGACAACATAAAAAGAGTGATAAAGGGTGTGTGTGTGTGTGTGTGTGCTGTGAAAAAGTGAGAAAAGTGAAAGATGCAAGAGAGAGAATGTGAAAGACAGTAAGAGTAAGAGAATGAGATACTGAGAGACAGTGAGAGAGAATGAGAGTAAGAGTAAGAGAGAGTGAGAAAAAAGAGAAATTACAGAATGAGAGACAGAATGAGAGGAATAACAGAGAGAGAGAGAGAGAGAGTGAGAGAGAGGAAAAGAGAAAAACAGATAGAGAAGAAAGAGAGAGAGAGAAAGAGAGAGAGAGAAAGAAAGAAAGAGAGAGAGAGAAAGAGAAAAACAGATAGAGAAGAAAGAGAGAGAAAGAGAGAGAGAGAGACAGAAAGAGAGAGAGAGAGAGAGAGAGAGAGAGAAAGAAAGAAAGAAAGAGAGAGAGAGAGAGAGAGAGAGAGAGAGAGAGAGAAAGAAAGAAAGAAAGAGAGAGAGAGAGAGGGAGAGAGACAGAGAGGGAGAGAAGGCTGAGGGCTCTGAATGAGCAGAATGGAGCAGAGTATCTATTTTTACTTCAGCACTTGTACTTGTACACATATGTGTGTGTGTGTGTGTGTGTGTGTGTGTGGGAGGATGAAGCACTGAGGCAAACTCTCGCCATGTTCGCCATGTCTTCAACACAAAGATATTATCACTGCTCCCATACACACACACACACACACACACACACACACACACACACACAGTTATATATGCAGTTATTAATGGCAGAACTGGGGCTGATATGAGCTCAGACCGGCAAACGTTTACGACCTGTTTCACACAGTGTCAGATCGGGACTGACTCACTCAGATTCATGTGCTCAGATTACACACACACACACACACACACAATGCTGAAAAATAACTTTTCTTCAAAACTCATACTGTCTATACAACATTTACATACATACATACATTACACAGACAAAAGTATTGGGACACCTGTTCATCAAAAATAATGACCGGAGCGATGTAATTCCAGAAAACATAGTTCCACTGCTCCACAGCTCAATGCTGGGGGGCTTTATACACCTCTAGCCCACACCTGTGTTACACTGGTAGTGTTTCATGGATCAGGCAAGCATGCTTTTCTTATTTAGCCATTTTAGACAATGACTTTCTTACTGCTACTCCACCTGTCAAACCTGCAGCTCCTGCAGTTCAAATATCTGTGAAGGATTCTAGTAAAAGTTAAGCCAGATTACTTTTTTTATTCCAATCTTTTACAGTTTCAAAATGAAAAAGGGCCTAAAGCAAGTGCTTGGGCACCCTGTATGGTCAGTACTTAACTGACCCTAAAAAAAAACAAACCTTTGGCACGCATCACAGCTTGTAAACTCTTCTTGTAGCAGCTAAGAGTCTTTCAGTTCTTATTTGGGGATTTTCACTAATTCTTTCGCGCAAAAGGCTTCTGGTTCTGTGAGATTATTGGGTTGTCTTCTATGCACTACTCTTCTGAGGGCTTTTTAAAAAGCTTAACAAGTTATTTGGTAACTGGTTATTTGTTTCAATAATCTACAGATTATTCTGCTATTAAAAAAGCTGTTTGTTGTAGGTGTTTGACATATGGTGGATCTGCCAGTTGTTTTTTACAACTGTATTACAATTGTATCACAATTTCATGATGGATGGACCAATAGAAATGCTACAAAATGACTTTTAAAATATTTTTACATTGACTTCCATTCAACCTCAAGGCTTTTTCCTTTTCCTTTAACGTTGTGAATGTGGATTTACAAGGGATTTTGGCATGACTAAGGATACACCGATCCAGCTTTTTCAGTTCCAAAATGATACATCAATTTTGCATATCAGTACCCGATACCAATCTGATACCATTGCTGAATGAATAAACTGTATGGTTCCCCATGTGGGAGAGACTTAAACATTACTTTATTAACGTTGTAAAACAAAATATATCAAATGAACAAACAGATGATAAATGTACTAAATTGCTATTTATTAATCACTAAAATAATAAACAATTATGCAGGAGCTTGACATAGCATTCCAATTCAAAATAAAAAAGTCCAACCTTTTAAAATATATTAAAATAAAATAAAATGTATCAGTCAGAACTGAAAGCAAGTAGCTTCACTTTGTCAAACACACAATTTTTTTTGTTAATATTAAGTGTAAATATGAAATATTAAAATAAAATGTAGAAGCTGAACCTGAGAATAAATCAGTAATCAAGCATTAATCAAGCATTGCAAACACTTGATTGTCTCACACCAACAAATTAAAGTGAAAGGATCAGTTCCATGGATCGGCCTAATTATCCGATACCCGATGCAGCTAATTTTGTTAATATCGGGACCGATATCCGATCCTAATATCGGATCGGTGCATCCCTAGACGTGACTGTGAGGATTTTTTACTACTTGCAGTGTGGATTCTATTGACTGTGAATGAACTAACATTAACGTGAACCTGGGGAGGGAATGGTACAGTGGTGAGCAGAGTGTACGGACACAAAAGCAATCCAGTTTTCTGCTATATTGGTCCTTTAAATCCCGTGATATATTTGTACAATACTGCATTAAAGATACGGCATTATATCAATGCTGCCCAGCGCTCTCCATTCACTTCTCCAGCTCCTGTGGAGCCGTGTGTGAGAACCCTCTAGATGAAGCTATCTGAGCTCTAATCCCAGTAAAGAGCCTCAGTCTCCAGCTTTAATAGCCATTAACTCACCGTGGCCTTCACTATTAAAGCTGTTCACCAGCGAGCCCTCTGTCCACCCACACTCAAGACTGACCGCATGAAGCTCTGCACTCATCCCTACTTCCCTCTGTAATCCTCCAACCTCCAGCTTGCTCTCTCTCTCTCTCTCTGTTTTTCCCTCTGTTCTCTGTCTCCCTCTCTCCCCACCCGTTTCCATGACGATGCTCTCTGCATTGCACCAAGATTTGCGAGCGCCGGGCTCATGTGCCTTCTCTGTTTCCCCAACTCTCCCTCATCGTCCTCATCATCATCATCACCACCACCAACACTTCCTCACATTCTCTGTATCTCAGCTTCTCTCCTATTCTCTCTCCTATCTTCCTCTGTACTCTCTCCCCCTCTCTGTGGTTATCCCATAATTCTCTTTCTCTCTCTATCTTTCCTTTCCCTTCTCTCTCTCTCTCTCTCTCTCTCTCTCTCTCTCTCTCTCTCCATCGACCCCTTTCTCACTCCCCTCACTTTCCCTCTGTTTCCCTTCCACTTCATCTCTTTGCCTCTCCTCTTTCACCTTGTCTTCTCTCGCTACCTGGTCCCTGTGTTTCTTTCTCTTCTCTTTTTCAGCTCGCTCCCTCTCTTTCTCTACCTCTCTTCTCCCTGTCCCTCTTTAACTCTCTCCTTCTCTCCCTCTCTGACGTCTAACCTGCCTCTCTTTTCCCTTCCTCTCTTCTGTGTTTGTGTGCTGAGTGTGTTTCTGATTATGGAAAGCAGAGTGTTCTCCAGAGAGTCTATAATCCACTGTTCAGGACAGGGACGCTTGAAGACACTTCACATAATCTTCTGATACATTTTTAATGCTGTTGAAAGGTAAAGTGGATATTATCTACAAAACGTGCTTCACTTTAACACAGCACTGCCGTGACAGACGTTCTTCCCTGCCCTGTTTCTCAATTATACTTTACAGCGATAGTTAGGCCGCTTCCCCCAAAAGGAAGTCAATCAGCCAGGACGTGTTTGGTCTCTGACATCTGCTTTTTTGGTTTTACACTAGAGCTACGAGGCTAACGTGTAGGTAACATGTGTCTCAGTGATTAGAGCTTTGGGTTATTTATCATAGACAAGAGAAGACAAACTAAGCCTATTCACCATTTGTGTTGGACACAGATGGAATTTAGCAATTTTGGCCTCTGCCTATAACCCATCCAGGTAGTGAACATACACATACACTCTAGTGATCGAACACACACAGTGACCGTGAGCACACGTGTCTGGAACGGTGGGCAGCCCAGGGAGCAGGGAGGGTCAAGGGCCAACAGTGTTAGCCTAGGGTTATGGGTTTGGGCTTCCTAAACTGGGATATGAGAAGGATTTAGGGGGCAGTTGTGGCCTAGCATTCGTGGCATCTCCTCTGGTCGCTCCTAAGGAGGGTACCCACCACTCTGGGAGTGTATTCTCACTGCCATAATTCACTGTGCATGTGTTAAATGCAAGTAATAGAAGCCTATACCCGACTTATGTGGTGTATGACACTGTGTGACACACTGCTATCTATTAACATGGACCACAGCACGGAGCAGGGCCAAAACAGTCGTGGTCTGAAATGTGTGTGTTTACAGATACCAGTGTCACACATAATGGGTGATGGACTACATTTATGCTAATGGGAAAACAGAGTATGTTTAAGTATGGCTTTTAAACACCCTGCAAGAAGAGAGTGTGTACTGTAGGATATTGATTGTGTTTTTTTTTTTTTTTTTCGTCTTTTTTCTCGCCCATACCAGCATGCAGCTAAAATTACCCCATTATGTAATTGCGGGGAAGAGGAGCTGTACTGTAGTAAGAGAGGGTTTTCTTCTCGTTGACATTTAGAGAGTATTAATTAAAGCTCTTCTTCTGTGGCTCAGTGATAGGTAATGTCATCTCTGGAGGAGAGAAGTGGGAGTGGTGGGGAAGCTGGGGGGGCTCTGCAGGCCAGTCCGCCTATCCTCCGTCGTGAAACAGCCTCAGTGTTCTAATACACATTTATACATTTATAATGTGAAAGAGGGTATCCATGTGTGCATCCATGTAAATATTGTATGTGTATGTGTGTGTGGGTGTAAGTGGGGGGATGTGTGTGCCTGTGTGTGCATTAGTGCTGTCTACACCAGCATGTGTGCCTGTCTTTGTGTGCGCAGTTCCACACAAATTCAGTGTTTTCAGCAAATCCCTGACTTAATAATACTGTCTAAAGATCACAGAAGAGGACTCCAAGAGAAAACAGCCAGACGATTATTAAGAAATTGCAGTTCAGGGCATCATGCTGGCAAGAGAGGCAAATCAAACCCCAGCATATGACTGACAATAGCCTGCATGAAGGTTTAATCAAAAGTGGCGGTGCACTGTTCTACTGTGCAGCATTGCTTGCATAAATGCATTCACGGATGCATTCATAAACCCACATTCACCCTGTCAGGCGAAACCTAGCAGGTCGCATACGTCGAAAATGTTAGAACCATACATTCTTTAAAATGTGTTTTTTTTTTTCTCTCCAAAAAACCTTGTGTACTTAACCACTGAATTCTAATTTGAATCAATATATTAAAATAATAGCGGTTATGAGCCTCTCTTCCATGTTTAGCACCACACTGTTGAGAATAGGACGAAATGCCTGTAAGAACAAAAATATTCAGGGACCAGAAGCCTTTTCTACAATTGGTCCGAAGAATTTCTTCCAATTGTTTAGAAGATCGTCTTACCTTGCCATCATTAATTTGCATTAAGTTACAAAACTCTTATCGAACTTATCGCTCTGTTGATGTGTCCCTTGCGGCTTGTTGCTAAATCATGGCTACAAATCGGGTGCTCTCATAGGAAATGACTCTTGCTAATGTGAACGCACATTATCCACAGATGGATACCTGTGCATGAGGGGGTGGAATCCATCCTGATTTGGGGTTGTGTTGCTGCCAGGTGGATTGGTCATATTGCACTGGTGGAGGAATGAATGGATCCCACCGATTCACCAACATACCAGCAAATCCTGGATGCAAATAAATGGTAAACCATTTGTGAAAGGTTAAAGCTGAAAATAGGACAGTTTCCACAACAGGATAGTGATTCACAATATAGCTCGCAACCCATCATGGACCTCCCTCAAGAGGCACAAACTTTACAGTGCCCTGACCTAAACAGAAGAAGACCTTTGTGAAAAAAACAGGTTACACTGTTGCAAGACGAACAAAGAATATTTCAGAAGGACCAAAGGAAACCAAAGTGGGAAAAAATTCCCACTACATGAACAAGACTTTTAGGTGTCCACAAAACACATTTGCAAACTGTGGTTTCTGCCAAAAGGAGGCGTTAAAAAGTCTGGATTTTGTAGGTGTTCTGATATTTGCTAATGTTTGTACTGGTATACACTGTTCATCTGTTAATTCTCAAAAAATCTTCTAAATGATGCTGTCATGGTTCTATCTAGAACCAGAAATACCCTTGAAGAACCTTGTTTTTTAGGAGTGTACAGTATATGCATAAATAAAGTATATGCTAAATAAACACACTTACCATTAAAGATGCTTTTATGGTACATAAACAGTCGTTAGGGTGACTCTTGAGAACAATCTGTGTGCATGGTCTCATAGGTTAGTGTGGCCACATTTTGTGTGTGTGTGTGTGTGTCTGCGTGTGTTTCTATGTACGTGTGTGGGTGCATTGTTGTGTTTGTGTGCGTCTATGCATGTTAATACACGTGTGTCTGTGGGTTCGTGTGTGTACGTAAGCGAGTCCTACGTCACGGTGTGTTGGAGCTGCAGTATTTCAGTCTGCTGTGTGTTTGGATGGTTATATAAGACTCTGAAAGGTTTCACCCATTTCGCTCAGAATGAAGCTCAGAAACAGGAGAGAGTGAGAGAGAGAGAGAGAGAGAGAGAGAGAGAGAGAGAGAGAGTTACCCACAGTTACCCACCAACACGAAACACTTCCTAATTGTGTTTTAATGTAATTCAGTTGACCTATCCTTGCTCTGCCCACAAATTTGCACTCTTACAGCAATAATTGCTTTACAGAACATTGTCAAAAATTTAAGGAGCTGCCAACTCAACTAAAAATATTAAGACGGATGGAATAACAAAACAATTGCTAACCTACTAATAAAGTCCCAGTAGTCGGACAAAAAAGATCTCTTATAGCAGATACTGAATAATTCATAATAAATACTGAATGATTTATATTAGATACTGAATCAAATATAGTAGATACTGAATCAAAAATAGTAGATACTGAATACGTTATTGTAATTTATATTAGATATTAAATTAATTTATGGTAAATACTGAATTATTTATATTAGACATTTAATAAGCCATAGTAGATGAATAATTGAATAATGAATAATTCATAATAAATACTGTATTATTTATATTAGATACTGAATAAATTATAGTAGATACTGAATAATTCATATTAAATACTGTATTATTTATATTAGATTCTGAATACATTATAGTAGATACTAAATAATTTATTGTAGATACAAAACTATTTAAATGATTTTATTACTGATAAATTCATAGTAAACACTGAATGATTCATTGTAAACACTGAATGACTCATAGTAAACACTGAATGATTTATATAAGATACTAAATGTACTGAATAGATATATTATGTACTGAATAATTCATTTGAAATATGGAATCATTTATAAGCAAATACTAGGTGATTTATAGAAAAAAACAGAAGAATTCATAGGAAAAACTGAATGATTCACAGTTGATCCTGAATAATTCATAGTATATACTAAATAATTTTGTTGTTGCTGAATTTTTCATAGTACATATTAGGAATGTCATAATACCATAATTCTAGTAGTCGGTACAAATACTACTGAAATTCTATGAGTCTCAATTCTAGTTTTGATACCAATTAAACAAATGTTTTTAAACATGAACGGCTGCCTGAAACATTCAAAAATAAATATGGCCTAAGTATAAAAGTCAAGAAGACAAAATATTAACAGTACAAAAACAGTGGCTGTGTTATGAAATTCACTCAATCTGTTATGTCACAGCATGCCAGCAGTGGTGCCCAGCCTGGACTTATGCACAGCATGGCATATAACCATGAAGTGTGATCTAGCAATCATTACATGTTAGTAACAGCTTGCTTACACAAAGATTTACCAGACTGCATAACTGAACCGTGCTATAAGTAGGTAAAACCAACACAGCGCTTCCAGTATGCAATCAGAGCGGTCAGACAACCAGAGCTCGGCACTCCTAGGTATAACGTTAAGTAGGTCAGACCAGCCGAC
Source organism: Salminus brasiliensis (assembly GCF_030463535.1). Taxonomy (NCBI): domain Eukaryota; kingdom Metazoa; phylum Chordata; class Actinopteri; order Characiformes; family Bryconidae; genus Salminus; species Salminus brasiliensis. The sequence continues at coordinate 28,419,622 of NC_132880.1, forward strand.
GCTTCTAGTGTTAAGTCTGTGTTGCTGCACACAGGGCGCTAATATAACTGGTTATGAGTCATTGGCACGTTAGCCTGAAGAAGCTAGCTAGCCAATGTTCACCTTTCTGATCGCAATTCACAAACAACAACACCAACTTTTCAGGTTATGAACATTTTGACGAAACTCACTAACCTAGAATAACCCAGATCTTGGATGTCTGTCTTTGACTTTTTGGTTACCTTCATGTAGGCTTATTATGCTGCCCCCATCAGTCCCAGAGAAATGACAATCTGACGTATCTATAAACTTCAAAAATCGATACCCAATACTGTATTTTTCATAGTAGAAACTGAATGATTCATGTTAGATACTGAACGATTCATAGTAAACACTCATATGATAGTGAATGATAGTCGATACTGGATCAATTTATTTGTAGTAGGTACAGAATCATTCATAGCGGTTAGTGAACAAATCACAGTAGATACTGAACGATTTACAGTAAACACTAAATGATTGATAGTCGATACTGGATCAATTCACTGTAGACATTAAACGATTCAAAGGGAGTACTGAATGATTCGTAGTGGACACTGAATAATTCACAGCAGTTACTGAAAAACAGTAGATACTGACTCATTTGTAGTAGTTACAGAATCATTCATAGCGGTCTATGTGTCTACACAGTAGATGCTGAATGATTCATAGTAGTTACTATAATAAGGCTCAAGATGAATAACTGAATAAGCAGTCAAATGATGGAGGGGTTAAATGCTATGAATCAGAAAGCAGTGGTTTCTATATGAATCTGTGAGTAGACAGGGATAAAGCTGGTGAAGTTCAGCTCTGTGTCTTGTTCAGTGTGATATAGATTACCGTTTTAGTGCCAAGTGTCTCTCTGCTGTGCTCGTTGGCTCAGGCTGCATCACACCGTGCATAGCAACAGTAACCAAGCAGTCATTTATGGAAGCAACGAGCCCACAGTTCAGCCTGCAAACCCACCCGTTCCCAATTTGGATTTCAGGAAGGGTGCATCATTTGTGTTAAAAAAAGCCCACCGGCTCCTAAAGCGGCTGCTAAGGAGTTTTGCTGTTTGTCACTGTAAAATTGGGAAACACACATGTGTATGTCTATGTGTGTGTGTGTGTGTGTTGTCCTGCAGTGCTCTGATTTATACCATCAAACCTTTCATCTTCAAAGATAACGATCCAGCGGCATTAAAGAAGAGCTCTCATGGCCATATAGAGAACACACACTCAGCCAGGCCCCTTTCATGTGCACACACACAAGCACACACACTGACTGGATTTACCTCAGGTCACACAGTGCAGGTGAGGAGCTGCTAGCATACCCGATAGCACAGCGTCAGATAGGAATCATTATCAGTAATAAACCAGTAATAAACATCGGCGAGTGTTGCATTCAGTATGGAGTAATAGTACAAACGCTGGGGGTCAAGCATGCAAGCTGAAGTCATCGGGGGGGATAACAGTCTGTTTGTTCAATGGTAGAATAAATAATAGATAAATAATACATTATGATTATAATTATAATGTGATTATTGTGTGCGTGTAAAAGTGTGTTAGCTTTTCCAGCATTCCCAGTGCTCTCCTGGAGGAAGGCCAGTATTAACAGTTCCCATCCAGCACCTAGTTCTTCAGTTCTTCACAAAGCTAAATTAGGTGAGCTCCATCCATATCCATACAGTGGCCGGGAGCCTACAGAAGTAAGGAACTAAGTAAGGTCACACATTAATAGAAAAATACACTGTAGCTTCCTGTAGGGGCAGTGGTGGCTCAGCCAGGTTAGAGCACCAGACTATTGATGACAGGGTTGTGGGTTTGATATCCTGGGCCCTTCACCCTCTCTGCCTCTCACCCAGGCACTCCAGGCACGTGTGCTCACTGTCAACACTGTGTGTGTTTGATCACTAGTGTGTATGTGTGTGTGTTCACTGGTCGTCTTGTCTAGAGCTATTGAACTATCTGGTGTATTTTACATCCTCAAACAAAACCTAAATAATGTCAATTACATCCTGGAGGTGAATAAATGTCTGGGCCCAAGTGTCTACTTCAATATAAGGACTGCATGATCATTAGCCCAAATCTAGATCTGCGTAAAGGGGGTAAATGAAGCTCCTGCATAAAGGGTTAAATATGTGTTTCCTTTTTCCTGTATAGCTGTTTACTGTTATGATATAATGAGAGGAATGGGTATGAGGCCAGACTCTGGCTCTGACCGGCTCTGGTTGTAATCCTTTAAAGTTTAGCCAATTACACAAATCTAAATCTAAGCTTATTTTTTTATTTTGCATTTGAATTAACCTTTTATTTAATTTATTATTTTTTTCATTTATTTATTGTTTCATTTATTATTATTTATATGTAATGACGAAATGTAATGACATTTCGGATACATGTATAATAATACATAAATTATTATTATTAGTAGTAGTAGTAGTAGTAGGATTGATTTGGCATTTGGCTTTTGAATAGATGCATAATTGTACTGTATTATGAATATTCTTTGATGTAATTTTGCTTCACTTGTAAATAAAGTTGAGCTTTATAAGGAATGTGCTTTAAATAAATATAAAACATAATACAATATTAAATGAAACACACTTTTTAATATTCACTGCTGGCCTCAACATAACGTCCCTAATTCCACTCCTGACCAGTTGCTATGGCCATGCTTTGAGCTTAATGCTGTATTTTGAAGGCTCTCCAGCCCTGGCATTGACCACACCACCCGCTCAATCCGTGCTGTCCATCTGCAGAGAGCAGGCAAGCATACCTCCCCTCCCCTGACCTCCGTGAAGAACTCTTAAAGAGGCAGGAAAGTAGGACCAACTCAATCAAATGTCGCTGGCACAGAAAGCAACTTGCAAATCTGTTCAGTTTCAAGCTGCCGTGGTGTGCTGTCCCCAAACAGGGGTTATGTTTCGGCCACTGTAAACAACTCACCAATCAGTGTGCAGAGTTACGCGGCCCATCAAAAGTCTGGGGACGTTCTGCTCTCTTTTAAAACTTGATTTTCACTGTTATTTTTCCATTTAGTAGGAAACCAATCTCAGCAATGCCCTTTATGTCTTAATGTTATAAAAGCCAGTTCCTGGATCTGAGAGTAAAGTGCTATGACTATAGAGCTTTGCTATTCAGGGTTTAACCTAGACTTTCTGGAAAGGCAAGGAGATTTTCCATTCAGAATGTTGTGTAGTCCAAGACTAGGACTAATCTAATCTAATCTGGGTCTGGAAGACCATACCTTTTTGCTTCATGTTCCTCACAGAGTGTTCCTTGGTATAAATAGCAAGTTTGTCCCATTAAAAATTAGATTCTATAATAATATATATAATATATAATAATTATTGGACAGTTCTTTCCCCCAAACTATTGTTAAAAGCACAAATTGATCTATTGGTCATCTATTGGTCAAAAGGTGCTTATACGGTTTGAGTGCTGATGAGTATCACCAATGCCAAATGAAAACATGACCATGTGGGGCCTGTATGGGTAGCCCAACTGGGAATCAGAAAGATTTTCCTGGGGTTCCATGTTGGTGCCACATATAGATGCCAAAGAGGTTCAGCGATGGGACCAGGATGGATTAAGCATGGGCCCCATCTGGGTTGTACACTGCACATTGGGATCTAGTTGGGAGATTAAGGTGGGCTGTAATGATAAGGCCAATGTGGGAAGCCCGATTGGATCCTAGTGACAACACATGTACAAACCCACTCAGAGCCCATGCCCATGTTCCACCTGTGTGAGCCCTACATTAGCAAGTTGTTCCAGTATGTTAAACTGACCCCGCTGTGTGGAGGTTGTGATTTAGCTTGGCTAGCTCTCACTGTGAGTTTTTGATCTCCTTAAAAAATAGTGCTCTATTACTGCCCCGAGAGAGAGATCCATATAATACAGTGTAAATTCTGTGACTTCTACACAGACAACTCAGTAATCAAACTTCACATCTTACCATGATAAAAAGCTATTTGTACAATACGAAAACAGGATTCAGGGGGAATCTGGTGAAATACCTGTATAAATATTGCCTAAAGTCGTAGATGCTGCTGCTACGGGAACATGAGAAGAAGAGCAAAAGCATATTCTTCTGGAATCTGTTTACATCCATAAAAAGGGCCTGTTAGGTTAGAATATAGACTGTATTATCATTCAGAGTGTTGTTTTGGTATATCGTCTGGTGTGAGGACAGATCATTGCTGCAGACCCATCTGAAATGAGCCAGTGTCTAAATGTCAGCTGGCATTAGGGGAAGCTTCAGGGCAAGCGTGATGAAGTAATGGTCCATAGGCTGGGAGAAGAGGGGGATTTCGCTAGAGATGATTGAGTTACGAGGGATAATTACCTAGTGGTTAATTACAGCAGAATGGAAGGCCAAATCTACCGTCTGTGCCGAGCTACTGCAGACTACTTCTGAGAAACACCACGGCTCCTGAAGGACATCTTCAGAATATACATGGCATTTAATATTGGGCTTAATATTGGGGTTTGTTTGGAAATACATCTTGTATTTGTATTCAGTGTAATTAAAAAACGAAGAAGAAATCTAGGGAAGTACAACATTTTCAGCCACAATTTGGTTTTTAGATATTCGAGATAATCACATAGTCTAGATGATTGTTTTTCTCCACACTAGTCAGTGAAGACATGATCAGACAGTTGCAGCAGTAGATAAATTATGATGACATGCAGCATGGCTGGATCTACTGTACATCCGACCTGGGCGACTGCCCAAGGGAACCCTTGGGTAAGACACTTTCTGAAAAATGAACAGAGCAGTGCTGTTGCAAGGTGTATGGATATTATCTATGGATGATAGGGGCATTACCTATATAATTAAAATGTTTATAAAAGTCTAGTCTAGTGCCATTATTAGTTAAATCACAAATATTTGCAATATATTGTTGTCAGTACAGCAAATTAATATGCACTGTATTATAAGTGTCAAAAAAGTGTTTTATACCAGGCCATTTTGGAGCATTTCTATTGGTCAATTCATCATGAAATGTTGACACAATGAAAACACCAACGGCAAAAACTTTTTTGAGTTTTGAGTGGCAGCGATAATGTTTTTAAAAAACAATAAAAAAAATGATTGTCTTGAATGACCTGCAGTTCTTGTCAAGGACATTAGACTTCAAGTTTATTTTATGTAATTTTTAAAAAATTTATTGTCAGTTTAGTTTTGTCATCTTGAACACAGATTCAGAATAATAATAGTTTTTTTTATGTTTAGTATGTTCAAAAAATAGTATATATAATTTATAATATATATAATATATAATATATTTATAATATGATTTTTGGAAATTAAAAATGGCAATGGCAATTCTTAAGTAGAGCAGAATGTGTTTTCATTTTTTGAAATATGAATTCAAAGTTTATATTTTCTAACAATCAACATACAAATTTTTTTGTTAAAAAAATCCCAGCCTCCAGCAAAAAGAAGCAGCCAGCTTGCTGGTTACACCACCAGCGGAGGAGGGTGCTAGTGGGAAAAGCCCCCCTCGATGTGGAGATTTGCACGAGCACAGCACGGCTAAAATAGACCAAAAAAACCATGTTTTTTTTTTTGCATTATTGAGTCGAACGCTACAAACTATTCATGGGGTTTCTGTCAGATTTAATCAGTGATTTAAAATGTGAAATGTGTCTGAAATGATCAATTAACCTTCAGTTTCCAGTAGTTTAGCCTCTACCCATTAAAACAGATGGGAGCCTGGTCTTGTGTGACTGGAAATAACTGCCCAGCGGCATTGCATAGATGGGCGCTGAGTGAACAGACTTGCCTTTAAGGACTTTGTTGTTATGCAGATTTCATTTCAGAGTGCGACACCACTGCTGATCGTTGTTTACAGGCTTTTTATAGCTGGTCTAAATCTCTATATAATATGAGGCAGGCAGCTGTTTAGCTTTCTAGTACTGACACCTAGTACTGTTTCAACCTATTGGCGTGTCAGTGTAACTGAAGCTGAGGTTCTGAGCTAAGTGCTTTAACGGCGACGGCGTCGACGGCGTCTGCTGAAGAAACACGTCTACATTCAACTCCACATTCACTCTCCCACCAGATCTGCTGACAGCGCGTGGTGTGTGGTTGGTGATGATCAGAGGCTTAAATAAAGACCAAGGAAATAAGGGTGAAATGAGAGAAAGGGTGAAGCGCAGATGATAAATAGAGAGCGAGAGAGAGAGAGAGAGAGAGAGAGAGAGAGAGAGCTGTTGCATGTGTGGAGGAGAGAGAGACAGTGTGAGAGAGAGAGAGAGAGAGAGAGGTGAAATGGAACCTTGTTTTGGCTTCTCCGTGTCTCAGCAGCCCTCACATATGGCAGCCTGTGGGAGCTCCAGTGCAGCGGGAATGCTGGGAGTGTTGGAGCGCAATTGAGTTTCTGTGTCTGTGTGTGTGTGTCTGAGTGTGTGTGTGTGTGTGTGTGATTACATTAAGCAGGATCCTGTGTACTTGTTTTTGTTAACAGTTTAACAGAGCACTGCTATAAAAGCCTGTGTGTGTGTGCGTCGTCGACATTACATTAACCCTGTAAAAGCCAGCATGTTCATGACACTGCGGCCCTTTTCAGACTCAAACCCCAGAACATTATCAGAGACTCTGACCAGTAATGTAGGGGTTTGGCGTCATCCACACAGAAAACACTGAAATGCAATATCACAGGGATGCACTGCGTTCATACTTGGGTCATACGTGGCTCCTTCCTTTCTGAATCATGTGTAATATACACTCTCCACCACGTTTTCTCTCTGAAAACCTGACTCTGTCCATTTTCTCATTCAGATGCATCGAGCAGAAGCTAAAACAAGCCTAAGCTGTCTGTGGTCGTCTGTAGATCAGGCATTTTCTCAGTACTGCACATGCCATCATGCATTCTAAGGTTGCCAGCTCTTCAACACTAGAATTAACTACCCCAGTTTGGCGGGAAACTGCAAATCTGGCAACCACTTTGGGCACAGTGTTTCTGGCTGACATAGTGACTATGCAGCTAAAATCCTTCTGTCCAACTGTTCAACAGTTTCACGATCGCTGCTGCTTTTAGACTCTTCTAGCAGTTTCATGAGCTCGGCGCTAGGATTGCAGGGGCATTGCCTCAGGTTGGGGGGGGGGGTTGGGTTAATCAGTCTGTACCTATGTATTTTAATGATATCCCATGAGAAACATGTATCTCCAAACCATTAATTGTATTGGAGAAGGACAGTCTTCCAGTCTTAACTTTCAATGGAAGAAATGTTAAATGATCATTTTATTATTATTATTATTTTGGATCATTTCTTTCTGTCCATTCATCCAGAATTTTTCACTGGTTGCTTAGCAACCAGCAATTAACCTAGTAGTTATAAGCTGGCTAACTCATCTGCCATAAACAGGAACAGTACACAATTCCATCTCGTATGTTCATAGCTTGTCAGGGGGGTCAGTCAGTGAGGAAGTCGTCTTTAAAGGGTCGTGTTTTGACACTGCTGAATTTAGCAATTCCTAATGTTTTGACCCTAAATGCTGCTGTACAAAGCCTGCTATACAAAGTCCCACCCCTTCAGAGGTCAATGTCACCAAATCTTTCGCTAGTGGTTTAACAGACCTCAAACGATCCATGATCCATACAGATCCGCCCCCACGGTTTGGCATGCAAATGAACTGCAGAATAAAGGCCAAAGTCTAACCATAGTAGTGTGGAATAGTTTTACTATACAGCTGTTGCTTTTAAAGTAGCAGTCCCCGAAATCTCGATTCAGAGTGGCAGCGAAAAGGGCATGAACAGGGCATGTAGACAAGCCCACTACGGAATGTAAACACTGTGTCACGAGAAAGTCATATGCCTGACCATCGCCTGACAAGGGCAAAAAGTCTCCTGGTATCAGGGTAATCTTAAATGATGAGCATCCCTGATTATCCTGTAATGCGGGGCATCTATAATCCTGTCTATAACCCAATCTATAATCCAGCAGGGGCCGCCTCGATTTTTTTGTCATAAATAACATATTTAATATCTACGACTCAGTGTTCTGAAGTATCCTGGTTTGAAATGCTGATGTGATGCCTTAAATAGTTTGCAAGAAACTCTTGCCTGCTCTCACGAAGTAGCAGTTTGCGAGAAATTTCGGTGAGGTTTCGAGAATCAGAGTCGTCTGTCGGGCACATTTCCAACATCGGTTAGGATTTGTTAAATACATACAGGCATCAGCCAAGCCTGAAAACAGATCAGTGACGTTAAAGATATGATCCATATTTCGCCATAAGGAGTTAAGAATTACCGTTCTTCACTTGGCTGCTAGATAAAAATACGGACATGGCGCCTGCAGTATTGTGTTTCATCGCAAATGCAGATGCACATACACATTATATCTGACTCAAACTCAGTCAAAGCTACTTGTAGAATGTGTAAAGGTTTACGTGCCTCGTGGGGGAAGTAGAGTAGAGACTTTTAACACTGCAGAACTAGCAAAGACGACTAACAAATAGAGCTGTGCAATATGATATTTAATCATGTCCTGACAAATTCTCTTCGTGATAAACAGTATGCTTTCCTAAGCATATGGAGAACATGGTCAGTGCTTAAAGAACCCTGATCCACTGTGTTTCATTACAACCAGTGTCACTGGCCTGGTGTAAGTGAATGAAGTGCAGCAGATTCTGAACAGATTTTATGGTACTTAGTACTGGGGAGTCTTCAAACAGCAGTTTTTAAGAATCTGATGCATTTTGTCTGTGATAAATATCGCATATTATGAAAATGTCTTTAAATAATCGTGATATAATATTTTTACCATATCGCCCAGCCCTACTAACAAACATAGAAGGCAATCAGTGATCTGTCCATGTTTGCCTTGTTCGGGCCTGGCAACGCAATTGAAATGACGTCACTCGGGTGTGTCAAAAAAGTCGAAAGCACAGTTCTGTCTCTTTCGCTAATCTGAAAAATGACAGGATTTGACACAAATATGACTCAGCGCTATGCAGTTCTCGCAAGCATTATCCTGCAACCCTTACCAGAGTTCCATAGTGGGAATGACAGAGACGCTAGTCTCCCTTTTACAAGTGGTATAGGGAAATACTGATATAGCGAAGTACCGCAATATTAGTTTTGTAATACTGTATCAATTATGTTGATTTTTTAGATTTGATATTTATTTTTAATGATATTAGTTTATATGTAAAGACTTTTGGCAGCCAGTGGTTCATTTTGTGTTGCGTTTAACCTCCAACCACTAGATCACAGTGTTGTCTTCAGATCCCCATGTTTGGGCTGCATAAAAAGTCAAAATATGATGTTTTTATATTATGACAGTTTTCGCAATCATACGTGTGTGAACTTGTGTGTGTGTGTGAGACTCAAATTCACATGTATTTATTAGCAGTGCACTGGTGACTCTAAGTGCTTGCAAGTGTGCATGAGCATGAGTGTGTGTGTGTGTTTGTGTGTGTGTGTATGATGAATCTTCGCAGTGTGGAGTCTGTGCACGTGCCATATGCCCCCCTCCTCTTGCTGAAGCTGCGGCTCCGATCATCCCTGCACTGCAGACACACGCACACACACACACACACACACACACACACACACACACACACAGCACCCAGCAACACCATGACCATCCACAGAAACTGCTCTCCAGACCACACAGACAGAATCAGTTGCTTATTATCTTCAGGAAATAACGTCACTGTGACCAAAACAAAGTGTGCTCGTTTTAAACACGTGTGTGTTCCTCAGTTTTGTGGGATGTACAAAAGGGGTGTGGCCTTAATATTTGCCTTATATTAGCCTTGCATTTCTTCACACATTTCTTTTACATCCTTATGAAACCAACAACGTTGTGATGTCATGGACGAAAACTTTCTCTTTTGTGAAAGCAATGTGGGAAGAATCCTTGAACGGTTTAAAGAGATGGATGTAAAGGTTCTGAAGGTTCTTCACACTCACATTTCACAGGAAAATGAGTTCTACTATGGCATCATTCAAAAAAGCACTTGTACAACTTGCACCACTTGTTGTAAAACCTAGCCTACCACAATAGCACAACGTCAGTGCTTCAGCATCTCAGCAGAAAGCATTCAGTCCTCAGAGCGGGCCTGACACAGCGCTTACGTGAGCATTTAGCACATATCAGTGTGACTGCTAGCTGAGATAAAGGCTAGTAACGCATGCACATTAGTTATGGCTATGTTTAATGACTAGTTAGTAGGAAGTAAGGCAACGTGATGGCTAATTATGACGTCCCTAAGCTTCAATAATGTTATCTTTTTGATCATAGTCACACAATCACACACACACAAGAACATAAACACCTCTCTCACACACACACAAGCAAAAACACTGCCACACACCTTCTCCCCTCACAGTGACGCCTAAAATTCCCCCGGGAAGCAAAGCATCAGGCAGCTAGAGCCTAAAATGCACCAATCCAATACAGCAAGTCTAATCTGATTTTGTTTGACTGCAGTGTGTAGGGTCAGCAAGTGTAGGACAACACTTCAGCATAGTAAATAAATGTACAGTAGCCTTACATTTGTCTTATGTAATTACAGTATGATATTTAGGCCTAGTAATAGATATCAATAGTAGCTAGAAAGCTGTTGCTACATGGTTCCAGGTAGTTTCCATGATTCCAGGTTGCTAGGTGGTTGCTTTAGTGTTTCTAGGGGCATACAATACAATACTTGGGCATAGTAATATATATATATATATATATATATATATATATATATACATATATATATATATATATATATATATATATATATATTTTTTTTTTTTTTTTTTTTTTTTTTTTTTCAGTAATTCACAGCATTCTATGGACAGCGGCAACATATTCAACTGAATGAAATGCTGAATAAAAGGAAAGGAAAAAAGTTGTTTTTAGAGAGCTGCCTTATATATACATTTTGTATTGCTCTTATTATTGCTCATAGAACAAAAGAAGTTAAAAGAAAAAGGTATTTCTTGTCCAAAAACTTGATTAAATGATGGAATAATCAGTAGAATACTGGATTGATAAAAAATAATCAATAGTTGTAGCCCTAAAATGTATGATAGTGATATCTTGAGCCGAATAAAATAATAAATGCAATTTTTACAGTGACTTTATTTGAATTTTATTTAAATGTGTTATATAACTATAGAAATATTAAATCCATTTGACTGGCAGCTGGAAAAAAATAAAGAAAACTCTCACTTCTTTGAGATTTGAAATGAGTCCTTTTTTACCACCTAAATGAAAAGGTAAGTAAAAACATGATGGTACTGCATTAACCTGACTTGCAACTCACTCACTTTTAGGAGTGGTGCTTCACATTAGTGACACTGCATTGCTTTGAAATGTAACTGAATGAAAGAACAATTGCTCAATTTAAACAGTACTCAACTGAAGTACACATCCTTCGAGGAATACTTAACGGTAGTAACCCTTAAGTGTTATAAACGCCTGGGATTAACAGCATAGAGTTGAGTACAAAGCACCATTCAGCTGCTCTCTGACAAACAGAGATCACCGACAGAGTGCCACTCAGTCGCTCTCCATGCGACAGAGATGAGTGCAGAACACCACTTACTACACTCTGTACCACAGAGATCAGGCGAATCCCAGTAACGGCACCACAGAGACTCCAGAGCCGCATCACAGCACTCTGTCAGCCATCAGAGGCAGCCGACCCAGCCTTTCAACTTATCAGCTCCGCATCAGCATCTCAGCTCCACAGAGGTTCAGCTACCACACACCATCAGAGCCATCAGTCTGAGGAGCACTTCATCAGCACAAGCACGAGCTCCAGTTTAGCCACATGCTGGGATCAGACGTGGCAACCACAGAAAAGCCAAAAAAAAAAAAGGATGGACTTTTAAAATCAGCTGAACCACCGGACATAGAGGTGTCTTAAAGACTGCTTTTCCGATTAGTTTAAGGGCTTGTGATAGACCTGGGCGATATGGAACATTTTGTATATCAGGATATTTAAAGCCATTTAAAGAAATTTATAAAAACTGCTCTCCAAATACTCTCCTATAGTGAGCCCCGTGATTTTTACTCAACATATGCTGCACTCTGTTCAATTAAATAAGACTGGTTACACTGTTTGTAATGAAACATGCTTGGATATTTGCCCACTCTTTCTGGCAGAACCGGTAGCGCTTAATTGAATTTGCCGGTTTCCTGGTGCAGACTTAAATTTTAAGCCTTTTAAGCATCCACAAATTTTCAACTGGGTTGAGATCAGGACTGTGGGGAGGTCATTCAAAAAGCTGAGAATGTTAGCCTGCTTGATCCATTTAGTGTAAGGACGGTGCCTTGGTAGTTCTTTGGTTGTTCCCAACTATCCAAACCAGTTTCCCTTCCAGCTAAGGGTGACAGTTTGGGTCTTTTTCCAGGCCCTGCCGAAGAGGCTACACCTCCTAATAACTTTTGCACTTTCATTCAGTTGTTTAAACTAATGATCCTGGAATCTGCAGCTGTTTAGAAATGGCTTCAAGAGACATTCCTGACTTCTATGTCTGAGGATCAATGATCCTTCTTCTCTGAACAACAATGAGCACAGCACTGTGCACTAAATTTGGACATTCTGTCTGGAGTGGTGTGGATTTAAAAAAACATACATAGAAATACATACCGTTCATTTTCAACAATGCATCCCTACGCACAGGTTGGAAATCAAGCCCCATGCTACTGTACTAAAGTAGCAAGTTTGAAATAGTTGTGATGCTGGCTAGGCAGGGCAGGGAACTTGCAGGGATGGAACAAGGCAAGACTTTATTAAAGACGGCAACAAAAACACAAAACAGGGAGTATAACCAAGACAGGATAACACGGGGGTACAGCAATCTAGAGGACAGAAAGATGGACCAAACCAAACAGGACTGGGCAAAAAAACAAACCAAGGTCTGGGAGGATACAGGGCTTGGGGATGAGGGGCATAAACAAGGACAGGACGGGAATGGAAACCAAAAACCACTGAGTCGCGCTCCGGAGGGGACAAGGAAATAAGGTAAACAGAAAACCACAAGTAGAGCTTGGGTGTAAAATGGGACCTGAAACCGAACCTCGAACCGGCTGGGGCAAAACAAAAGAAAACATGAAGCAGAGCTTCGGACAGGAGGGGAACTAAACACGTGGCAGGGAAGCAAAGGGTTACACTAAAGGCAGGGGAGGCAGAAAAACAAGGACCTAACGGTTTACCACTGAGCAGACCATAGAACACACTGACAACAACGCTGTACAGGGCTAATTCACGGCACCTACTAGTCTGTGGACTGGGCCGTGAATCATGAAAACGAGGGGGAAGTCCTTATATGGGCCTGTGGGCGGAGTCCTGGGATTGCCCCGGGGGGAGAGCATGGCAACGAGGTCCTGACAATAGAAACCATTGTTCAATATTGGTCTAATTTAAAAAAAAAAAAAAAAAGCATTTCGAGTGACATTCGATCTGACACTTTAACATCTGGTTAATGTATCAACCAGACAATCAAGCTCAGAACTGGACTGTCTGATCCAAAACGGTGGCCTAATTTTCTTTGGTCAGTCAGAAAAATGAAAGCAGCATTATGCGAGGAATTGGTATTTCTAGCTTCTGGGCTCGCCCTTCAGTCAGGAACTGGAATTTGTGCTTTCAGCCACCCCAAAAGACATGTTGTACATACATTGTCACTGACAATGAAAGAAGCATGTGGGCTGACATAGTGGAGTAATACTACAGAATTCGACGCAAATGTGACAAATATTTGTGGACAGAATTGTTGGTACCCCTCAGTTAATATAAGAAAACCCACAATGGTCACAGAAATAATTTGAATCTGACAAAAGTAATAATAAGTAAAAATGGTATGAAAATAAACCAATGAAAGTCAGACATTCCTTTTCAACCATGCTTCAACAGCATTATTTTAAAAAATAAACTTAATATCGTGTTGCGCATCCTTTTGAGGCAATGACTGCAATCAAACGATTTCTGTAACTGTCAGTGAGACTTCTGCACCTCTCAGCAGGTATTTTGGCCCACTCCTCATAAGCAAACTGGTCCAGTTGTCTCAGGTTTGAAGGGTGCCTTTTCCAGACGACATGTTTCAGCTCCTTCCAAAGATGCTCAATAGAATTTAGGTCAGGGCTTATAGAAGGCCACTTCAGAACAGTCCAATGTTTACTCTTAGCCATTCTTGGGTGTTTTTAGCTGTGTGTTTCATAACATTGTCCTGTTGCAAGACCCATAACCTGCAACTGAGACCAATCTTTCTGACAGTGGGCAGCACATTTCTCTCTAGAATCCCTTGATAGTCTTGAGATTTCATTATTTTCAGGGGTACCATCATTTCTGTCCAGGCCTGTTAATAATTCTGTTGAAGCATGGTTCAAAATTAATGTCAGATTTTCATTTGTTCATTTTCATAGACTTTTTTATTTATTATTACTTTTGTCAGATTCAAGTTATTTCTGTGACCATTGTGGGTTTTTCTTTCATTAACTGAGGGGTACCAACAATTTTGTCCACGTATGTATGCCGTGTTATGCAGTTCTCGTGAGCAATGTCCTGCCCACTTCACCATACATAGAGCAGTAGACAGCATGCCAAGTCCAAAGTAACAATGATAGATGTTACATATTGTGGAGCATCACAATAATGCTGAAGCTGTTATTTTAGGGTAGAATTGCTACATAATATTGCTTTAACATATTAAAAAAAGTTCAGTATAACATTTTATGCACCATTACTTTGGCACATGCCACATCATGTTGCTTTGGTCAGTACACAGTGTGACTGTAGTGTACAAGCACCTCACACAATTTCATTACCCAATGGTCTAGCTACAGTACCAAAATCTCAATAATCTCTGGGTTGATCACATTCTCTCTCAATAATCAGGTGTTTTGGTAACAGATTTTCAGTCTCCTTCAAGTATTTTAGTCATAAAAAGGAAGCATTGGAACCCCAGAGTAAGATGCCACTCTTTAAGTTCCCCAAATTGAATGTTCTCAGAACCCCCTCAAACAGTTCTGCGGTGACCCTGCTGAAACCCATCTCAAACACTTACGTGTGCTTACACTTGACAGATGCATCTGAGGTGTCTGTTTACCAGGCGACACTTCACAAACCGTCCGCAGCCAAAAAGCACAGGCCATCACTATCATATGCTTAAACCTCAGGACGAAACGTTCAGAGTGCTTGAGGAAATAAGCCACGTTTTCAGAAACATATCCATATATAGAGAAAGTGAGTAAGTGATGCGCGCGCTATAAGTCACTGAAGGGCATGGAGGCACAGCGCACTGACAGTTATCATTTAAATGCGGTCAAATGGGGTGCAGGAGCATTTGCATACATGCACTCCTTCCAAAGGCTCAAGAGTGAATCATAAATGAGATAAGAGCAGATGATTCACGGCTGTAATCAATAGCCTGTCATAACGTACTCATCTAGCTCTCCCAGCAGCCGTTACAGCCATTCCCCACAGTGTGAAGCATCGGATACGGCGTTGCCAAGCATTGTATTCTTTTAGACAGCTTAAACAAACCACTACTGTAATTTTCCAGCAATTACAACAGTAGCACTCAGAATCTAGAAATCTCTTCTAGATATTTCACAATAAATGCAAAACTGTCCTCTTACCTCAAACGTACTATAAACTATAACTATAACTATAAAAATGAACAAGGATATGTTGCATAATGTTACCTAAAGGGGAATTCCACTCTTTTTATTTATTTTACACATGCATATTTATTTGACATTTTATCTCCTCTAAGTGAAAATACCCAAATAATCTTCAACAGAAACCTAAATTTGAGAAAATTATAAACTTAACTAACTAATTTTTTAAAATTAATGAGTAATTATGCTTTTGAATGTGCAAAAGTGAAAGCATATTAAATAAGTACATATTTTTGTTAAATTGTTAAATTCAGATAAATAAATAATAAGAAATAGTTTCACCATAGGGGAAGGGAGATAAACTGTACAATACGAATCCACATGAAACCTAAATATGACAAATAAGGTGAACCTATTACTTATTATCTAGTATCTGAACAATCTAACATTAAATATAAACTTATTTAATATGCCAGTAGTTTTGCATATGCCCCCTTTAATGAGTTGCTTTTTTGCTAATAAGTAATGTTACTAATGTATTCTCTATATATGTAAGTACCTATAAATAATAATAATAATAATAATAATAATATGCACCATATGTATCCTAACCTCAGAAAGCAAAAGGGATTTTGAAAAGGCTGTTTTGGTAAAAAAGCACTTTGAGTCAGAACAGTCTCGGCCTGAAAGGGTATGAACACACACACACACACACACACACACACACATGTCATTGTCCATCTGCCCTGTAAACCATTAGCTTTCCGTTTCACAGAAGAGGTCTAAATACAGAGTTAGCGCAGGAAGGCTAATGGAGAAACAGAGTCCATTCGTTCTATCAGTCGTCTTTCAGGTTCACTCACACCTGCCGTGTCTGTGTGCCTCTGCAGCCCATCCAGTAGAGGGGAGGAGTAGTTTAACCACATGGCTGTGTGAAAAGCACACACAAATACACACACACACACACACACACTCTCAGATTCTATGTAATTTTCTTCCATCACAGCCCGGCCTCTGCCCCTGCCAGAGCGCTCCCCTCACACACGTTCGACAGATTAGTTAAAAGCATACCTTACACTGGAGTAGCTCTCAGAGCTAAGCACCGCAGAGGTAAGCAAGGTTATTACTGCCAACCACACGGAGAGCGAGAGAGAGTGCGTGCGAGAGAGAGAGTGATAGAAAGAAGAACATTCAGACATCCAGTTGGTAGAGAAAGCAGAGCCACTCTACCCCAAAATGAAGTAGTGGATGGTGAGAGACTTCACTACACCTATGACATAAGTTTGTATACGCTGTAAGACCAGTGGAAAACATATTAGAATATACAGCATATACAGATTCCATTTATAACATTTACAGTAGTGCGTAAAGCGTTCATGATTTAGACATAAGAAAGATACCACTTCCTTTTCTGAAAAAAATAAATATATATATGGTGATATTATATGTATGGTGATATTATGTTTTGTAATACTGTATTAATTCTGAAACAGCATACATTTTTAAGAATAGTTCATATGGGATATATATATATATATATATATATATATATATATATATATATATATATATATATATTTTTTTTTTTTTTTTTTTTTTTAGCAAAAAGTTTGTATACACATGACTGTGTGTTTTTACACTTTGTCTGTTTTCATAAAATGTGATTTAAGAAAAATAAAAAGAAAAGAAAATTGTAATATATCGCAAAATATTAAATCGTAACCCCTGGATCGTGATACATTGCCAGATTCTTGCCAATACACAGCCTTAGTGATAGCACTGTTAAAACTGAGCCAATACTTAAAATCAATAAACCTGCTGCACCCGACAGACCCAGTTAGGTTTAGGTGTAGATTAAAGTGTACATTAAGATTAGGCTGAGGTTAGATTTAGGAGTAATTTAAGGGAATAAAATTACATTTAACATTTTTCTAGATTTCCTTGGTTACAGTAGCGTTGCATTTGGTGAGTGAACTCTCAGATGTGAGTCGGATGTAAGAGGAATCGCCTGCAGTCTTTTCTTCGCCGCTGGAGATTGCGATTCCCCTGAACGTAGCAATGAGTCGTATTAAGATTAAGACAATGACAAACGACCAAAGAGGACGTTTTCACATCAATCTATTCTTACACCCCATTGCTATCTTGGCAACGGAAAACACAGGTGCACCACTGCCTGAAAACAACCTAGGCAGACGTCAACAGTCAGACGTTCATTGCTATCTAGGCAGTGAATTGTCAACACAGGCACGTGCCCAACGCGTCTACACCCCCCGCTTTGCACCATTGAAATAGCAATCCACCAAAGTCAGACCGCACCTGGCTCTAAAAGGGAACGGCAAGTGACATGCTGATTGGTTTATTGCCTGTTACAACCAAAACACACCCGTGTTTGATTGCAAATACACACTGACACGCCCTAAATCAAGATGCATGCTTGACAGCTCACCAAAGGATCGCTAAAACAGTGCCCTAAGTGTGTTAGTCATCTTGCTGTGGACCAGTTGGGCTAGTCGTCAACATGGTTAAGCTCATGTTGGAAGGACTGGGGGTCAGTGTTTTTTTTTAATCCCTTGTGTTTTATCAGTGCTAAGTCAAACTGTTGGACCGTCCCTGCTGACCTGATCATGCTGCCACACACTGACCAGGCTAATGTGATCCCAAGCTCAGGGAGTTATCTTTGCCTGCGAGGCAGACCGCTGGGTTGCAGTGATTCATTCTGTTTGGCCTTTTCTATCCGCGCGTCTTTCACTCGTTGTCACTTGCTGGGCTATATTTAGCGCTCGCTGGCACTGGCTTGCGCTGTTGTACCACGACATTGCTAATTCCCAGACACGCTCTGTAGCGCGTCAGAGCCGAAAGCTTCTCAAAAACTAGATGATGGTATGAGAGATCACTTGTAGCGTATGTGAGTAACACTGCCGATTAGCCACACTTATGAACTACCAAAAAAAAAAAAACTCATTAATTCTCTATTTATCTGCTTCTGGCAATGACTGGGTTGACGTAATGTGCCTTATTCAAAGGGGACTTATTTACACAACTGAAGAAAGCACATCCCCAACCCTATTTTGTCAGCAAAAGAAAGAATAATAGAACATAGAACATAGAGAAGCTAATGTGATCTATAACAGGTAATGTCCTCTATAGCTAGGTAAACTGCAGGCTTCATTCTTGTGTGTATAGCCACTAAGATATGTGTGTGGGTGTGTGTGTGTGAGCATCTTGCCACAGAACTGCATGTTCATCATCACAATTAAATGAGGATTACAGTCTGTACTTTGTATTGTACAGAAAGTTGAGTTGGTTGCGTAATAGCTCATCCAAGGTGTAGTAAGCAGTGCTGGTAACGTTAATGCATTACCCCATCTGATTAATCCACAAACTGTAACACCTTTTTGAGGCCCCAGCTTCCTCCCGTAGGTCACTCTGATTACAGAGCCTAGTGACGTACTAGCGGTTTTATTTAGCAATGTAAACACACAAGCGTCTCTATTGTTGAGCTCTGAGGGTAGATTACACTTTATTTTTGCTGAAATATGGATTAAATCTAAAAACTCTCATTCTCCTACCCCTCCCTCATCTCTATCTCTAACACTAACACACACAGCTGCTCCTCTCTTAGCCCTTAGCATAATCCAGCCCAATGACTGATAGTCCATTTAGCTCTTAAAAAGTTGTTGAAGTATTTTCTCTATTAAAGCGTCTGTGTCCGAGCTTCTTCGTGTTCGAGGCTAAAGTTCTCAAAACTACACTATTTCAGTCCTTTAGACAGTTCATAATTTCTCCCGCTAAAAATTCAAGGCCGTGCTAGCTAGCATTTTAACCTGTGGTTCATCATAATGAATCCCAGAATATTGTTGTGATTAACAGGATTCACCTGTGGGCAGTGATGGCTCAGCGGTTAGAGCGCCGGGATATCGATAACAGGGTTGTGGGTTCGATTCCCGGGCTTGGCAGGCTGCCACTGTTGGGCCCTTGAGCAAGGCCCTCTTTGCTCCCCGGGCGCTGGAGTTGGCTGCCCACCGCTCTGGGTGTGTGTCTGTACTCACTGCCCCTAACACGTGTGTGTGTGAGTGTGTGTTCACTACCAGATGGGTTAAATGCGGAGGACACATTTCGCTGTACAGTGACAAATACGTGCACCTTTACCTTTTACCTTTTTTAGGAGATTGACACCACTAGTAGTAAGTGTTAAAGAAGTGTGATCTTGAACCTGTTAAAACTTTAGCTAAATTAGCTATTGCGCTAGGTAGCATAAATGCAACCCAAACTACGTGTAGCCACTATTATAAGCCATTCTTCTGTTGTTGTTTTTAACACTGCATTTTCTTTGTGTAGCACTTCATTCTATTCTTCTCTTCTACTAAAGATTTTTTATTCAAAGTTTTCCAAAGCCAAATGGATTATAATAAAACCAATGTACAGTTGAAAAGGCTTTATTTAATTACATTTTTTGGGGTTAAAAGTAGGGATGCACCAATACCACCTTTCCGTTTTCGATACCGATACCAGATTTTCAAGTGTGTGCCGATACTGAATACCGATACTGAGTACCGATACCGATAACTCTTACTTACTACTAGATAGATTGTTATAAATCCTGATATTTATAGTGTTCCACTTTTTAATAGGTTGTATTTTTTATATCTTATGCCATATAAGATATAATAAGCTTGAAAGTACAGCATTTTCTGATTGAGTAAGTGCTCATTTGGTTTCAGAGCTATGAAAATGTTTTAATTGCCACAGAGCAGAAAGACGTGCAAGTAGGGAAGTATAGTCTTGCTAAGCTCGCTTGCTAAACTTTTTAGCTTTTTAAGAAGTTTTTAATTCACATTTCAGAACAGTGTGTGGCTTTTAAACAAGCTGCTTTTGGTTTCAGAACCAAAACAACACCACAGGGTGTTTCCATGGTGCTAAAACGTAAAAGTGACATTAAATATAAATGTTTAATGGTAATAACTATTTATGGCATTTAGATTCATAACAAAGTATGCAAACAAAATGTTCTATGTAAAAATAAATTAATAAATAAAAATAAGGCGTCAGTAAACTTCATGATATTGGTGCTCTCCATTGATGATACCGATACTGTGCGTAAGTGCGTAAATCAGTCAAGGTGCTGACAAGCCAAGTCTTGGTTACTTCCCTGAGCCCCTCTCTCTGATAAGACCACCCATGGAAGATGACACCTCTGTAGTAATAGTTTTTACTTCGGGATACGCCTCTATTCTGGGTAAATCTACAGGACATTCTGTAAGTATTTGGACACTTTTGTAGTAATAGTTTTTACTTCGGGATACGCCTCTATTCTGGGTAAATCTACAGGACATTCTGTAAGTATTTGGACACTTCTGTAGTAATAGTTTTTTCTAGAACGTCCAACACCACATGCAGAATAATTGCTCCATGTGTTCATGAACAGTCCTCCCTGGGATCCTGGCATATTTATATGGTATAAATACCCTCTTTTTCACTTCAACATTTGTCTGTTTGCATTTGTCAGAACAGAACCCCATCTAATCTGTCACTGCAAGAGTGACAGACACTTCAGAACAGCACCTTCCTCAGGCTAGACGACAGCAAAGCTAGCTGTGGCTTGCCTGAGGACGAACCGAGGGGAAAGGAAAAGGTTAGGGGAGCTGAGAACGCAAATGGGAAAGAAAGTTGGGGGTGGGGGTGGAAGTAAGCACGCTAGTGATAAGAAAAGGAATGAAACCATCACATACTGCTACGTTGAGTGAAGACAAAAAGCAAACAATGTTTGAGATTATATTTGGCAAGCCACACAACTGAGTCAACACACAAACGCCAGGGACGGGAGGCAACAAACGGCCTGGAATAGCCTGCCAGATCATCCCGCAGACTTTACAGAGATAGCAGGCAGACGGTCATGTCAGATATAAACAGCTGCCTCTTAGCTCAGGCCTAACAAACAGACCTCATAGCATCACAGTGACGTTCAAGAGGGTCTCGCGGCTGCTAGATCAATAACTGTCAGCGTGTTTTATTGAAAAACATAATTGGACTGAATCTCGCTACTTTGAGGCACAGATCGTGCTCGCTTAGTCAACTCTAATGGCAGCTCAATAAGCAGGAGAATAGCGGGTCTCACTCCAGCGATAAATGAACACAAACAGGCAGCCAAGAAAGCCGGGAGAAAAAACAGAAGCAGCAGAAGTCTTCAGGCCGGAGTAGCTAATCGTTACAGCCCTGAAGAAATTGGCAGCTTGAAATAGAGCTGTTTTCACAATGTGAACGAGTGAAGGAATCAAACAGATGTCTTAATACTACATTAATGTCACTGGATGTAACGTAATCAATGTAATGCATTGATTACGATGATGATTCGGGATACGGCTCTATTCTGAGTAAATCTACATGACATTTGTACAAGTATTTGGACAAGTGACAGATAGATATTTAAGTCTATATTGGGTGAAGCAGAAGGGATATCCTTGGTACCTACTGTACATAATCCCCTGTATGTGATTGGACAATTGAAGCTTTCACTGACTGATGCTAGACATCCATGCACATCCTGTTTTGAGCCAGAAAAAAAAAACATCACCAAACGTCACCAAAGATGTCTTTTTTTAAATGCTGTGTTAATATTAATGCTAATAATGTAAAACCTAGCCTAATTTGGTTATGTCCTCATAAGCAAAATGCTACCCAAGACTTTACATGAGCATAGTCAATCATTTGTTATATTAATCTTTGTCTACAAATAGCATTAACAGTGTTTTACTAGTTGTAATATTTAGACGTGGGCTTCATGTTAGTTCTATATGACGATATATTCACATATTTTTTCTTGATCAGGGTCGTGGTGGGCCTAGTTTTTACCCAGACACTGGGCACAAGGCAGGAATAAGGAGCAGCTCATGGACCTGACTGGTGATTAACGTACAGTTTCACACACTCAATCACGTTTAGCAGGCTGAACTTTCTCCACAAGGGGGCACTATTAGTTTTCAGAAGGCCTTTGTGCTTTGCATTAATGACACTGTGGAGTATAAAGGGTCTGGAATGAAACTCTTTGGTTAAACGTAATCTCGAAGAGAATTGTCCTGTTTATATGCATATTCACATGCAAATTCTTCGCAGATTTTTATATGTAGACATTACCAAATACTGGTTACTGTGCCAAGTAGTACATTTAGACACAATTTAGACACAGTTTTGGTGGTAGACACTTGTTTATTTTCCTACTATCAAAAATCTATATTGTCATTTTCTCTGATGACACTGGATAGTATTAATACTGAAAGAAATCAATAGAATACAATAGAATAGATATGCATTGATATATTGATCATTTGATCATCAATCATATTGAACACTACTTTAGAGTCAACTGCCATGTAGTGGGCTGTTTCACAACTGGTATTTGCGAGTTTAGCGACATGCTGGGTTCGATTTAGGGGAGAGCAAGCAAACCTAGACATCGCAGTCTGCTAAATGTGCCTGAAAACAGTCGAAAACACTCCTCTGACCATTCAGTCGACGCTGTGCTCTCAGGAATGAGGCTTTATCCTTTAAACATGGTTGATCTAAGCCTCAGTAAGCTGGGACACGGCCCATGCTGCGGTGTTTATAGACTGCCAGCTAACTAGGCCTTTGGCCTTTAGCCGGCAATGACTCCAAACACGGCAGAACTGGCCTCAGTTCGCCTTTCTGTTACTTTCAACACCAGTCACTCGACTTCGGTTTGTCAGACAGGTTTTTATCGCTAACACTTATGTCGATAGCTCAGCAGTTAGTCAACAGCAGCTGGGCTGTCTGATACTCAGTGGATCAGTGGTTGAGCTAGCTAAGCAAAGACTATCTAGCTAGCGGAGTCATTATCATTTAAACGTTTATAGTCAGGTTTCAGTCAGCCAGCCCGGCTTGAATTTGTTTTGTGGAGGACTGCTTGTTCTAAGGCTAAGGCTGACTTACCCTGATTCAGAGCAGTTTAAACATTTGTGATTGTCAGACAGACGGTTTAACTTGTATTGAATGGTTGATTTACCATTACAGGGTTTTCTTAGTCAGTGACCCTGCGAGCAAACCGAACTTTGCAGGATGAGACTGTACGGAAGCCACGTTAAACGCAGAACCATCTGCGCTACTGGCGCAGCTTTTGCTATTCCCTGCCCTCGGTAATACTGTGGTTTCACACTGCAGAAGTGCACCACGTAATGCATGCAAATGTTTAGAGTGCTGACTAGCCTTTGATTATTTTAACTTCCACTAGCATATCGTGATACATAATCCAGATCTTTTCCTCACCTACAGTATATTCTTCATCAAATCTAGAACTCAACCCATTCTGCTTCCTTAACATCTGCATGTATCACTGCCAGAGTAAAAAAAGAATTCCTTGATCTGTGATTTCTTTATGTTTGATTTGTTTATTAACGTGTCAGTTTCAGCATGTACTTTAACACTTGCAACACACACAGACACACACATAATTTGGCACAGCCAGCACTTCAGACGCACTCTCATGGCCTGAGTAAAGTGCTCTCATCAAGTAGGCCTGGAGCATCAACCACAGGAACAAATGAACAAACTGGCTGGCAGTTGAGTGTGAACATACACCAGTGACAGGGAAGCTTGCCCATACCCAAACACGCTCAGAGTGCTGCCGCCTGCTAAGCCCCACGGGGTTTAGGCTGAGAAATGCTTGTTTTCTGTCGGTCGAGTGGGTAGGCTTTAAAATACAGTACAAACAAAATAGTAAATCAAAAGATTTTGACTTATTTCATTATTTTATTGGTTGGTTTACCCTCACACATATATATTCCTGATATATTCCACTCATATGTATTGACTTGATCTTATTATAATAATTATATATATTATAATAAATGTAAACACAAACCTAAATGCACTAATAATACAGTAAAATGTCATATTTTATTAGCATAATATTAATATTTATTAATATTTTCATATAGTGGAGAATATGTGGATTGTGCAACAGAAATAGTTTTATATATTGGGAAATCCTATGTATTATATTTACCAGTATATTTCAATTCATGCAAATGTTTCAGTGTATGTGTGTGTGTGTGTTATACTATATGTCAAATATTGACTACGTATATTGATATGCAACTCACTCACGTTTAGCTATGGTTTGCATCAATGACAGTATGTGTACTTCTTGCCCATATAAACCATAGTACAATACAAATCTATTTGTACTATATACTTATATGCACTCACTGAGCTCTTTATTAGGAAGCCTTGTATTATGTAATTATATATTGCAATTATCTAATCAGCCAATCTTGTGGCAGCAGTGCAATGCAGAAATCATGGAGATACGGGCCAGCAGTTTTTGAGGCATGACTGTTTGTGAGTATTTTTAGAACTGCTGATCTGAGTTTACTCGGAATGGTGTAATAGAGAAAAAAACGTGGTGAGCAGAAAAGCATCTCAGACAGCAGGCCTTAAGGTGGGTGGCCATGTCACCTTTCACTGTTGTCAGCCAGGAACAGAAAGATGAGGCTGCAATGGGCATAGGCTGACCAAATCAGGTAAAGACAGGAGAAATGTAGCCCAGTCTGCTGAATCTCTGCTGAATCTTTCCTCTGAGGCACACAGAGGGTGAGGAAGGGTCGGGATTTGGTGCCACCAGCATTAATCGACGGATTAGTTGGGATGTGGTACAACCTACTTCCGTCTACAGCTAAAAACCCAGCTTCTAGAGGTCTACCCCTACTGCTGTATATTGCTGTGTATACAAATATGTCTACTGTGTAATTCCGCAAATATGTGTGTGAGTATAATAAAGGCTTATTTAAGCTTATGAACGCTTTAGTTAGTACAATGACTGGTTAACTGCCCTTTATCCAATGAGTAGTTATGCTCTTAACTACAAGGACCAGCTTATACCCTTCACTAACTGTGCTATAGAGCCCACTGTTGAGTTAACTGAGAGTTCCAGTAAAGGTGCTTTCAACAGAGCCCTGTGTGTGTGAGAGAGTTGTTTTTAGGATCCCAGGGCTCATCAGGAGATCAGGGCTGGAACAGTGGGTGGATGAGTCACCGCTTACGGGCCAAAGCCACCTCAGCGTGCACTCGCAGGCTCTTCCGCACACTCCAAAGAGCCTGGAATAGACCCCAAACCCTGAGAAAAAAAGTCAGCCTACACTGTACCTGTTACTCAAGCAGATATAATGAGAACCTACAGAAATTAAGTCTCTCTCAGTGGATCCTGTCAAATAGCACAACACTTGCCTCTCTATTAGAGTGATATTTCTGAGCGTTAAGCTCTCCAGAAGGGGAAAGGATGATAAGTGCAGAACTGGAGAGTCATCCATTTTTCCCCATGGGAGCCGTTAAAGCAACGAGACAATGTATTTCGTTTTCTTTTTTTTTTTGGCCCAGACACGAGGCTTAGAGATGACTAAACCGGCAATTTATGAAACGCGGAGCAAGCAGACTAAACACAGCTCCACTCATGAAATTGGACGCCAAGCACAGTGTCATGGTTTTGAGTGAATGCTTACGAGCTCAGTCCCGCTGGGCTGGCTGTGAATTAAGCGCCTGTCAGCTGGCCAGAGAGTGATGTGGAATGCAGCGTTGAGGTGACACCTACTTTGACCTTCTTGATCAATAAATCGATCCGCGCATCGTCTGGTGTGTACTGACACACACCGGCCGCCAGGAGTGAACCCAGAGAATCCTTACCCAGAGAAATGGCTTGGTTATGAAGCTCTGGTGAAGCGACTGCGTCAGGTGCTTGTGAGGCTCTTAGGTCAGCTCTTGGGTGTCGTAATGTCGTACCTAGGAGCCTCACAAGCACCCGGGCATCTGCTTGACCAGGGCCTCTTAACTATGTTTGCCCTCCAGGAAATGGGCAGAGCAGACGTATAGACGTTTGGGTGGATGTTTTTAAATTTGGCTAGGTTAGGCTAGAGTTTTGATGGCCTGATGGAATGTTGGGCTAGTTCGCATACTTTATGATCAGGGTCCACAGCAGTGGCCTAGTTCAGACTGCATTCAATTTTAATACGATACAACCATAAATAATTGGATACGAACTGACCGGAAAGTCCACACACCGGCGGAAGAAACAATGTCAAAATAAGGTGGATAGTGTGGTGTGACTGCCCAAGTGGGAAAGTGGGAAGCCCAGGCTGCGTCATGCAGGGTATCAGTGCTACTTTGTAGAACAGTGAGAATTAAGGAGAACATCCTCGAATTTTAGTGGGTTTAGAACACATGAGAATGTGGGAATAGTGGGAACGTGGTTCTACATATTGTAAAACAGTGAGAACTCAGGTGAGCGTTCTAAAATTGTATGGCTTGAGAAAACATTCTAGAAGATGGGAGAACATTGTAGAACAGTGTGAATATGGTAGGGCATTCTAGAACAGAGCCGAGGGCAGAGAACATTCTAAAATGTTATGGAAGGGAAACATTCTAGAACTGTGTGAATGGGGGAATACACTGTAGAACAGTGTTCATGGGAGAGAACATTCTAGAACAGTGTGAATGTGGGAATACACTGCAGAACACTGTGCATGGTAGAGAACTTTCTAGTACATTCTAGAACAGTATGAATCTGGGGATATATTGTAGAACAGTGTTCATGGGAGAGAACATTGTAGAACAGTGTGAATGGGGACGACATTCTAGAATAGTGTACATATGGGAGAACTTTGTAGAACAGTGAGAATTTAGGAGAACTTCCTTGAATTTTAGTGGGTTTAGAACACATTATTTTTTTGTGGGAGGACATTATAAAACTGTGTGAATGCAGCAGCAGAGTCTTCAATGTGAAAGGGGGGAACATTCTAGAACTGTATGAATCTCCTACACTGATCCACCGCGGAGCGATTTCTGAGATGCAGAGCTGTAGAAGACTAGAAGGCTATAAAAGATAACTTTTTCTTATGTAAATATTACTCAGCTAACTCCCGGGCGATGAGAGTCAGACCCAAAATAGTGACGCCATCTGTGAAACAGTGCAGTCTAGTTCTCGATCGAACAGATGATATCTTGCTCAAAGTGAGAGAATCCATGGGTTGTGTTTCAGGAGCAGAATTTGAGGGAAAGTATCCTATTCTGATTTCAGACAGGTGTAGCTAAACACTGCACAACACTCTAATTATGTCTGGGAGAAGTAAACAAGATGAAGTGGAGATCTTATTTAGAACATCGCTGTCCTCTGGGCGTCTCTTTAAAACCTAATCACGTGTGGTAGCTTCAGATTTGAACGATTCTGACATCAGAGTTTCTGACTTGTCACTGAGTTTAACTCTACGATCATGGTTGTAAAAGATGGAAAATATTGACTGACCATCAGCTGTGGATAAGCTTAAAGCTTATCATCAGCCGAGGTCCCTAGATGGCACAGCTGGCCTTGCTCTCTCCAGAATGGGTGGAAGGCACTCTTCCCCCCACATCGTTGGCGTCTGCAGGCTGGTGCGTTAGAGCCGGGTATACAGCGTTTCCCTCCAGGCGCATAGGCCATAGGCTTCTATGCACTCCTATGTAGTAGATGACTGGATGTTAAATGTATTGCTGATACAGCTTTAAACCCTATTGGTCCCCCATCCTCGAGAGCCCAACTGGGGTAGTATGTCCCTTTCCTTCCCCTCATCTCTCAGTGTGGTACCGGCATGTGCAAGTGTCTTATAGATGAGGTAACAGAATGAGCAGTTAGCGATGTCCTCCAACGTCACGATGTCCAATGACGCTGCATTAGAAACTGTTTGAAAAGATACACTGGAGATTCACATGTCAAAGGAAGTACATCTCACCCCTCCAGCACTGGTGTAAGTATAAATACACTTTGCTTGCTAATAATTTTTAGAGTCTTCTTAGTCTTAAAATCTATTATTAAATATTAATAATAATGTGTTGGTATCTCTCTGGATACTTGTTTGTTAAATTTTTCCCTTCTCCCAATTTGGTACTGCCAATTACCCACCCGTTCGTAGCTCTTGACACTATGAGGGTGAGGACTTAACACATGCCTCCACCGATACCGCCAGCCACTGCCTCTTTTCTAACTGTTGCCAACGCGGCATCGCCAGGTAGCCGACGCGCTTGGAGGAAAGTGCAGGTCCCCAGCTCCTCCACACCGGCTAACAGACACCTGCACCTGGAGAGAGCATAGCCAATTGTGGCGCTGATGGCTGATGGATGAAGTCACACTCGCGACCCCTGGGTAATAGTGGAAGCCCATTTGACCACTGAGCCACTCGGAACCCATCATTGGAGATGATTATTTTGATCAGCAATCCATATGAGAATGGTTTACAATTGTGGAAGAAATAACAAGGAATGAAACTGGTAAATAAACTGATGCATGCTTCCAGAAGTCTTTCACCTCCACCCCCCCCCCCCCCATTCAAGTTTTAAAGGGGTGTCCTCACTCCCTCAGTGTCTCACTGAATGTCTCTAAATATAGAAGAGCCTCTTCATTAGCCGTGGAGCGGAGCGCAGACGTCCTGCAGTGAAAACACTGCAAGCTCTTTCTGACAGCCATGTTCATCAGGACTAAGGGGTCAGGGGAGTGCGAGCCGCGGCTCTGCTGTCACCATGGAGACAGAGCGGGTGGAGTAGGTGCCCAGTTGGCAAAAAAGCCACTGGAGCGTAGAGGTGCCATGTTGTAGCATGGCAGAGCCAGGCACCCATATGCTCTGGCTTGTGGTTCACTGGCAGCGGCACAGGGAGATGAGGTAAGCCTCTCATTCAGCCCAACTGTTTCTTTTATTTACACTCTCTCTATCCTTAACCACAGTCCCTTGGTTCTCCACGTCCAGTGTCTTCTCCTCTGCACCAGTTGTGAATTCCAACAATGCTGGCGCTATGAGTAAACTGCTGTTCATGTTTAAGGAGTGTGGCAGTTTTGTAATATGTAAAAATATTTTAGTATTATTACTGGATTCCATATATGAATATGACCTGGGTTTTAAAGCGTTAGTCCATCATCATTCTGAGGTCCAGTCCCTGCTAGGTTTTTGTTAAAAGACTGAACAATGCATGAAAAACAAGCTGTCTGCTTTGTGCAGAACAAATGGACAGAGTACAGGTGGCCTACACACAGGAAAGCTCTTACTCCGGGCTCAGGAATGAGCAGATTTCTCGAAAAGCACTCTCTAGCCAGAGCAGTGCTAAAATGTCTGCAGTTGTGTGCACTCCAACTACTGCATTGTTGCTGACCCCTCTACCCTCAGCTAAAGTCCGGGCTGTGGTCAAATGACAAAGTAAAGTAAGGCAGTGGAGCAGGATAAGGGCAGACAGGCGCTGAAGCGAGGCGCTGATGCCCCAGACAAGTGAATCATCCAGAGCAGTCGCTGGCCCTGACCCCCTCCTCATCCCCTTCCCCGGCCCACCAGTGCCAACCCTCAGGGCCTCCACCCAGAAGGGAGACAACAGCACTCTGAAAAGGTCAGCCAGTCTCGAACAGACACACACACACACACACACATACACAGAACTGACAGACCAATTTAGACTGAAACGGAGAGAGAGAGAGAGAGAGAGAGAGAGAGAGAGAGAGAGAGAGAGAGAGAGAGAATTAGATAAAGAAGGAGAAAAAAAAATAGAGAGAAAAAGAGTTCAGTGAAGACATCAGATTCCAGGCAAGAAGGCTTCAGAAAAAACAGTGGACCAGAAATATCAACCAGATCAAATTAATATTATGCCTTAAATCTTTTATTCCTTGCAATCTTCTCCTCATGCAGGTTTATGACTTTCACATACAGAGAACCTCCTTAATAACACAAGGATGAACCACTGAGAGAGCCCAGACTCAAAATCAGAATTGTTCTAAGATCATAAGTATGAACCACTAAGAGGAACCAAGACTCAGAATCAGAACCTTTCTAAGATCATAAGAATAAACCACTGAAAGAACCCAGACTCAGAATCTGAATTGTGCTAAGATCATAAGAATGAACCACTGAGAGGAACCCAGACTCAGAATCGGAACCTTTCTAAGATCACAAGGATGTACCATTGAGAGAACCCAGACTCAAAATCAGAACCGTTCTAAGATCATAAGTATGAACCACTAAGAGAACCCAGACTCAAAATTAGACCTTTCTAAGATCATAAGAATGAACCACTGAGAGGAGCCCAGACTCAGAATCAGAACCTTTCTAAGATCATAAGTATGAACCACTGAGAGAACCCAGACTCAGAATCAGAACCGTTCTAAGATCATAAGGATGAACCACTGAGAGAACCCAGACTCAAAATCAGAACCTTTCTAAGATCATAAGAATAAACCACTGAGAGGAACCAAGACTCAGAATCAGAACCTTTCTAAGATCATAAGAATGAACCACTGAGAGAACCCAAACTCAGAATCAGAACCATTCTAAGATTATAAGGATGAACCACTGAGAGAACCCAAACTCAGAATCAGAACCATTCTAAGATTATAAGGATGAACCACTGAAAGAACCCAGACTCAAAATCAGAACCTTTCTAAGATCATAAGAATGAACCACTGAGAGAACCCAGACTCAAAATCAGAACCATTCTAAGATCATAAGTATGAACCACTGAGAGAGCCCTCTCTAAGTTCTTCTGGACATCATGAAGAAAAACTGGCTATACGTTTACGTCTGACCGATTGAAACCCTTTCTATTAAAAGTTACAATATTGAAAACCTGATCTTCCAAAAATGTATTTGATTATTATGCAATAATTTCATCATCCTGCCATATGGCCAAACCCTGCACTCCTGCTGACCTGGTTCATTTTAAAAGATTTATATGAAAATATTTGCAACCCTTAACCTCCCCATCTCCCCATTTTTAACTCTATCCTCTCTCTTTCCTGGCTCCACCTACTAGAGAGGGGGGCTGGACTCCACAAGCCACCACAAGCCATCTGAACTCCAACGCAAAGTTCCCCAAGTTCTCTACCTTCTCTTATAATCTCCTTCCAAATCATCATACACTGATGGCATGGCCTGAACTAGCAAATAGGTGTGAATTGTGAATTTAAAGTGTGCTCACTCATGAAATTCACACATTACTCTGGGGACAGATGTTAAAGATTTTGATGATGTATTGAACTCCAGAAGAGCTTTAGGTGAGTCTAAGTGGGCCATTGTTGGTGCTGGAGTTTGAGTTACACAATGTAATTGTCCCACAGGTAAAAACACAACACAACCCTGTCCCTGCTACACTGATACCACAGGGACCCAGAGTCCAGGAGCCCAGAGCTCAGAGGAGCAGCTAGAAGAACAACACCTCCCTCCAGAGACAGTGGTCCGGGCTAGGTGAAATCTAAACAGCCCTCAAAACAATCCAAACCCTGCAATTCAATGCTATGGCTTAAAGCAACGGTACAGCAAAAATGCTACCCATTATTATGTCAGAGTGACATGCAAAAGTTTGGGCACCTCTGGTTCGAAATTTCTGTTGCTGTCAATAGTTAAGTGAGTAGAACTGAGAAAGTGAACTGATGTCCAAATGGAGATATAGATGAAAAAATATTTTCAACATTTAAGCAAAAAATCATGCTTTAAATAATATTTTATTTTTGTCATGTGCAAATTTAAAGTGAAAAAAGAAAGAGCGCACCATGCAAAAGTCTGGGCACCCCAAAAGAGTGTAAGCACTCCAAGAAGGTCTCAGATCTTAATTATTTTTTCAGGGCAGGAGGAGGAGGCTATAACCAGGAAAAAAGGCTGTAAGTAAGGCAGTTAACAGGAATATTTGAGGTTAAGTTGAAGCATTACTGCTTCCTCACCACAGAAATTTTCAAAGAAACATCTGAACAAGTCCTATGAACTGAAGTTAAAATATAACTTTTTGGATGCATTGAGAAAAGGTATGTTTGGAGAAGGAAGGGGGTGCAGAACTTCAAGAAAAGAACACCTTTCCAACTGTTAAGCAGGTAGTGGGTCAATCATGTCATTGTGTTGCAGCCAGTGGCACAGGGAACATTTGACTGGTAGATTGGAAAATGTATTCAATTTCATACCAGCAAATTCTGGAAGTAAATCTGTCTTTTCAATTTCCTTTACTAGTTCCATTAACTGCTCTCTCTCTCTCTCTCTCTTTCTCTCGCTCTCTCCTTTTCCCTTACACAGTCATTTCAGTGTGTTTGACTTTCTTATCAGCGCTGCTGTCCTCTAGAACTTCATTAGTAGTCAGTTTCTGACCGCTGTCGGACGGATATTCTTAGTTCGTGAAGCTGTTCTGAATAAATTCAAAATACACCACACTCTAAGCAAAGGGTCTATATAGTATTAAAAAATGTTTTTATGACTCTATAATGGTGCTATATAGGGTCATTTGTTAAACCTTCTTTAAAGAATTATCTACAAGAGGGTTTTCCTATATATCAAGAACCATCCAAGAGTCTTTATGAGTATATTGTGGCTGACCATATGCATTTCTTCATGCCCTAAATCTACCCATTTTCTAATAACTACATCCAGCACCATCATGCATCATATCGCAAAGCTGCTTTAATGATCATGACAATCAGTTCAGTGATCTTCTGTGGCTTTCCCAGTCACGGGATCTGGAGCCAATAAAACACCTTTGTGATGTAGCAGAACAGGAGAGGCACAGCGTGAAAGTGCTACTGAATCCTGCAACATCTTGTGGCATCCATGACACCTGTTTTGACAGGTTATGTGTAACCCTTACACTTACACTTACACAAACCAACCACCTTCTGTCCAAATGTAAAATTCTTTGACGGACTAAATACATGAATAAGAGAGCTCATCATGGTTAACAGGGCTGTTGATGAATACAATGGAATTGACATAAATTCATGTCTGAAATTGTAATGAAATGAATATCCATCATATCTTGCAACAGTCATATTTCAAGACAGGTTACCCAAACAAAAAATGGCAATAATCACATGAAATATTGCTATCATCTAAAACTACCTGTTGCTGTCTGCAGTTTATTTAGTATTTTTAGTAGAGTATTTAACCTGCACTGCATTTAACCTGGAGCAGAAATGCTTCTGACTGGCTGCTTTTTTACACTACCCCCCTAACGTGCATTTGTCTAACATGGCAAGACTGCAGAGACTGCTGATATTGAGGGTGGTATTGTGGTTGTACTCTTTAATATGGAAAAACGTTTTCCAATTCCCACCCATTAGCTAGGACTTCCCCTCACACAGCGCTACCAGTGCTGAGAGCATGAAAGCTAGCATGTGCTTCCTCTGAGTCGCATGAATCCCTGCATCTCCCTCTTTTCAAACTTCACCACTAATGCAGTATCGTCGGACAGCCAAACACGTCCGGAGAAGAACACTAACTTCTATTTCTTTTACCACAGCCAGAGCTGGCCTGCACTGATTCAAGGGGCATGTGCAACTCAGAAGCCCTCACCCCTGATCACGTCTTAAAGCACTGTGTGAATCCAAAGATTAAAAAATGGGCCAAAAACAACTTGAAAAAGGAGCGCTGCACCTGAAAATGCTACACTCGTCATGTCATGTTTTAGAAGGCAGATCACAAAGCAACAGTGCGAATGAACGGTCAGCACTGCACATTGTAAGTTTCTGACACTTCAAAATAAGCACAAAAAACAGGCAACATCTCTGAACATAAGCTTATCTGAAAGTGCCTGATATTGGTGAGAACGGAGAATACAGGAGGGCAGAAAAGGAGCACGGTAGAGGAGAGGAAAGAGGGAGATAATGAGACAGACGAAGACGTGACAGCAGCCACTGTGCGAATGAAGAAGTCACACTGACCCGTCCGTGTGACAGGAGTGATGGAGAGGGGAGCGAACAGAGCGAGGACAAGACAAAAAAGAACGCAGAGTTCAGAAGAACATGAAAGATTGACAGAAAGATGCAGGCGAGTGAGAAACTCCTAATGAAAAAGAAGCGAGGGGAAGGGAAACGTGTAAACTTTATAAATAAAGGGGTTTTATAAGCTACCTGCAGACTAAAGGGGCTTCAAACCTGAAACCAATCACAGCCATGTCCATTCATGTCCATACATCTGCATACATGCAGAAAATAAGCAGCAAAAACGGCTGTGTTTTGAGTTCATCATGTGACATCACAACCATGAACACATTTACATAAGATCACTATGGCGATTCAGCTGTCTGTTCAGTTTGAAGTGATACGGTGTGTTGTTCCTGCAGATGGGCTGTAGTGCAGTTACAGGGGTGGAAACCGGGTACGCATTGTGCTGTTCCTGGCTGTATGGGAGCAAATGTATCATTGCAGCCTTCCGAAAACACATACAGTACCAAAATACAGTTTGGACACACCTTAAATTCAGTGTTTTTTTTATATATTTTAAATATGTGTCTTCATTGTAGATTAATACTAAAGTCATCCAGACTATGAAGAAAAACATATGGAATTATTTATAAAAAACAAAATATGTTTTTAGATTTTGCTTTAATGCACACCTTGGCATTTTCTCAGTCAGCTTTATGAGGTAGTCGTCTGGATTGGCTTTCAGTTAACAGCTGTGCCATGTGAATTACTTCAATTTCTTGCCCTCTTAATGTGTTTGAGACCATCAGTCGTGTTGTGAAGAGGTAGAGTTGGTATACAGTGGACAGCCTTATTTGAGCAATGTTCTAATCCGTATTATGGCAAGAACTACTCAACTAAGTAAAGAACAAAAAGATGAAATTGGCCCTCATCAGGAACCACCCCAGGAAAGGAAGATCAAGAGTTCCCTTTGTTGCACAGGATAAGTCCATCCCCAGCCTCAGAAACCGCAAGTTAACAGCACCCTGGAAAATAGCCCACCTACTGCTTCACAGATTATTTTGATATGTTGAACACTTTTGAGTTTGCTACTTCATTCTTTATGTGTTCCTTGATAGTCTGGATGACTTCAGTATTCATCAACAATGTAGGAAAATAAAGAAAAACATGTGAGAAGGTGTGTCCAAACTTTTGACAGGTACTGTATACATGCAAACAAAGTATAGTAGAAAGTCATCTTTTTCTTCTGGCCATAAAGATTCCAGGGGAACCCGTATCAGTCCTAGTCATTAAGGCCCTATGTACCATGACACTGAGCTTGGCCCAGAAACAGAAGCAGAATA
Organism: Salminus brasiliensis; assembly: GCF_030463535.1. Classification (NCBI taxonomy): domain Eukaryota; kingdom Metazoa; phylum Chordata; class Actinopteri; order Characiformes; family Bryconidae; genus Salminus; species Salminus brasiliensis. The sequence continues at coordinate 28,455,228 of NC_132880.1, forward strand.
AACAACAGGAATACAACATCCCGTACCTTGCTGGTTGAGCTGCAGCGTGCTCTTGCTCCACTGGGACAGCCCCACGATAGCCACCATCTTGGCCCCCAAGCTGGAGCGCCGCTTCTTGTTTCCAGCTATGCCGGTGGTGTCGGGCCCTGAGCTGGTGGGGCTTTTCTCCAGGCTGTACATGGCACCGCTGATGCTGGAGCTGCGCACCACGTTCCGGGCTGCCGCCACACTCATACCCCCGGGGCTGGACACCTCCACTGAGCTGCTGAGCATCATGGTCCCACACAGGCCTCTGGAGATCGGGGCAGACTACCAGGAAAGATCACACATCAAGATCGTCAGTATAAACACTCACTGCTCAGCTTTCAGGTACACTTCACACTTTTCACTTTATCATAGAGGGCTGGAAACAGTATTCTTAGATTAAGAATCAGACTGGTTCAGCCTCAAATGGGCTGAGCTGGGGAGTTTTAGTAGTAGCGTCATGCACTGTGGTATCTGTCACTGCATTGGGCTGGTGGATCAGGGTGGGGTCCAGGGAGGGTGTTCTCCTTTAGAAGGCCATCGTTGCTGGTCCAGAGTGAGTTGTAGGGAACTTGAATAACAGAATTCAAATTCAACCAGAGTTTGTTTTGGATTGAAATGAGGGGTCATTAAAAAACACATGAGAAATCGCAAGTGTGCCAAGAGAGCAAGTGATTACAGCCAATTGCATGGGTCTCACGGCCAATGCAGAAGACCCAGCAGCCCTGCCATACATGTCATATGTTGTTATTTAGAGTACTATTTATGTTCTTTATGGGGGCATTTATAAGAGCCATTTATCTCAAAATAACAGCTAAGACAATACATTTATTTCAGATTGTATTTTCTGATTTCCATCTATTTACATACACCACAAGTCGGCAACAAGCTTCTCACAAGCTGCCAGAATTTGAGCCCATTTGTCCTGACAGAGGTGGCGTAAGTTCACCATTTTTTTTTAGTTTAGTCCACAAAATGCCAATGGCTTTCAGGTCAGGACTTAGTGATGGCCACTCCTACCAACCATTTTGACACAAATACTGAAACTGAAAATTATATTTGAATATAATATGTGTTATAATATAATAATAGTTTGGTCAAGTGTCTTTCAGCTTTTGTTCAGCACTGGCAGATATTTTGTGCCTCCTTCCTAAGTGATACAGTGTCTGCTATGATTTTTACATTTGCAACTGTTTGGACAGCCGCTCATTTCACTTTCAGTTGTTCGGAAATTGGAACTCAGGAAGTGGACTTCTTTTAATAAAAGACTCCATAAATCCAAACAGAACTAAATCCATCTCTTTAACATTTTTTCAAATTAATGACTGCCCACCTGCCCGACCTGACATTGAAGGAAGTTCCACCGTCTGGCTCTCCTGCTACCCGCCACAGACCAGCTGCTTACCCACCAGCTACTGCTACCTGCCTCAGACTGGTTGCCCACTCTCCATTACCAACTACATTAAAGTTGATATGGACTCCAACTATTAATTAATCAACCAATATTACTTTTATTAGTCTTACAATCACTACTATGACTATTTCAGCACACCTGAGCATAACAGCAGTCTTAAGTGGTGGTACGGTGACTTTTACCAATCATTTCTCAAGTAGTTTACTTATAAATATTACAAATATTGGCAAAAGTCCCCCCTTCGTTATGGTTCCTAAGGTTTTTCTTCTCAAGCCATGAGTGATTTTTTTTGCCACTGTCACCTTTGGCTTGCTTACCAAGTTTAATGTTATACTGATCTTTTGTTTTATTACCAGATTCCTGTTATGCTGCTGTGCCACATCATTAGTTGTATCTGATTTGATTTGAAAAGGTCTTGGTTAAGTTGTCTGGACTTTCCCATGGTACCAAGGGCAAAAAGGCAAGGTAGACTCATAAATACACCGTAGGTTTAGCGGGCCAGTCAGAAGCTATTAAAAGTCATTACATCTTTTTCTAGAACCTTTCAGACTGTTTAACAATTAATGCAAATACAGAAACTATTATAAATCATTTGTTAACTGTTTAGCACATCTTGTGGAGTCCCACAGGGTTCTATTTAAGGGTCCAGAAAACTTTGAATATGAATTATGTGCAATCTAATTACAACAGTAAAGAAGTAAAGTGTGGGCCTACATACAGGTTATAAAGGATAAAAGAGGCAGTCAGCGGTTGGTGTATGTACACTTTTGACTTAATTAGGTCATGTAAGTGACTGTAAGTAAGTGTTTAAGAGTTCATGTAAAATGGGAAGAAGAGAATTCATTGGAAATACTCTGATAAGACGCTTCATTGGAAGTTAATGGACTGTAGATAGAAATTTCACTGGAAGCTAAAGCGCTACAGGAAAACCCACCAGTCCGACAGATGGAATTTCAGTAATAACAGTGTCCGAACCCCCTACCACCACTTTGGTGTATTTTTCTTTCTTTCTTCTAGATAACCTTCGAGAAGAGAGATAACCTTAACCTGGCAGCCAATTCGGCCGTGAGAGGGGCATTTGTCACCAGTGACACTGTTTAGTCCTTAGGGAAAACATGCCGCAACAACACACACACACTGACCCACACGCTAACACACAGCTCCTACCAAACTCTAGAAAATCTTTGAGAAATACCCTGAATGAGACAAAGTAGTTTACTATTTGAACCTTATCTAAAGGTTCCTTACAACAGCTAAAGATGCCCCTTGTCTTCTCCTCTAATTGTAGAACTGGAACAGCAAGATTAAACCCACAACCCAAAGGCGCATTAAATTTGCAGGCTCTCTGTGGTTGGTGGTGCTTACACACCGAGCCCTGCCTCACACTTTTACCCTACATGCTCTTTCCTGCACTCTCTCTGTCTCACACACACACACATATCAAGAGCACTTTAAGCATCGCTAATGCACTTTGGTTTCACACACCATGTGTTTGGAATTGTCACGTGTGTAGAACTAACACACAAAATAATATTACCCAATGGTAGAATGTTTCACCTGCACACTCCTACAAACCTAACCTCAGAGACCACCCCCGCTTCCGTGTTTCACACAAAAACTGAAAGGATACGATCAGAATTATAGTGCTTATTTATTTTAAATTTTCATCATTTTAATTATAAGATATATATTTAATTATAAGAATTATAGAGCTTAAAATAAACATAATTAGGCAGAAGTTTAGATTTGACCAATACTTCAAACATACGCTGTACTACTGCACTAAACCATCTGCATCAGCAGACATGTACATTAAAAATCAGCCCACCATTCCCATATCGCTGCATCATCAGTAATGATTTACACGTCTGACTATTTACTTTGACCAAAAATAATAAACCTTAATTTATCGAAACCCTCCGAAACAACTGGAAACAAAGAAGAAGAAGTTAGTGCCCTGTGGATATGGAGGTAGTGTTCCCAACCCTAGTTTCAACCCTTTTCCACTTTCGGGGGGATGCTGAGCTCGAGTGATACTGACATTCTGACATACTGACATGATGCACAACATAACCCAAGCTTTGGCTAGCCAGGTTTAGCTTTAGCTTTTGCTCAAAAGGTTGCTTAGACTTGAAAAGAGGGCTGAGCCATGTTAGCCTTGTGATTGGTCAGGGGTGTGCTGACATCCGCTTTTGGGGGGAGAGCAATACTGGTAAGACAGCAGACACTTCTTAGACTTAGACTGGGAAGATATTCTTAAGACATTTTGTACATTTACACTGGAGGCCCCGAGGAGCCAAAATAACTTCATTAAAAAGAAAACATCAGACTTGGCTTCCCAGGGGCTTTAAATCATTTCGTTTGATATGGCAGTGTTTGTGAATGACTCAATGCCATTGTTTTGGGATATCCTACGAATCTTCATGTGAAGTGGGCGGACCTTCCGACAAGCACCTGAGCAGAGTGAAGATGTATTTACCAGTAAACCATCTGGCGTATACAACCTTCCAAAGAGAGATCAAACGCAGCATTAGACACTACATTCTCAGGAAAGGCAAGTTACTTGTGTTGTTGGGGGCTCTCCAGGGCCATGGTTGGGAACAACTGAGAGTCCTAGAGTAAATACACATAGTCTCCTAGAGCATATATCCATCTTAAGCACTTCCCTAATCACCAAACAATGGATTCTTTGGAACAATCTTTTCACCGTTTACTGGATGTATATGGTCAAATTTGGCCTCCATCCTCTCTACACTGAGAAAGCATCAGCAGAAAAGAAAAGAAGGTCGATCAGAAAAGTGAGACTCTACCGGCTGATTAAAGAACCAATTAGGCATAAAGCACACCTTCGCATTCACATCCGCCCAATATAATCATCTTCCAGTTTACCAGAAATAATGACCAGGTCCTATAGGTTCCTAGAAACCCACTCGTCCCGATTCCCTAAGAAAAGAACCTCATCAAAAGCTAAAGTACTAGCTCTTTTAAATTATGCACATTTCACAGGGGTCATTAATAATGATGAGCTTATGGCTTAAAAGAGTTGAGCACACACTGAGTAACCAAAACACCCTCCTCTGGAAAAGGCAGAATGAGTGAGCAAGATGTGAAAGAAAGAGGGAGGGGGAAAAGAGAAGAAAAGAAAGAGAAAGGCAGTGAGGGACTCCACTGGTGTCAGCTCTAAAATGGATTTGTTTTTTCTTCTACCGGATCCGGAATGCTCTCGCGGTCCCAAGAGAGAGTTCTCTCCATCTCTCAGCAGCAAACCAGTAAAAGGAGGAGAAAACAAGAACAACAGAGAAAGAACTGGAAGGGAAAGAAGAGACGAGTGGGGGAATAATTCTATTACTGACGCAGAAGATGAGGAAAAATAGGCCGAGGAAGAGCTGGGAAGAATGAAGATGGAGTGAAAGAGACAGAGACGGAGACGTCACGCGATGGAGAAGGAAGGAGAAAAAAGAAGGGAGTGTGTTCTCACTGTCTAATGAGCTGCCTCATATACTCGGTACTGCAATACTCAGTGCATGCGTTGCAGAGTCCAGTCCAGGGGTCAGTAAGATGCTTACATCCTCTGCAACATGCCCATTATAATGAAGCTTGCCTGCACTCTAAGATCTCCGGGCCACTCTCATTTAAATGCCCTTATTATTTATTTATTCATTTATTTATTTATTTATTCATTAGCAGCTCAGTGCTGTGGTTCTTCTAGAGCAAGGGTGCTGAAACATTTTGTCTTGGGGGGGCAAAATGCAACGTTTATGGTGGGCTGAGAACCAATTAAAATGAAAATATGTATTATCACACATATGTAAACACATTTCTGTTTTTGTCATCACATGGTTTTCAACCATTCCACATGTTACTAAAATACATATTTGAACATGTTATATATGTTTGTTTTCTCATTGTTTAAAGGGAGGGGCTAGGGTGACTCTCTGGTGGGCCAATTCGAACATTCTCATGGGTTAACTTCGGCTCATGGGCCACACTTCAGGCACGAGACGTTCCCTTACCTAAAAGTCTTCAGAGATGCTGCCAAAATCATCACATTTTTGCCTCAAAACATGTGTACCAGTGGTTTATGTCATGAAGAAACTGTTAAAGAAACGTTAGGGGTGTACTAGTGCTGGGCAATATGACCTCAAATCAATATGACCATTAATTGAACATTTTACCTCGATTTCCATTAATGAACCATTATATAAGCTGCTCAAGCTGCTCAGTTGCCTCTGTGTTTGAGGTCTTCTTCAGGTTGCTTCCATATCAGGGACTAGACGGGGTGCAGTCAAGTGAATACACACTCTGTGGTATGTTGTTAAGGGGACAGTACATGAACATGGGGAAAGTACTAAACACAATGAATGTCAGGTTTGATTCATTTTCGATTAACTGCCTAGTCCTAGGGTGCAGGCTTGACTGTTTAGGCAAATATACAAAACATACAACGCAAATCGATATGTCTTCATTTTGAATGAGAAACAGAGGCTGTGTCTTTAACTAATGAGGTAATACTACAATAGTAGATTGCTAAGAATTTGTGGTCTTCTACACATGCAGTCCTAATTTTCTCATCTCAAGTATTTTTTTCTCGGTGGACGATGTGCTCAGCTGTCAGTGAACAACACCGGTATAGCTGCTGACACACACTGACACACTGACATACACATACATGGTACTTATTTTAATCTTCAGGTGTAAAACATGTTTTCCCCATCCTAATTAGGAGTTAATTGATCATTAGGATCAGTGATCACTGTGAGTGCTTTATAAAGCGACTAGCTTTGCTTGGGCCTGCAATCAGTGAACTTGGCAGTGCACAGGTTGTTCAGTGAGGCACATCATAAAACTGTAAAAAAGGAGACCATTGCAGAACTCAGAAAAACACTGTGAACAGCTATCAGACTGAAAAGGTTACGAAGCAATTTTTAGGGTTTCACTGAACTACAATCAGAGCCACATTGTCCAAATGGAGAAAGTTTAGACCAGCAATCAGACTTTTGAGGAGTGGACAACCTCTCAAAATCAAACTGCAAAAAGAAAAAACCCAGGAACACCATCTAAAGGACTGTAAGCCTCTATTGCTTTAGCTAAGGCTTGTATCAATGACTGAATCATCAGAAAACCACTGAGTGAGAATGGGATCCACGGCAGAATAGCATGGTGGAAGCCAGTGCTGCCCAAGAAAAATGACAATGCTTATCTCAAGTTCCTAAAGAAAACACATGGATGATCCTGCTGAGCTCTGAAACAATGCATTATTAGCAGATTAACCCAAAGTGGAGCTTTATTGGCTGACATTTTGCTCCTATTATGTTTAATAATCGCAATAAAACACTTTTAGAAACAGAGAATGCTTTAGAGGAAGATATTAGCACACCATCTCCATGAACCTAACCGTTCCATTATCTCTCAGTATAGGGCAAACTTTCACGTATTGTTGTGTAATGTGGGCCTTGTGTTAAGTATGACTGCATTTTACCCACAGGTAAATTGTCTATTTCAACCACCTATCTGCATATGCATTGATAAAGCGTTAATAATGGCCCTCCACAGCACTGCACAGGAACAACGCAAGAACCACACAGGACTGCCATGACAGCGTCACTGTCTAGACTCAAGCAAGCTTTACATAGCCATGGACTGAGAGGCTGCCGTCCAAGAAAAAAGCCCCTACACCAAAAACGTCACGTTCAAGAACAGGTTTGCAGCCAACCACATAGACTAAAAAGCCTTCTGGAGGACAGTTCTATGATTAGATGAGACAACGATTGAGGTCTTTTGGTAAAAGTGAGGCTTTTAACCCCAACAACACTGTCCCAAATGTTAAGCATGGTGGTGGTAGTATCATGCACTGGGGCATGGTACACTGGACAAGATGGATGGAAGAATGGAGAAGGAGGACCACCTCAGAATTCTTCAGCATAGCCCTATCAAATGGATTTGTTTAATTGCCTTCCCAAAGTTTTGATCTCAACATTACTGAAAATATGTAGACTTTGCTTAAAAGTCATGTCGGTGCCAGAAAACCGAAAAATTTTAATTGATGATGAAAAATGATTTAATTGAACTCTCCTAATTCTGCCAAGAAGTGTGGTGTATTTCCAATCAGAGTTCTGCCAGACGCTTGGGAAACTTTACCAAAGATTATGTGAGCTGTATTTATGGATCTGACACTGTATGTAGAATTGGGAATCACCAAATTCACGTCCATGATGAGTTTATATGAATGTCTGACCACAACTGTACATATAAACCCAGCATAGACTTGGATCTATCACAACATCAAACATGCTGAGTACTGAGGATGTGTGTGTGTGTGTGTGTGTGTGTGTGTGTGTGTGTGTGTGTGTGTAGGATTACTGCTGCTCCGCTCTTGCCATGACACTCACAGCTGAGAAAGCCCAGATGCACCTGCTCTCACTTTGTGTTTGTGTGTAATCACAGGCAGTAAGGCCATGTTTATAATTACATAAAAAAAGTCCTTCTATGACGTAGAGTGAGTGCTGCTCCTTTCTTTATGAAGACCTCTTTTCGCAATAAGGCTAAAGGGGAAATAAGGTGCCGTTCCTGTGCAGCGTTTTGGGTGTCAGTGTGTGTGTGTCCTTCACAGAAAGAAAGGCCTCACACTCAGGACCCAGAGATGTGGCACTTGAAGCCACCATCTGCCTGTTCAGACAGTCTCCTAACCTCTCTCTAATGAAACGTATTCAGATGTCAGACGATTCCAATTAAAGCTATAGCTTTCCTTCCTCACTTTAAACGTAGTCAATCAGCCTAGACATGTTTGGTGTCTGAAGTTTGCTTCTTTAGTTTTTTTTATTTTTATTTAAGCTACGAGTAGCTAACAAGCAATGGGAGGTTATACCCATCCAAGTAGCATGGTGATAACTGCATGCCCAAATCACCACACAGTCTCTTTAAAACGTGTGGAGTAATTCAGTAATCTCTAATAGACTTTTTTATGTTGTTTCTGACACTGCATGACAGTGGTGCTCAATTCTAGTCCTGAAAACCTACCACTCTGCAGAGTTCAGCTCAAACCGTAATCCAAAACCCCTGTTCCAGGTAATGAAGGACTTCAGTCTGAATATTAGCCAGGTGTGCTGGATCAGACCTTAAGTCAAGTCAAGTCAAGTTTATTAGTATAGCGCTTTTTACAACTGTTGTCACAAAGCAGCTTTACATAATTAGTAATTAGTAAAAGAAAAAAAAAAAATAACATAAGAAGACATGAAGAACTTAACAGGGTAGATCTCCAGGACCAGGATTAGGACCCCTGCTCTATGAAAGTGATAATCTTTCAAAATTCTGTCCAAAATATCAATATTTTTATACATATCAATACTGAACAGTGCAATACTTGTTTCGAAACTATTCATATCAACTGTGCTTTCTGACACACATACACACACACTCAGGCCCAAACGATTTGACAACTGTCACAATACTGATTATTAGTAACTCAATTAAACAATCAAAGTAAAGAACAAGCCACTTATACATTCCTGTTTTTTTCTAAAACTATGAAAACAGGCAATTCCTACAATAGTAGGAAAATTAAAAGAACACTACACTTATAAATACTATTATGCACATATTTGAGATTAATCATTTAAAATTATAAATTAATTTTCTCTATAGAACTTAGACAACAGCAGTTTGGTTCTTTTGAGCCAATATGTTTTTTGTTATTATGCTAAAATGGTACACAAATGGTGCTTTAGAAAGGTTCCAACCAAAGCCCTTTTAGTTTTACATGGGGGGGGGGGGTAATTGAAATATTACGGGTGTATCTCATTGACATTAGTTCAAATGTGTCAATAATGTTTGCCGACAGAGCGCTCAGTAAAGACACCTGCACCTTTTACCCTCTCTAAAACGAGCCATAAAAACAACCCCAGCTTATATTAATCATGTCCAAATTGCCATGCTGGTAAATATCCCATAATTTATCAATTAATAATTTATTAACTAATCTAAAAAATATTTGTACAAATAATGTATTGTTTATTCTAAAGGGGTTTGTGTGTATGCTCAATTAATATAATGTAACCATAATATTACTAATAAAAAATATTTCAATATTTTTTTTTATCATCCTCTCTTTAAAACACATAGTATGCACTTCAGGGCATAAATGTGCAAAAAAAAAATCTTTTTTTTTTCTTCAAACCTAAAAATGCTTGACAAAAGTTGGAATTATGTAATCATCGGGGTAATATATATATTTAGTCACTTGCAAATGTAATTTTGCATCAATGTAGTGCAAGGAAAAAATAAAGAAATCTAAACCATTTACAGGCTGTAGCAACAGGCTATAATGTTAGCTTAAGCTATTTTCTTACTCGTACACGGCCATTAAAGTAAACAGTAAAATAGAATACGGCCGAATAACAGCGCTGGATAATGCATGGTGCAGCGTTATGTTACCATGACAGCAGTGGTGCAGACACTACTTGTTGTTGCAGAAAAATGCCCTGCAGTGCATATTTACTGATTCCTATTTATTGTAGCGTGTCCTATGTATTCTGCACCGGACACCTAGCCTAACAGTGTTTCCTTGTACTGTACAAGCAACCTTATTAAGGTTGCTTGTGCTTCAAGTGCTTGTGCATAGCAATGGTGTAACTGTGATAAAGCATCTCCACTTTGCAAAGCTAACAGAGCACCACACTGTTGAGTCTCTGTCCAAAATAATCCCACATTTTAGATGCTTCTGTGGGCAAACACTCCAGAGAAATCTGTGTTTTCAGTGGCCGCTAGTCTAAGACTACTGAACCCAAAAAAGTGAGTGATGACTTATGCATGCATTTAGCACAATGCTATTTGGTGGGGTATTAGTCTAGGTGTTAGGTACAGTGGAAATTGTGTAAATCTGACACTCTCGCTGAATAAAGTCTTTCCTGGCCATCACAAAAGCAGTAAAAACTTTTCTGCATTAAAGCTGTTGAATGACATGTTATCTTGAAGATAGCACTTGTTCAAAATGCAAATTTAGTGGGTGATATCAGTGAGTCATGCCGCCTTTTCATGGCACGACCCTGCCGCAGTCCTCTCCCTTTACTGAAACAGACCACCCTGTTAAACAGAGCGGGGCTCTATCACACACAGCCAAGGACACATTTCTGTCAAAGTCGTTCTAAAAAGGTCATTTCATTCATCTTATCTCCGTCACTGTCAATTGAGGGATAAGGAGATGGTGTAGTCAGCACAGGCCATATTAAGACGTCTGTGTGAGAGGAACTGGGTTAACAGGGCAGTGACAAATAGCCTGGCCCATTTTCTCCAGTGACTAATGGAGACCCTTTCACCTACCCCGGATTTAGGCTGGTCCATCGGGAAGCCGGAGGCTGACGGAGCAACTTCATTCACCGCTGAACTACTTCTGGGAGTGGACGACTCTTACACAGTCCTGATGAGTCGTTCTTTTTGAGATCTTCTGAGTGAACTGAACTGATTCTTTTAAAGATTTTGTAGTCCAGAACTGTAAAATATGTTAAACACCCTCATCACTCTCCAGTCACATTATACACATTTGGCCTTTGATTTTATTACTGTCTATGGATTGGGCTTTTCTTTACAAGTGGGTTAGTCTTGGAAGCAGGCATTCACTTAAACATGTATTAGACCACTGATTTTGGAGTGACGGGACTTCTGGCCATTAACTTTTATTAGCAGTCATATCATCAGTAAATACCACTGACCCAGTTCCATTGGCATCCATACCTGCCCATGTCATAACAGTGCCTCCGCCATGTTTGACAGATAACATGGCAGATCAGATCATGAGCCCTTTCTTTCCCTCTCCACACTTTTCTCTTCCCCTCAGTTTGGAACAAATTGAAAAAAAAATCTTGGGTTACATCTGTCTGACGTTTTCTAACATGTTCTTAAATGCTACCAGTGGATTGCATTTTAAGGTCAACCCAGAGACGTTATAAATGAAGAGGCCGGGCACTGACTGACATGAAAATGTGACTTCTTGTAACATTCAACGCGGCGTCTGTTTACAGATAAAGCCCTGCCTTTCAACAAAAAGCGCCAATCAGCTTGCTGGATACGCCCTCTAAACACACACACTCAATGTGGAGATTGGTGCAAGCACAGTAGCTGGGGTTTAAAGTCAGATTTTATCAGTGGTTTAAAATATGATTTTGAAACCTTGGATTTGACCTTGTTTTGAATATTCTGGTCTCTCCTCATTCAGATAGAAGTCTGGTCTCGTGTGACATGGCTGCCAAGTGTGCAGACCTCCCTTATATGAGCTTTTGGTAAACCCTGTACTTACATAATGGTGCCTCTTAATTATAGGCCATGAAAATTCTCAATTTGACTAGATACTGTTTTCTTACAAGTTCCTAATTCTGGTCAATGGAACGATTCCTGACACTACTCACTGTAATGTGCTGTTCACATGTCCGTGGATTGGGCTGATGCATTTTTTCTTTTCTATGTGGGTTAGTCTTAGAACCAGTATGTATTAGTCCACTGAGTTTAGAGTGACAGGCCTTCTGACCATTAGCCATGACCATTTCACAAACCACACAGCATGCCAAAAGGCAAAATGGCAAGGGTGTATTGTACAATAGGCTGTAGGGTACGACACAGCCAGCTTCCTCTGCCCCCGTCAGTGTTATTGTAAGAATGCAGCCCTTGCTTTACCAGGGACTGCTTGACACAGTTTTCCAAGTAGCTGCCTGTGCCTAGTGGACATGGGTCACTGCGAAGGACCTTGTTTTTGTGAAGTTTGTGTTACGACAGGACGTAAAGTCTGTATGAAGGTTTACAAAGCAGCAACACGCTGGAGCTCCCTTTAAATGGCCTCTTTGGCCAGTTGTTGTATCACCTCCACTTACAGGCACTTGAGCCACAGAAAGGCCCAAAGCAAACTTATTACTATGATAAAACCTTGCAGCATTTTATTTTCATTTGATTTTCATTTCAAAGGCGTATGAGTGCGGGTCTTATGATTATTATCATTCAGAGAGGCTGAGCAATTCATCTGGAACAGAGAGGTCCACTACTCCAAACCAAAAGCACTTCAGCTCAATCTAAACTGTGATACGAGAAAAGCAGATCAAAGGACAGTACACACACACACACACACATAGAGAGAGAGAGAGAGAGAGAGAGAGAGAGAGAAAGCGAGACAATTGGCATCCTTCCCATGTCTACCCTATGTTTAATAATGTCCTAATATGTAATAACCTATTAATGTTGTTGCTGGCTATATGTAAAACCTCATTAAACCTGTAAATTGCATTTCTTATTATTTAGCAATATTGCACTTGTACTACATGGCCAAATGTATGTGGACACCCCTTTTGATCACGTGTTCAGCTATTTTAGCGACTTTCAACATGGCACCTCAGTTGGTGAAATTCATTCCCTGATAGAGCTGCCCTAGTCAGCTGTAAGTGCTATTAGTGTGAAGTGGAAGCATCTAGGTCAGCTGTGAAGTGGTAAAGGCCCCAATTCTAGTTTCTCAAGAACTAATTTTACACCAAACCACTCTGTATTACTTTGCAAATTTAATCATTCAGTGACTATTATGAAAACTGGTGAAATGTTCCTTAACCCCTTAACACACTTTCTAGGTGCTTGAAGGAGTTAAATAGCCATAGTTCTCAAAGGAGGTGTTCAACATGAACATGTGGATATGATGTACAAATGTTTACCTACTTTTGCTCATGTAGTGTTCAACTGTAGTGCTCATGCAGTCACTACAGTTAAAAAATGTCTAGATCTTACACAGAGCTTGGCAGAGAAAACTAGGGGGATTCACAAAGCAGCGTTTCTTAGAAAAGTGGACTGTCCACTGTCCCTTATCTTTTCTCCTACCGACTTTGAATTTTGCGTTATCTGCTTAACTGAGGAATCCTGCCTCTTGAAACACCTCACATGAGAACAACATTACACAGCAATAACCTAATAACAAGACAGACACAGAAAGGATCCACAAGCCAAGGAATCTGATTGTAGCTGTAAAGAGGTAACAGGTAAAGGTCAGAATTTCTGGACACAGTCTCGTCTCAGATTAAATCACAGCACATCCATGTTCAGCAAAGAACAACGATGTTCGAGGCTAACTGAGTTTTCTATCCTTGATCAGTTTAGGTCTCAGGCGGGGCCACCACTGCACTGGCAGCTGGATGCGGAAGAAACATTGAGGACAGACGCTGGCCTTTCCCAAAGGGTCGGAGCAATTTCATTTGTCAGCTTACTCCCACTTGTAGGAGCCTCTTCAGTTCTGTTAAATATTTCAGAGAATCAGCATCACCCTGCTTCTCAGAGCATGTGTGGGCTGTGAGTTACATGGCAAACACAGGCCACCTCAGGAAATATGTGTGACCGGCAAAATAAACTCTCAATGCTCAGCCTTTTTCTGCTTATTCGGTGTGTGGGGTGTTTGTCTGTGTTTAGAAGTGTTTCTCTCAGGCACCTAAAGCAGTTTCTGATATTTCCTCGCACACAACTTCTGCCCTTTGCTTGAGGTAAGTACTTCAGCATTTTTTAGAGTGTTTACTACATAACATTTAATTAACAAGTAATTCCTTGTGTTTTGGAGATGCTCTGACCCAGTCATCTAGTGTCTGGCTTCTTCCCATTTTGAACACATCACCTTTAAGAACTGACTGTTCATGTGCTGTCTATTATATGTAGTATTTTATATTTAGTATTTTATGACTGGCTTTTACTTGTTGTTTTAATGTCTGGTTTCATAACAAAGTATGTAAATAAAAATGTTCTACGTAAAAAAAGCATAGCATATTAGCTAGTTTTATTTATCATCATCTCATTAGTAGGGATGTACCGATACCACCGTTTCTTTTCCGATATCGATACTAGATTTTCAATTATCTGCCAATATCAAGTACCAATACCAACAAATTTTTATTATTATTATTAATTATTATTATTATTATTATTTTATTATTGATTTTAATTTTTTATGCCAATTTTTTTATCTTATGGCAAATAAGAATAAGCTTGAAAGAACAGCATTCACTGGTTGAGTAACAGCACATTTGAAAAGTGTCAAAGCTATGAAAAATTTGTGATGGCCACAATGCAGAAAGACGTGCAGGTAGGGAAGCATAATTTTGCTAAGCTCGACCAAACAGCTTATTTTAATTGGTGTTTAAAATTCAGAATTTAGGAAACAAAAAGTGCGTACACAGCAATTTCCCATTCCAGTACATGTCTCTATGTAACAATGTACTAAACTTTAATGTGTGGCTTTTAAATAAGCTGCTCAAACTTACTAAGCTTTGGGTTTCAGGACCAAAAAACACCACAGGAAACAAAAAGTGCTGATGTTCCATTAAATGTCGGTTTAATGGTAATAACTATTCATGACTGGCTTTTACTGGTTGTTTTAACGCTTGGTTTCATAACAAAGTATGTAAACAAAAACGTTCTACGTTAAAAAAAAAAAAACGTCAGTAAGCTTCATGGTATCGGTGCTCTCTATTGCCAATACCGATACTGTGTGTAAATGCCGATCGGTGCAACACTACTCATCAGTATATGAAGCCGGGACGATTTCGTTAACGAGTGAATTCGGACACTTCCTCATCATCACCAAGCGAACTGGTCACCTGAGTGGCCGAGCTGCGTTTAAAGCACTGTACACACAGGAGCTGAATTCTGAATCAGTAAAAGCACTGAGCTGTTAATGGAGTCATCTCTGATCGTTATGTCGCTTAGAAACATAAGCCTCTTATTACTGACATCCATGGAAATCACTTGCTTAGCTATATTTTTTTTTACTTCAACTTATATTATTATACTTTATTTATTTTGTATATATTTTTTATTTTTTATTTTTATTATTAATTTCTTTTTTGTTATCTTTATCTATTGGTGAATGGAGGGACAGCAAAGTAAGAATTTCATTGTACAGCGTAACTGTCTGTTTCGGCTGTGCATATGACAATAAAACTCTTGAATCATGAATCTTGAATATGAGCAAAGGCCATTGACTCCAGCTTGTTCTGCTGTCTGTTGCTTAGTAACAAGAGACTCGCAATGCATTTTGGTCAACATTCAGCTGATGCAGTGAGCTACAATGCTGTGCATTGTGGGAGATTGTAGCGCTCTAAAAATAACGTACTAACTCTAATACTTTACGATTCGAAACAATAATCAGTAGTGCCCTAAAGCGTAAATTTTAGCCACTCCTAATTTTTGCTATATTATAAAAACGTATTACATCAAATGAAATTAACATGCAATAATGCAATAAAACATGTGCGTCACTTGCCATTCCCTTTACGAACCAGGTGCGGTCTGACTTTGGCGGATGGCGCAAAGTTACGGTGTAGGTGCGTTGGGCACGTGCTTGTGTTGACAAGATGGCAATGAACGTCTGACTGTTGACATCTGCCTAGGGTGTTTTCAGTCAGTGGTGCACCCGTGTTTTCTGTTACCAAGATAGTAATACCCAGAAATGTACGTGAACACACCTCATTTGGAGACCACTATACCCATCAGCGTAGATATATTCGCAAGCACTGTTGCTATTTAAACGACACAGGCGGAAGGCGCGAACATACACTGTTGGCGGGGTGTAAGATTGCAATGAGCTTCATGCAGGGTGTAAGATAGGCCCCTAACACTTTACAATCTGTCTGACTGTTGACGTCTGCCTAGGTTGTTTTCAGTCACCTACACCAGAAATTGACCTGAACACACCCCATTTCAAGACCACCACGCCCTTCAGCTTAGATTTATTGATAAGCAGCGTTGCTATTTATCAATGCAGGCGGAAGGCATGAAAATAGACTGTTGGCGGGGTGTAAGATTTAACTCTGTAGGATTTGGACTCTTTGAGGAAAATGGCAGACATACTCAGTAGTACCCTAAAGCATAAATATGGAGGCATTTTGGTCACATGTTACATTACTGACATATTAACATAAGCATATGTAATTATACACCCGCTACAGCCACCTCATGCAAACCACATGAAGCTGAGGCATCTCTAACAGACTAGCTCATGTGGTTTTGGCGCTCTATGACGCAGTTATCTACATACATGGATAAACGTGCGGACATACTTTACACCTGAAGATGACTCCTATTGTTTTTAACGAAACAACGTACTTTAGTTCACGTGTATAGAGACTTAAACAGTGTCAGAAACCACATAAGCAAGTCTATCAGAGATGAATTACCAGCTCCACACAGTTTGAGGGGAGTGTGTGATGCAGTTAGGGGTATTTAAATTCCTTTAGCCTCGTAGCTCCATTGCAAGACTTAAAATCTAGCAAGCTGATCGACTACATTGAGGTGTAAGGGGGGAAACTATGCCAATTTTATCTTTGGATGGCAGAGAGAGCCACTGTGCCAAGCTCCTGCACCCACTGTAATGGTCCTGAACGACAGCGAGCTGTGCAGCCTTCAGGCGGCCGATTCATAAGACGCTACCTGACCCGAAGGCTTCCTTGCCCCATTAAACCTTCAGTTGCCTTTGACCCACTATCAGTATTTTAGTGGCTAACAGTCTGGCGGTGGCGATCCGCTCCATAAATCCCACTCTTTCATTTCCTTTCCCCAGGTTTTAGAAAACGGATGGCGTAGTTAAAGCAGTGAAGGGCGTGAAAGAGATGTGTGGAGGTATAAGTAGTGTTTAACGCTCCATCGTCCTGACAAGCATCATGCTGCGTTAAAGCTTCAACGGAATCACAGTAAAACCACCCTAGTAGCCACCAACAGCTTTCTGGAAGAGGCTAACTGGATGTGCTAACAAACAGGCTTCCTCCCTTCCTGTAGTCAAAGGAGTAGTGTGGTTGTTGTGTTGCCGTGATCCATCTTATCCTAAAATGTGGTCAGTTAAGACATGTTTGGTGTCTGAAGTTTGCTTCTTTAGACGAGGAACCTCTTTAAACCTCAAACCGCAATCCATGTCAAAAATAACAAATCTCACTTAAATGTTTTAAAGAGCTTTGATTTAGGGTGTGAACATCATCAAATATCAAGTTTTACTCATTTCCCAATGAACTAGTGTGATGTCACAAAAACATATTTACATACGCTACCTGACAAAAGTATTAGGACACCTGCTCATTCATTGTTTCTTCCAAAAACAAGTGTACTGAAAAGCGTTAATCCTGCTTTTGCTGAAGTAACTGTCTCTACTATCAAGGCAAGCCTTTCTACTAGATGTTGAAGAACAGCTGTGAGGATTTGATTGCATTCAGCACTGAGAGCATTAGAGAGGTCAGGATGTTGGATGATCACCACCCTACCTCATCCCCAAACTCGTCCTAAACGTACTGGATGAAGCACCAACCATCATTACAGAGAACACAGTTCAATGCTGAGGGGCTTTATACCCCTCTAGGTATGTTGGACATCTTTTTAATCCTCCAGACAAGTATTTGTGTATGCACATATATTTATTATCTATACACAAGCAGAGGTAAACAGCAAGCATGATGCCACATACTCCCACCCATTCACTCTAATGTGAATTAGACCTGGGCTAACCTAGGCTTCTTTTGAAATAAGGCCCAATACAGAGCAGCCAATGAGAAAACAGACTGTTTATGTTTATTATATCGGGTCAGGGTTTTTTTTTATTATTTTAGAAGGAACATATCATCACTGCCATGCAAAAACCTTGTATCTCAATTTCTGTCCTTTTTTGAACGTCACCTGAATCTGCCAGTTGTTCTTTAGATTATTATTACAAGAAATTTATGCTAAATGGATTACTAGAATAGAAATGCTCCAAAATTACTTAAACATTTGACTAAAATCATTTTACACTGACATCCACTGAAAGTTGTAAAGTGTCAAGTTGACACTTTTGGAGATGTGGGATGTTTTTGCATAACAATGACAGTATGTAGGACATCATCTCTAACAGTCTAACGGTTGCTAATGTGGATTCCCACACTGCTTAACACACACTCACATCTCTTTTGCAAAAGTGGATCTTCTCTGACATACCTCAAAGAACTCTTTGTAGCTTCTTCAGGTTTTTTTTTGGAGTGCAGCTAAAAACAGTAGCCTTATGGCCTAACTACAATGAATTTATTAATTTTATATAGAAAGGTGGTGTCGGTATCAGTAGCTGGATCAGGAATTAAATAAAGTTTAATAAACACAGGTCATTTTAGAGCACAGTAGTTTTACAAGAAAAATGTCAGATCAGTATCAGCCGATACATAAAGTTCAATGACAGAAAAGTGGTGCTGTGCCATCTGTAATTCCCAAGCAAGCCCCTCTTCCTCAGTAAGCTACTGCACCAGTGCACCTATAATGAACATGCAAAGGCTTAGAGCTGAAGACCTTGGCATGACTAATGGACGACTGGACAGGCCAACTGAGTTCATTATGATCCACAGGAAACAACATGTGGCTCCTGTCTCTCCTTAATGCGCTTCAGAACTACGTAAGAATGAAGTCCGGATCAGGAGAACCGAGAGAGGAACCCGGTCAGATGTGTGGAAAAACACCAAGCCTGCACCACGCTGCGAGAAGTGCCAGAGTGCTGTGCAATGCTAGCATCCCCTGAACCAACCCAGTGCTAGAAAATGCATGGCTTATTTAGGCAGTTGACTGCAGCCAAGCCCTGGTCCATTTCTGCAGGGGTGCTACAGCGACAGTGCGGTGAGATGAAGGCGTGTAGTGCAGTAATGAGGTGCAGATGATTTTTTTACATTAGCATGATACACTAATACTGCAAAATTTGGATTGAGGCACTCCTCCTCAAAAACATCTGAGCGCGCGCACTCACATTCACACTCACACTCACCGGTGAACAGGAGGCTGTGGCTGAGACTCGGGAAGGCTGGGAGTTGTCAGATGAAGCTGTGCGTGTGCCGTATCGTTGGCTTTGACATTATTTTGTAGTTGTTATTTTAGTCGTCGTTCAGCTGCTCTGAAGCTCCTGGGTGGCGAACGATCCCCTCAGCTGCATCCACAGCGGTGAGCGACGGACAGCAGTGAAGGTGCTGCGAGGAGGGCGGGTTTGTTTTCCCCCCACCCGTATTCCGCCAAGCCCCGCCCACCTCCGCTTTAATTGGCTGTTAGGCGTTATTTACAAGCAGTCCGCCGTTCTAGAACCCTGCGCTTAGCCAATACTACTACAGAGGGCGTGGCCTGTTCGGAAAACGTGAACTACCAGCCAATTACAGTCCATGGAGGGAGCTATTATAGTACTAGCCAATCCGCGCAAAGAGGGCGGGCTTTTCGAGAAAACGCGGCTTGTTAAATTGGGTAGAGGAAAAAAAAAGCCAGTAATGTGAGAACTACAAGCTAATCACTGCTCAGCAGACCAATGGGAGAATGATTGACGGCACAGAAGGCTAGTAGTTACATGAGTAGTTCCATGAGCTGTTTAATAACTCTATATAACCCTAGCACAGTGGGCGGGGCTTACTGTAATTTGAGGTCAAGAAGAAAATATGATTTGCTTGCCAATCACCATACAGGGGCAGGGTAGTACAAAGTCATTGCAGAGGGGGCGTGGCTTGTCAGAATATGGGTGGGGTCCTGCTTGCAGTCCCTGGCAACCATTACACAGCTGACCCATTTAGTCCCAGTGGTGAAGCTGCGGATCAGAAGAAGCGATTACGGCACTTAATGAAGTTAAAGCCACTGATCCATAACTCTGAGATCATGTAGAGCAGGGGAGTCCAGCTCTGGTCCTGGGGGCCTTTAGTCCAGTTCTGGTCGTTGGGGATTCAGCTTCTCAGTTAAGTCAGCTATAAGCCAACTGGACAAGAGTTTCAGAGTTTCTGAGCACAGAGATGCTCTTGTCTGGATATTGTTGGGTGGTGGACCTGCTCACACACACACTCGCTAAGCCTAGTAATTCATTGTTGATTTCGATGTGGTGTTAAAGAGCATAATAAACATAAACCCACTGAACTAATAAATGAGGAGTATGATTTTCAGTCTGGTGGATCATGGAGAATGTGAGAGCTGATCATGTGACATTGTGGAGCAATGGTTGTTGTGATGTATTTGTCCCTGAAAGCTTAGAAAGCTGCTTCACACTAGAGCAGTTCAGACCAGTTACCTGGGGACCCGTCCACATCAGGCTCTATCAGAATCAGTACATACAGAATCATGTGGCATTCACTCTGAATATTTGCAACACAGGTAACACTAATGGTAACACACCGGTTTCTTGGGTACATTAGAGATATTATTGGGTTTGATTAAAACAATTTTTTTTATGTACTTAGGCCCCGCCCACACGTATATGGATAATATTAAACACTGAGGTCTTTGGCCTCCCATCTACATGCAAAAGCTGTTTTTGGTGACTGAAAACATTTGGTCACCAAAAAACATAATAATAATAATAATAATAATAATAATAATAATAAAAACGCTCTCCAAGATGAAGACTTTTGAAAACTCAGTTTTTGAGTGTTTTCAGGAGCTTTATTAAAACACTGACCTCACAACACCTGCATGTTTCTGGCTTAATCTCAAATACCTTCTTACTCCTTATGTAGTGGACTGCATAAGTCATAAAGGCACAACGACTGCAAGCAGATAACACTAGAGTTCAGATTTCGATATTTTTAATAAATGTTAATACTGTTCTATTACAAATATATAAATCTCTACTTAGACTTAGAATTTGTAATTTTGTGACTTCCATAAATACACTACATAGGGAGTAGTGTGCAATTTGTGGATTTTCGATGTAATATTTGGAATATCCGGATATGGATGGGGCCTAAGAGAAGCGTATACTCCACCAATTAGCGCCATGCTAACTGCAAGTCTAAATAATCACACCTGTTTACACAGGGACTCAAATCATCACATCCAATTTGCTAAAAATAATAATAAAAAATGATCATCTTGTGACATAATTCTGTATGTGAGAATGTGCAACAGGTAAGTTGGTGGGGAATGTTTACATATTTAAACTTTAAACATGACAACCAATAGGGTCGTCATGTTTAATAGGGCTATTACTACAGTTTTGTACAGTCAAAACATTATTACCCAGTTATAAAGGGTAAAAAAGTAAGTTATAAAGTTTAATTCAACTGTTTACACACAAAATAATCATGTAAGCAGCATTACCCAGCTGCAGTCATGTAGATCCCCGTGCACTAACACACCTGATTCAGCTCAGGAAGGATAACCGGCTAATGATTCGATAATGATATGAGTCACTGATCATGAGCTAATGATGTGACTCAGGTACAGGAAAACATGAAGCTTATCTTGGAGCTGGGAAACACTGGCTTAGAGCATGTCTCTCCTGTTTTGATGAGTAGCTGACTTTCAGTTCTTTATTCTAGATGTCTGTATCTATCTAACTGACAGTGTTAGCCTCACCTTGCTTAGATAAACTGGATGATGGCTGGCGAAATACCTACACGAATCTCTACCGAAGCTTGTAAGATTGTTTGTGTTTCGCTTGCATTAGCACAGGATAGAGTTGATCAAGCTACATTGTTGCTGTCATGGTAATAATGCACACACTACACAGCTGTAGGGCTTTGTGGACTAAGAGGATCTGGATGGAGTGACAAGGCATCAGGAAAAAGAGTTCTATTGGATTAGGCAGCCTCATAACCTTCCTCAGGACATTAAAGGCCTGAGGAAGCTTGGCTGGGACACTCCCTGTGGAGAAGGCTGCTGGTCGGTGTGGACTGGCTCTTCTCCTCACTACAGGATTCTGGACCTTTCTGGAAGCAAACTACTACACTAGAGACCAGCTAGGCTTTAAGCATGCAGCAAAAGTACTAAAGATGCCTTTACACATGCACTCATGGGCCATTTTATCATAAACACCTACCACTTAGGTGGAAAATATGATGATGTCAAATTTATCATCAAAATATTGTTTTCTGAGCACACTGTGAATATCATTAGACCTTGAACACTAGCCAACAACATGTTTAATTGCAAATTCTAGCTTAGCTTTATGGCCAGCATACAATTTGGTTTCATTTGAGATGATTTAGCAGGTCTATCACCACCGTGAACAGCTTTCTCAACCAGGCCAACCAGCATGACCAGATAGACCAAGCTGATTGACCAGCATAATCAATCTAACTGGCATGACCGATCAGTCAAACAGCGTGACAATCTTGACAACCAGCTTGATCAAGCTGGTCATGCTGGACCGCCAATTTGGTCCTACGCTATCAAACCCCAACAAAATCACACTGCTCCATCAGCTTGGCAGCATAGGGTATGTTTTCACTTAGATGACCAGACTTTAACCCCCTTCTTTGACCACCAAAGACCTGCTAAGACCATCTGACACCAGCTACTGGCAAAATATGGCCTTAGCTGCATCTTTTAGCAGGGCATAGTACCTCATGTAACACAAGTATCCTGATATTTGGATGCTGTGTGTGTGTCACATGCAAATATGCATATTCAACAATGGTAAGTTTTCCCCTTAGTAACAGCATGTGAAAGACAATTACCATCAGAACTAAAACCATTGTGATGTCACAAGAAGTAGAATGTTGTGACATCATATTTCAAAGAGATGAAAAGGGAGATAGTGAAAGCATAAAAAGACCTGCCTACCCTGTGTATCATGCCCTATTTCCATTACATAAACACTGAAAGCATGTCCACATACAGCGCATGATTCATTTGCCGTTGGTATTTGATGGGCCTTGAACAGAACACCTACCGTAGGCCTGTTCCATATAATCCCAAGAGAGATGAAATCAGATTAGGCAGGAAACAGTCACCATTTCCCTCTGGTCTGCTGCCAGTAACAGGCCGTCTGCTTGTGCTTGCTGCCTGCATGTTTTGGATGTGTGTGGATGGGGCTTTGAGCTTGCGGAGCCTCAGTAGTGTGTTTTCTAGGATCCAGGGAATGATCTAACATAGCCGCTTGCATTTAAGTGTCCTAGATTTGGGGAGTATTGTGAGTCACTAGAAGCATATTAAAATAGACCTGACAAACATGTTGAAGGAGGACTCACAGTTCATTGCACACTTCTCCAGCGGTTCAGACGTTACAAGGCATTAACACGGTTGAACACACAATCATCGTAGTGGGTCTACAAGGTATGATTGAAGGAATATCTTGAGAAAAGGGATAAAACGTGAGCTGCTTGGATTCACTGGCAAGAAAATAGACCATACTCTCCCACAAGATACCCTGACATGGCTTATTGTTTCATAACAGACCCAAGTGAAAAAGAGTTATTAATATCCAAGAACGACGCACGCTGTCGTGGAGCTCTCCTCCGGGGACAAAACACTGATTAGCATGCAGTTCATACTGAAGCTTGCAGAGTACGTCAGATTCTTTGTGTAATTTTTAACAGAAAGAATCTGTTGGCAGCAATCTGCGAACTGGGTTGTTGTTTTTTTTTGCTTGGTGGAGGCAGCTGTGTGGTCTGTATACAGCGTCTGTATCTTCTCATGGCTTCCCATCTCCTGAAAACAATTGCTACTCCTATTGTTCTTCCTGTTTTGCTGGCTGAAAGCATTCTGCATTCAGTGAAAATTGCAGTGCTCTGCAAAGGCCCCGGTTACTGGGTAATCTTGTTACATGGTTCAGATAAATAGCTCAGATTCGGCATCATTTAGAAGAAAGAGGTTGTAAAGGAAACTGGCAGTAATAACAGCAAGACGGAACAGAAGCCGTATAAGATCTGCAGAATGAAGTCCTGCTGCATTAGCTTGTACCCTTCACATTGCCCGAGTTTTCTAGTTGCACCACATGCCGCGATCCAGGTTTCTTGACTGTCATCACTTCTGGAGCTTCACTCGCTGGAGCAAATGGACATTACTGTGACCAACTGTAGCAAGCGGGCCTTGCATCAGCAGCATTTCGATCCGTTTCATCAGCAGAACCCCTGAAACAGCAGTAGAAATGTCTCTGCTCAGCCAAACTACATCTGGGGCTACCATATGTGATCGATATTGTCATTGACAGAGGTAATAGTAACCCTTGAACATCAGAGCATCTTCATGAACAATGACTCTACATTGCAGCCATGGGCACCGACATGGGTTAAATAGGGGGGAGTGCGTTTTAGAGATCCCATAGGTCTGACCCCAGGGTCACTGCTTCAGTGTTGGACACCAAAAGTCATACAGTGAGGGTGTCACTCGCCAACCTTGCCATGTATTACTTCAGGGTTAGCTGGGGCTGCATGCATTTACTCTACACACCGTGCTGAGAGGACATAGCTAGCTAACAACAGAATGGCACAAATATCCGGTAGGATAAATATCAATAAGACTCTGGAAATATTATATTGTTTTATAATATTATTGAGTTCAGAGCTTATTGTCAGTGTATGTCACTGAAATCAGCACAAGAGCTTATGTGCAGTAATGTGGACGCTCTACTGGGGCTTGTGTCTGCCTGGAGTTGAAATGGTGGTGCCCTCTGCTGCTCACACCACGCCACTACAGCAGACACAGCAGGATGCAATAAGTGAGCTTGATTAAGCAGAGATCTTTCTAACTTTCTGACTCCAAAATCATTTCACAGACATTATGCCTAGACAGTTTTGCTGGGAGAGGTTCTGGTTGTCGAATGTATCTTGGTCCCTGACAGCAAAAGGATAGCAGACTACTGTTGGTCCACTAACGGCAAGGCTGGGCGTCCTGGGCCGCCCGCTGGTGGTTAAGCATAGTATTAGTAGTATTATAGTATTAGTAGTATTATTTATTTATTATTTATTTAATACTATTATTACATAGTATTATTTTTATTATGCAAGCATTTTTTCAGCAACATTTTCTGAAATCAGAACTAGTTATTATTCTATAATCAGTCTGAATATTTGTGTTTTGCACTCTGTGCATCTAAAATCAGAGAAATCTGAGAAGGTTAAAGCCAGTCAGACAATTATACCTGGGTGGGTGAGCCGAGTGTAGACCAGCAGTGGCATACGGTCAGTGGGGTGCTGACCTTATCAAGCCAGAGGACAGATATATGCTCGCTATCTGGGATGTGGCTGATATACGTCTCTGACCACCTCCTGAACAGGTGTATGCGGGGTCTCTGGTTCTGTAGTTTTTAGAAATAAAACTATTGTGACATCACATCATCATAATTTAAACCACTGTGATGTCATTTGTAAACTATTGTTGCATCACAATTATAACCAGTGTGATGTCATAGAAAGGTCACCTCTTGTGGCACCACATCACAGAAACTCTTCCCTTTAATCTGACACCGTAAACACAAGTGCAGTCCCTCACTGATTAAAGACAGAGGCGAGTGTGTCTGTGTCTGCCTGTGCTGCAAGTCAGAATGAGGTTGCAGATTATTTTCGGTTCCTTCGGGCTCCGTCTCTACACTGACACAACCCTCAGTCTCTGGATCACCTGCTCCTCCTCCTGTCAACCTGTGTTATTAATGGGCCTGTCCTCCTCACACAGACAGCCCCATTAATAACAACAAATGTGATTTATCTCTGCCACTGAAGTTGAGGTGAAACCTGGAGGCCAGGCAGCCCTGAGGCCCTCCTGCTGTAGGTCTTTGGGGGCCAGTGTCGGGCATGAACTCCCCTTTACACTTGCTCTTACATTCCAACACACTCTTGAGTCTGATCCAAAAGTAATAACTCTTCCCACGCTTCCCCCGACATACGCTCTAATAGTTTTGTGAGTTATGAAAACTATTTATTATTGACTTTAAGCAATGCTACCCTAATTACGGTTGATTTTTAAACATATGGACATTTGATCTTCATTTGAACAATATTAAGAGACGGGGGTAAAATAACTAAACACGTAAAACTGAGGAAATGTCCTTTACAAAAATCCTTTGAAAAATGTAATTAATAGAAATGCACATTTTTAAGTGAGTTAGGACATGTCGTATGTGACTGTGCCCCAAATAAAACTTTGAACTGGATTTATCTGTTCAAAGCTCATTGTTCCAAAAGTCCTGGTCTTGGTAAACCTTAAAGGGTTACCTTAAAGTTGAAAATCCAATGTGTGTGGTCTCTTTCTGAAGGAAGAAGCTGTACTTCAAATTCAGCTGCAGCAAGAGCTACCTGTAGGTCCCATGATTACATTTTAGGATTGGTGGAGACGTCTTCACACATCTTGTGCTCTGCTCTTGGACTAAAACTGCTAGGACCTGACCGGTCTATGTTGGCAGTTGTGGCATTATTTTGTGGACAGAGATTTAAAAATAAATATTACCCCAATAATAATTTTACCCCAACACTTGCAAGGTGAAGACCCACACACTTCTCTTCTGGCACATGTGAAGCCAGCCAATGCCTCTTTTCAAACTGCCGCTGATACAGCACCATTAGGTAGCCAGTGCGCTTGGAAGGAAGCTGTGAGAAGGAAGCACCATCCACCCACCCGAGAGAGCGAGGCCAACTGTGCTCTCCTGGACTCTGGCTGCTGTTGGCAAGCAGCATGACCCAGGATTCAAACCAGTGATCCTCAGATCATACGGGCAGCACCTTAGTCCACTGGACCACTCTGAGATCTGTGTGCCTCCACAAGTTATTTCAGAAGACCTCAGAGGGGTTTTTGGATCTTGTGATGATGACGACAGCAGCATTCACTTCAACAAAACCAAGAGCTTTAAATAAGACAGTCTTGTCCAAATCCCTCTCTAATGACGTTCTAATCACCTGCAGCTGATTCTGATACACTTTAATAAGTGTATAGTAAAATGTGGGGGTGTCCTAACTTTCTAATTGGCCAGAATTGAGCATTTCTATTCATTGGATTATTAAAATAATTTATTTGGTTTTATTTGCTATTAGTTATGTTACCTCCATCTCTCAACATTGTTAAAATGAAGGTCTAATGTCCATGTTGCTGCTGTCCGATGAAAAACATGGATCTCCATTTTTGTCCGTTTGTAGTTTTCTTCATGGTTTGGACCCTGTAGCTGTTCTGTACACTGCGCAATTCATTCTGGATAAATGGACTAATAGAAACGCTCTAAATGACTTTAAGTAAATGAGTATTTGACTATATTTCCTTTTACAGTCAAGGATAGTTTTGCCTTCTTCTGTAAAGTCACCGTTTTGGATACTTTTTTTTCCAATGGACAGCGACCACACGTTTAAATACATTAAAAATATGTTAAAAAAAAAAAAATCCTACAATAAATGTTTCATAAATAAGCAGAGGGAGAAAAAAACAACAGTCTTTGGTTCTGCTAATAACTTTATTTAAATAAGACACAAGATCTCTATTTTGAAAAATATGAAACAATTAGCCACATCAGGCCAAAGAAAATAAGTTGTGGCTTTTTATACTGTCAGCTGAGGACAGTCACCAGACACAAACATCAGACATATGTACAAACGCTATGCAAGCTCAGTAGCCAGTGCCACAGGACACCACACGGCCACGATAAAGTAAAACGCTACAAGGCTTTTGAGGAAGAAAAAAAAAAAGATGATGTTCTTGACATTAATGATAGTCTAACTTTGCAAGAGAGTGATCACTACAGAACACCGGGCTGGACAGAGGACAGGAGTGTGTTCAAAGCTTTTAAGTGCAGTGTTGTTTTGCAAAAGCTCTCTTCCTCAAAGGGGGGAAAACTGTTAATGTGGACAGTCTGTCCCCTCTATAAGCGACGGTCCTCGCCTTCATTGCGCATAAAGCCCTGCCACCATTTTTGGGCACACACTCAAACGGGTGGTAGATAGTGGTCACAACAACCCGGTAATTTATTGCCATTGTGCGTGAATGGACGAGCAGGCCATGGCCTGACCTGCGAAATTCGTATTCATGCAAATAAACGATGGCTCGCTAGCATTATGCCAGCAATGTGCTCTGGTCATACCACCACCAGTGCTGGTTTCCATATCGGTTGATGGCTTTATCAACAGACTGCATGCTGACTTGGCTCCAGAACCAAAACTCTGTGGAATGGAGAACTGCTGTTCATTCTCTTCAAATGGAAAGATTACGCCGTTTGGTTTGTTTTTTTTTTTCCTCCCCTACTAGACGAGACAAATAACCTCCGTTATTATTGCACACATTTAAGTTAACCAAGATAACAGCAGTACCAATCATTAAATAAACTACTGATCACCGATAATAAGGTGCGGAATAAAGAAAGGAAGAAAAAAAATGCATTATGCTCTTCTTAAAGCCTTTTTGTCTTAAAATGCAACAAGTCGGTCGCCCACGTGGACATCGATGCGTACAATGGAACTTGTGGGGTGTTTCCTTTAAATAATTGAACATTGTTGGTCTTGGTCAATACTGTACAGAAAGCTGTTTATCAAAGTCTGTGAAATGTTTAAGAAAAGAGCCTGTGTATCATTCACCCACTTGTGAATGTGGTGGTTGTGAACAGGGGAAATAACACCCACCATTGATCAATGACTAATAAAGCAGCCCACACCTGCATTAAAGGGAATTACATCACATTTTTCTACATATCCGCATCATGAACTCGGCAGGATGTACAAGTCATTCACAGTGGGTTTGGTGTGAAACGCTTTATTCTAGAAAAAAAACCCATACCAAGTCAGAACTGTTCACAGTGGCGGTGAATGGAACCAAGATGTCGGGGTTTAAAAGGTCTGACTAGAAGCTTAATGCCTCTAAAAGCTCTCTCTCAGAAGGGTATTATAGCAAATGGTCATGAATGGGCTGTGTGGGGTCTGAGACACCATTTTACATCAGTTGTGAGAACTCTTGTTTTTTAATTACATCATTGAGGAGGGGTACATGCAGGCACTGCATGGCAAAGTAGTCCCCCAAGGTAAACGTCCCGCACCCCCCAGGTTTGCAGGCTGGGTTAAGGTAGTAAATCGGTCATAGCCGGTCTCAGTTCCAGTCACCACCACTGCGAAGGAACGTAAACTCACTCTGAATGACACTCTGTTTACAAACTCACTGATTGAACTGTGCAGGATCCTGGAGAAATCTGTGGAACTGCCCTTTTAAAACACAAGAGTCCAGGCTGGTGGACGAAGACAGCGACAGGAGCCATGCAAGACAAAGTGGATTTGTTTCACACACAGCTTTTTATAGTGCACCTGTACCACGTGCACAACACTGGAACAGTCTAGGCTTTCAGCAAAACCTGAAACAACAACGGTAATTAGATTGAATGAGCTTCTAGACGAGATGTGGGAAAGGGCACTCGTGTGGTCAACTGTGAGAGGGACGACACCCTTCACCCTCCAGTGCAATTATAATGCACACAGACTCTCGAACCGGCCTTTCTGCAGGCAGCCAAACTCCAGCCATTACTGCACTTCTGTCACAGTGTCTTTCTCTCACCCTCTCTCTCTCTCACTCACACAGAGATACATTCTCTCTCTCACTCTCTCATACAAACACACACACAATCATCAATCCCACTCCCAATCTGTTCAAGAGCCAGCGGCCCTGATGCACTTACAACCTTCTAAGGCAATGCGGGAAGGCAATTACACCAGCAGATACTGTCAACCTTACAAATTTGTTCCTTATAGATCGATTTGCGTTCCTTATAGATTATGCCAAGCTGGCTGCATCTGCCCCTCCATCACAAACGATGCTGCCCGCCTGCCTCAGAAAGCTGCCAGTGGGGATCAATGGCACTCCTCCATCCATCTGAAACTGCTGTAACACGAAGAGGCTCCCAAACATTCAGGACTGCTCTTCCGAATGTGGAATGTCGTGAGTAACTCCGGAACCATTTCCGCAGGGTAATGGAAAACTGACAGATGCGGGGTGGGGGGTTAATTTGTGAATGGATACACAGTACATTCCTAATTACCTGAGTTTAGACTCCGAGTGACACACCTGAAGCTAGGTTATAAACGGATACTGTGCAATAATTGTGGCAATATATAGATAGATATTTTTTCCCCATTTCATTTATGAACATTATCTTTTTCTTTTCTTTTTTTTTTTTTTTTTAGTATTTTTGTTATTTATTTCTTTCTTTCTTTTTTTTTTTTTTTACTATTTTTGCATTGGATGTTTTAAAAGTTTAAAAACCTGGACAAAGTGTAAACATAATTCTGAAGAGTATAATCTCTCTCTCTTTTTTCTATAACATACATAAAGTAATATATGGTTTTCGATGCAAACAAGCCTTGTTTCCTTTTATATAGATTATCTATAGATATAGATACAGATAGAGCTTATTCATACTGTGGCTGTTCAGTTTAATCAGTTTCAGATGCATGCCGCTGACCCAACTAAACCCTTCTCGAAGCCTGTTGTTATTTTCCTAGTATATATATATATATATATATATATATATATATATATATATATATATATATATATATATATATATATATATTAAATTTTTTTTTTTATATAGTTTTTTTCTCCCCCACCAAATGCCAGCATTACTGTGTTGTAGCTGAAAAGGACGCACCCCGCTTTGCGCAATCTGATTGTTAATGCAGATATGCAGGCCGCTTTGCTTAAGGTCCAGTCACTTAACAGGAGGCAAACCTCTGGGCTTGACAATATCTGTGGAAAAAGAAAAGGAAGGCAAATCCGAAATGTTTGGAATGTGACCAAATTCAACGTCAAACGCTATATTGTCAGTCCATAAGTGTTTTGACAGTGAGATTTTTTCAGTCTTATTAAATTATTATATATCTCCATACACAATCCTGAAATGAAGCAATCAAGATGTGGTTAATATGCAGACGTTCAGCTTTAACAAAAATTACAGTCATTTTTCTAAGATAGTCCCTCCATTTTATGGACTCAAAAGTGGACAAACGAACAATTATATAAAAAAAAGGTTTTTTTAATAAATGGATGCAAATCCGGAACCCATAGACATCCCTTGAGATGCTTTACTAAGTCTTTACTGCAGCCCATTTCAGTCGTTGCTTGTTCTTTTAAGCTATTTTAATAATGTATTTCTAATTGTACCCCATTTTCCACCCAATTTGGATGGTAAATTACCCAATCACAGTCCATGTGAACTCGCCCGATCACTAGCAATGCCCCTAGAACTAGGAGGATGAAGGCTAGCACACGTCTCCTCTTACACATGTGAAGCCAGCCGCTGCCTTCTTTCAAACTGCCGCTGATGCAGCCTCGCTAGGCAGCCACTACAACAGTGCTCCGATACAACAGCTAACCGATGCCTGTGCTGGCAAACAACACACCAGGAGTGATGTGGGGAGGAGGTGCCATCAACTCACCCCTGAAAGAGTAAGCGTGCTCTCTTGGACTCCGCCTGCTGATGGCAATTGTGAGCCTTTCTGCCTGTAGCTTTGTCTTCAGTCTCATGAATAGCTCACAAATCAGAACCTGGAAGCAACTCCAGACCTTTTATCTCTTCAATTTGTCACTGGAGTTACAAGGAATCAGGCCATGTCTGGCTATGAAACTGCTTATCAATTCTTTGTCCAATTATTTTGGAGCCTGTACAAATGGAGGAACTATATAAAAATGGAAGGAAACCCTAACTGGTTAATGCAACAGTTCTATCAAACCCCTTGAATTAAAGCTGAAAGTCTACAGAAAAACATTCCAAAAATGTCCCACTGTCCAAATATTTATGGACCTGACTGTAAAAAAAAAGAAAAAAAAAGAAAGCTCATTCATTCTTCCTTTGAACATTAACAGTGATCTTAATTTCTCACTTGCATATTTTGAGGTTCATAAAACCAACATCCACTCATGCGCTGTGTTTGTGCATTAATTTTATATAATGTATCACCAGATTCTCCAGATGCTGTTCCAACAACAGCCTTTGTGTTTCCACAAAGCGTGACATCAGCCCACACTTTCACCTTTAGGTTCATCCCTGTCAGTCAACAGTTGCTTAGAAGAATGGCGCGGACATGAAGGTGGTTGGTACTGGAACGTTATTCTGTGTGTTCAGGACCTTGTTGCTATGCCATGCAGACAGTGGAGTTTTCAGCACAAAGATGGAACCCTTCCAGAGAGGATGCGGGGGTTGGTGGGTGGATGGATGGATGGATGGATGGATGAATAAGAGGCCCTCTAGGCAGCCTGTGGTGGGACAAGGGTTATCGAAGATAAACAGAGACCAGCTCCGTGCAAATCTAGCTAACTGCATAGTTCTGAGGCTGGGCAGGGCATTCCGAAGGCGCCTCCTGCTGTTGGGACGGAGATGTGGCGGGGGACTCTGGCGGGTCGTCTGTGCTGGTGCTGGTGGAGACCTGAGTGGGGTGGAGGGGTGTGTAGACAGGGGGCGCTTCTGAGCTGGGGCCGGCCCCTGGGTCGCCCTCCTCTTCCTCGGGCTGTGAGGCAGAATGCTGAAGCAGAGAGCCGGGCAGTTTGACGGGACAGAAAGCCGAGCCGGTGGGAATGAAGTTCACCTTGTTTTTGTCTGGGCAGGAGAAGAGGGGGACTGCAGCTGACTGTCTGGACCTAAATGAGAGGGAACACAGGCCTTTAATGCGGTACGTGTGGACGACTCCACTGTTTTTCGACAAGCTCTCTTGCATGAAACCTGCTTGAAACTCATTAACAATAGAAGCCAATATGCAGGTGCTAAAGGTTCCAGTGAATAATACTTACAAACTGAGTAAATATGGAAGTTAGTTACCAGCATAATGGCAAGAGTGTTTTTACAGGCTCCATCGGATCACATTATACTAAAATACTGAATACTAAAAATCTTAATGAAGGTGAAAGTAGCCAAAAGTACTTTATAGAGCTGGAAAGTTTTATTTAAATATGGCTGTATTATCTATCCGATCTTGAGATCACATGATACAGTAGTTTCTTTTATTTTCATATAAAATCAGTTATACATTTATAAACTTACGTCATTTCCTCAAACACTTTGATCTTCTCGCAGCCTTCTGGAGGCTCCCGTTTGAACATGTAGCTGTTGTTGGGTTTGGGAGAGGAGGCAAACTTTGGTAGCGGGGAGCTGCTGCCGCTGTCTGCAGTCAGAAAGCGCAGGATGACAATTGTACATCTATACAATTCAATATTTATTAATTATAAAGCTATGGTCAAGTTCAGAAACAGTGAAAATATACATCCAAATCCGGCAGTTGTTCTTTATGTTGTGTCAGAATTTAATAATGAATGGACCAACAGAAATGCTCTCTATATATAATGCTGCTAAACTAAATAAAATCACCTTGACCTCCACTAAAAGTTAAGGTTTTTAACCTTTCCTGTAAATTTGCCATTTTCAAGATAATAGTTTTTGCATGCCAGTTGACAGTGTATATACACCGTCACTGCTCCAGAAGTCGGAGGCTGACCTTTGTCTCGGTCCTCGAGCAGCTCATCTGTTGAGTACGGGCTGCCGTCGTGTGATCCTTGTGGGCAGGCAGGTGAAGGGCACGGAGAAAGGCTGGAGCAGCTGCTGGAGCGTCCAGGCACTGAGGGGGTCTGAGTGTCCACACTGCGGCTACTGCTGCTGCGCTGCTGAGGGGGAAATGGAGCACGCCGACCATCAGGGACCTCAAGGGCCTGGGGGGGTTGAGAGAGTGAGGACACAAGAGAAAAATCACATCACTGATCAAGAAGGGTGATAAACACAGTCCTCACATTCAGTGATACACTGTCCCTTTAAATGGTTCTCAAAACACCAGTAATACCTGCATATCCTAGCTGTCAGTCACTTAATTAATTTAATCCCCTAAATGTTGTATAAAAAAAATTAGCAGAATTTACACAAAAACATGTCAAGTCATACATTTAGAAAATAGCAGAGCTTTGCATGCTTTACCACTATATTTAAAGCATAGTTAAGCAATACGCCACCTGAGACAGTAATTTCATTACGGGTTAGGGTGTTCTTAATCACAACGTGGAGTAAAATTTTTCTACCTCAGTAACACACATATGTATTTGCTCTTTATATGCTCATATGCCACATAGTGTTGTGCTGCTCTATGTTACACCATGGTCTTGAGGTACGTTATTTTGTTTTATTATGTACTTATATGTGGCTAAAACATCAATAAATCCACTTAACCTTAAACAACTGAATTCTGTATTAGTACACCAAGTAATAAAAACAAATTGTGTGCTGTTAATGGACTGTTCTGCTGCACACAAGGGCCATCGAGGGGACTGTTAGATTAAAGTAAAAATAAAAGCAAAAATAAGGATTTGTATGAAATAAGGAGCTGACAAATCATTATCTTAATAACTAGAGGAACAGAAATATAATATAGCTAAAATATAACTGATTATTAGGGTACATTGTGCTCCATGCGTGTTAGGCTTTGGATTTTCTCAGTGATTCGCTGTGAAACTGCAATATGAAACCTGCTGCAGCATTAAACTATCTGCATCAGTTTGTCCTGTACTCTCCATATAGTGCATACAGGATTGTACACTCAGTAGTGTGTGTGTGTGTGTGTGTGTGTGTGTGTGTGTGTGTGTGTGTGTGTGTGTGTATATACCTTCAGCTCTTCCTTCTCTCCGTTGTCTTTGATGAAGACCTTCTCCAGTTCGTGGTTGATGCCCTCCATGCTGCTGGGCACTCTGGAGATGGAAGGCTTCGGCACAGTGATGTTGGACAGTGGCATCTGTGCCGGCTTCGACATGGGGAACTGCAGGAACTGAGCACAAAGTGATACAAAGCAACAACGGGTTAAAATTTAGTTTATATTCAGACAGTGAGAAGTATATACAGTTGTATGCAAAAGTTTGGAAACCTTTGGCCAAATGACACATTCAAGGACACACATAATACACAATATTTTGGCAAATTCTAATGTACAGTTACTCTGTCAAACATTGGAAAAAAAACAATTGTGTGTGTGTATGTGTGTGTGTTAACTGGGCTTAGGCTGACAGAGATGACAGAAAAGTGCATGTTGGGGTGTGTGTAGGTGTGTGTGTTTGCTTGTGTGCTCACTGTGTTTTGGCAGGCAGTGATGACTAGTGTGCATGTTGAGGTATGTGTGTACGCTTGTGTGCTCACCGGGGCTTGGCTGGCGGTGCTGTGAGTGGTGGTGGTAGTAATGATGCAGCAGTGAAGAGGAGACAGATGCTCTCTGCCGTCTTTACCGAGGCGACTTCCTCCCTGCTTACTGCGCTGAAGCTGCAGCCGGAGCTTGGCTATCTGCTAGAGGGAGAGGGAAAGTGAGAGAGAGAGAGAGACAGCGAGAGAGAGAGTAAAAGAGAGATAGGGGGTACACATTTAGTGTCAGGGGATTATTATTTACAGATGCAGTTGTTAAAAAACAAAAAAACAAACAAAAAAAAAAAAACTACTGAATGATTGGGGGGGGGGGTGTCACTGAAGATCAACTCATTTAGTTCATTCGAACAATGTTTCGCTACTTTAATAATAATAGTTTATTTCTACAAACATAGAAAGTTATATTTAATTGTTATGTATATTGTATCACAATGCTATAATTTTGCTATTTTACCCACCCTTAGTGACCGTGGCATTGCAAACTATTGATTTTTGGCCGGTTTAAAACCCCCTGCTCCATCTCAAAGGCCAGTTGTCAAGCCCTCCATGAGTTAACCCTAGGGCCAGACCTATATATATTTACATATCCACTATCAATAATGATAAAGACTGCTTTCTTCTTTTAAATAAAGAAAACTTATTAAATAATCTTTACAGATGTAACACCACTGACACTGCAATTTAGTCCAAAACCGGGCATAAATCCAATTATATCTACTGGCCCTAAACCGTGCAGCGTGATGGCCATTCAAGAATCCAGACCATCAAAACCAATAAAGGTGCTGAAATACAGCTGTACCACTAGGGGGCACTACTAGACAAAAAGAAGCAACAGCCCAAATGAGTTAAGGTACACCAAGTAAAGAGATCTATTGGTTTATTGCTAACATCACATACATGTTTGAATGGAATCAGCTGCATTACAATGACAATTACATATAGAGTTTGTGCTCATTACTGATGCACATGGATAAGGTAACCTGGTGTCCAACGATTTTGGGTAGGCTATTCAGCAACCCTTCCAATGCATGGTTCTAAAGAAGCATTTTCGCAAATGTGAAGCTCAATTTAATGAACCCTCATGCAAAGCTTCTTAAAAACCTTTAAAAGGTTCTTCACACTGACTTTAGGAGCCCAAAAGAGAGTGGATTCTATGCTACCGCTTGATGAACTGTGGCACCGCTGATCAGTAAAGCAGAGTGATCTTTTATCACGTCTAATATCAAACACTCTCTTCTGACATTTCCCCCTCACACACACACAGGCCGTCAGCAGATTTTGTCAAATATCTCGGCTCCGGGCCTGCTGATGCCGCAGACCTTTAGCTTTCAGCTTTCGCCACACTCCTCTTTCTCCGATAACCATTAATTCTGTGAGTTCCTGTTTAGCACCCACAGATATACAGTAGCAGATTAGATTTTGACAGCTGACATCAGTTATTCTGCTGTTTAGGGGTAAATACGAGCTCATGAGAGCTTGTATTTTGTTTTTGGCTCAGACTCTTGATCCTATGCAGCTGCACAACTGGGAAAAGCAAAGGAGACCCTCCCTGTTTAGTACTGCCATAACTGGTGAATAGAAAACATTACATCAACATGGTTAAAATAAATGCATGTAAAATAGATCCAGATCTCAGCTTTAGCTTGAGAACAAGTCTTCTGTCTGAAGAGAACAGAGAGTTAATGAACAGAAATGCTTGTTAATGTTAGTATTGGACTAAAACCTCTGAATAACTTTCATAGTATGAGAACAGTCTCAAACACAATAAGAGGAAGAATTGTAAATACCATAAATCTGATATCCTCAAATTAATTATCATCATTATTACCATTATTATTACTATTATAATACCCTTAAAGGAATGAAAACCGGGTTTTGTTTGAACAAAAACTTACAAACAATAGTTAAAGCCTCAAACTATGTAAAATGTCTCCCTTTTAAGTAGGAAAGCTGCACATGAAGTACAACTTTTTTTGAACCATTTTGTTTTTAGCTAATTTATTACTTTTAATATTATATATTAATCTGCTGAACATGTTCTCCCTTAATCTATTGACTGTTTTAAACACTGAAAATAGTAAGAAATTGGTGGGATTCTCTGTTCGACTGCATACCCCCCCCCCAGTACTGGTATCGTACATGCATAACGTACATGGAATGACACCACAAGCCTCTTCAAACTAGTATTGGGATTAGTACTTCAAGTTAAGAGGCTAGTTTCTTTGTTTTGCAGACATGCCAAGACAAGTCTGGACAAGTTCTGCTCTCCTGTCCTCACACTGCTGGTAGAATTGGTTAGTCACTATTTCAACACTTGGTTATTTCACTATAGTAACAGTAGTGCAAGAAAAACACTCTGCTAACAGGATCTTGCTTTCAGGAAGCAATCATTGCGAGTAGAGTGTTGAATGAGTGTTGCATGAACAAGCAGCTTGCAGAAAGAACAGCAGCATTGAAGGTGGTGTAAATTACATTTTAGCCACGTTAGTTTACACCCAATATTTCCTTCGGGCCTTCTTTTCCTACTGTGCTACGGGGGAAAGAGGATGTTTTTGGAGCCAACTGTTGTTACTGGAGCCAAAGCTTTAGGCCCTGACTTTAAGACTGACCCCACTCTCCCCCTTGGATGTCCAGCCATAAGCCATGCCTCATGGACCATGAGAGACAAGGGTCGTCAAGATTACTTGATTAAAATACCTGACAGTCCTTCCTAATTAAACTACAATGATTATTAGGGGTGTAATGGTCCACAAATTTAACGATTGGGACCTCACAGTTTGTTATAACCAAAAAACGATGTGATTTTTGTCTAAACGCTAAGGAAAAGATGAATTCATTGAGTAGGAGCAGCAGAATTGATCATCATTTAACTTGCTGCACAACAATGCACACACCGAGTTCACCCTATTCTACAGAAAAGACAACACCACAGGGAGTTTCATCACCTCAATCAAGACCAAAAGCCCTATATAACAAGCTATGCTTGTTTTTATTGTGTCAGTGGGGATGTTTGAGGCTCTGTTTGTGCGTGTTGGCCACGTCATTAAAAAGGAGCAAACTACATGGAAACCCGTCGACCCCGTTTAAGGTTCTTTGGGGACAAACCAGGATGCACATAGACACACATTAAAAAACAGCATGTAAAGCGTCTCTGTAAAGTTCTCACCATCATCTCCCAGCCCATCAGCTCTGCTTCACCATACATTTTCTTTAACCTACTCATTTTCTGTAATCAGCATCTTACTCATCATACAAGCTTGTGCGTTCTGCTATGGGCAGGATGAGCTGTACTGATGCCATATTCATGTCCATATGTTCGGTCTGCAACCGTGACAATGTTTCAGTCCGTCAGTGTGAAAGCCTGAAGCCTGTGTGAAAGGTCCTTTAGTGTGGCATGTTGCTCACTGCTTTTTCATGCCAAGGCCCATCTGTTTCTACTTTTTTCCTCGGTATATTGTTCTTTTTTTTTTTTTTTAAATAAGTAATCAAATAAAATAATGACCCTTAATTGTTTTGTCTCTAATTCACTGTTAAATGCTAGAGCGAGCATCACATGATAGATTCTCTCTATTGTTTAAGATGATCTTAATATTATGCCCTTGCTATTGACATTACTGGAAATGTACTGGGGAATCGCTGCAGACAAAACAGCACTATTTCGATTCTAGTCTATCAGAAAGACGTTTGTGGCACACAGCATAAGTGGTGATTTATATAGACACAAGCTTCAAGTATGGTCACATATGCAACATTTCCTGTCTGCAGCAACCATGATTCATTTCAGGACTGGTGTACTTGGTAGAACTGACTTAGCAAGTTCGAGACACAAGTACAAACTCCCGAGGACGGGAGGATGCTGTATTGTATAACTGGAACAGCGGCGTGGTGCGTGAGCCATTCTGGGATTTTTGGCTCTGCCAAGTTCACACAAATGA
This sequence comes from Salminus brasiliensis, assembly GCF_030463535.1. Classification (NCBI taxonomy): domain Eukaryota; kingdom Metazoa; phylum Chordata; class Actinopteri; order Characiformes; family Bryconidae; genus Salminus; species Salminus brasiliensis. The sequence goes on from NC_132880.1 coordinate 28,494,406, forward strand.
CGTCCTGATGCATCCTGGATAACACGGGCAGAGCAAGAAGGCATTCGGACTGTACTTGTCTAGATGTGAACTTCTGAATGTATTTGGGCTGCGACTGATGTACTTGCTGCAATAGTACTTGGGCAGGTTGAGAATCGGCCACGGATTGCATGAGCACTTTGGAAATGGTGGAGTTTCCGTGTGGAACTCGCGCTTGTGAAATCTTCAAGGTTCTGCATTAAACATTGATCAATTTTCGCACAAACCTCTGACTACACGTACACATCAGTTAGCTACTTGCACTAATCAATGGTAACTTTTTTTTTTTATTAAGGCCTGATGTACTAAGCATCAGTTCCAAGCACAAAGCCTTCAGCATTTAGCATTCAGCATTCAGCCTTAGCTGAGCACACCACCACACAACATTCTTAAAACAGGGTCCTTCAACAGATTCATTGCTGGTCATCTACTGACCTGTAATCTTTGTTAATCATTTATTTATTTATTTATTTTTTAACTGCTTGACTTTATGGGGGAAAAATCAGTTTCTTGAATAATGTTTAAAAGACCTGCAGAATTACTCAGATCATGATAGTGATGGTAGTGATGGTAACATAACTAACAGACTAAGTGAACATTGTGCACAAATTGTGACCGTTTTTACTGCTTGACCTTGTGGGTGGGGATGGGGGGAATTATTCCTTTCTTTAATATTTATCACAGACTAAATTACATCAGTAGCGACAGACTCTTAAAACCTTCTATTCAGATACTCTTCTGTACCAAATACAGTGATTTTTATTCAACATCTGCTGCTCTTCATCTAATAAAACCAGTCTAATTACACTGTTAGTAATGAAACCTGCAGCTGATCAGTGTTTATTAAGCACGAACAGTATCCTCGATATGCTTAGAAAAGCATACTGTGGATCAAGGTAAGATCACGCTCTGAAATTGCCCACTTTTTTATGCACCAGCACAAGCCCAAAATTCCCAAGTCAGTGCAACTCTACTGTTTAAGCGAGGACGATATTACGAAAATAACATTTCCATGAAACCCAAAATTAACCCTGACGTTCAGTTCGCTCATGGGGTCACAAGCTAAGTGAACATTGTGCACAATTTTATAATTATTAGTATTTTTTATTTATTTATTTTTTTACAGTTTTTACTGCTTGACCTTATGGGGGGGGGGTTAATTTCTGACATGACGTGTTGTGACACTATGTTGTAATGATTAAGTAACCTTAATAACCTCTTACCTTTTTCTCACCCCAAACACTGAACAAAACCGCAGTCATGGGATGATTTGCTCATGGGGGAGAATGCAATCTGTGGCTTGAGCCTAGATTCTATTAAAAACTACTCATGATTTATTTGTAAGTGCTTATTAATTTAGAAACCATGTGACAGTGATGAGGGGCTTAACGTTACAATGAGAAAGGCCAGGGTTTGAGTGAAAAAGGCCAGCGGTTTTTGCTTCAGTTGCAGTGCCAAGCTGCATGAATGTGTTCAGAATGGATATGTTTACATTCACATTCAAGCCTGTTTGCACTGCCTTACATTACATTCCAACCACTCTATATGTTTATATTACAAGGGAAACTCCTCACTAATCCAGAGGAGTCTACAGCATCTGCTGAGCAGAGCAAAAGCAAACAACAGGCACCAAGAAAAGGCTTGAGGCTTTCAAACTACGACCAATCTGACACTCCGAGAGCAGCACTCTGCCCAGCTGTTGGAATCACACTCGTATTAGCAGATGATTGCTTTTTTATACTGTCGTCAGATTAGATTTGACAGACATTTAAGTCTGATATTTGATGTGTTTACTGAACTCCAGAAGAGCTGAACGTTTAGGAGACACTGGACTACTGCACTAACAAATTTGCATTTGTAATCCAACAGAAATGAGCATTCTGTTTCTCTGTGATACTCATTCAGGTGGATGTATTCCCAATAACGCTGGGCGATATGGTAAAAATACTATATTAAGATATTTAAAGTCATTTTTCATATTTATCCTGATGCATGTAAATCACAGACTAAATACATCAGTAGCGACACAATCTATTCAGATACTCCATTCAGACACCCTCCCATACTGAATACAGTGATTTTTATTCAACATCTGCTGCAGCTGACCAGTGTATATTAAGCACGAACAATATCCTCAATATGCTTAGAAAAGCATACTGTGGATCACAAACAAAACTGATCACACTAATATTGCCCACGTTGTAAATGCACCAGCACAAGCCCAAATTTCCCAAGTCAGTGCACCTCTGCTGTTTGAATGAGGGCGATATTACAAAAATAACATTTCCATAACACACAAAACTAACCCTGAGTTTCAGTTTGCTCACGGGGTCACAGACTAAGTGAACATCATGCATGATTTTAAACCAATTATTCAATAAACCCTAAAGCATCAGTCTGACAACAACTGCAAATGGTAAACTCCTCTGAATCACAAGCGAAAAGCTTAGCAAGCAAAATAATCGCTTCACCACAGAACAAATCCAAGTCTTGCGGACTGAAACTCCACTTATAAACATAAGGACAGAACTTATAAGGACAGAACGCTGTATTTAGCTTTTCCTGCAGTTTTGGATTTGTAGCTAAAGGTATTAAGGAGCATCAGAAAGGTAAAATGTGGAAGGGCCTGCTGTGTTTAGCTTGCTAGCCAACTAATCTAAGCCTAGATAGCCGGCTAGGAGTCTAAACACCACAGCAGCCACTGTACCTACCTAGACTGTTTTCCAGGTAACTGAGGCTCAAATTACCCAGGTTTAGGGAATAAACCCTCATACCTGAGAACACAAATGGTCTTAGGAATGTTTTCTACTGTTTTCAGGTCCATCCAGGTTTGCTTGCTCTCCCTTTTCATCATTCTTAGCACGTCAAAACTAAGGTGGACTTGGATTTAGTGGACACAGAAGTGTCCAGGCCCTTACATCCCGCCTGGTTGTATTGTTCGGGAGTTTGGAAGAGCAGAGAGGAGAAGGCAATAAATTGTGTGGGGGGGGTGTGGGGTGAAAGAGGAAGTGGGTTGTTACAGGACGGCGTGGCTTATCTCCTCGCTCGCTGTGCAGGCCGGGTGGGGCTCACAGCCTGCGATAAAGCTGCTGGCAACGCAGCAAACGCTATGCTAGCATACCGCTAGTGGCGCAGGAAGTCTGAGGCCACACAGGAAGTTATATATAGCAGTGAGTCGCACTTTGGAGGGGGTTAAGGAGATGGGTCTGGGTAAAAGGGTTTTATATCTGACCTGCTCTCCCGCTCTTGCTCCCTCTCTGCGAATGTGACCGCTCTACATACGAGCAGCTCTATCCTGCTCTGCACAGATGAGATCATTACATAGTGAAAAGTGCTGCTCTCAGCTTTTTTTCTTGGGTGACAACGAAAGCTCCATGAATAGCAGCAGGAAGGATGACCACAGGCTCTGAGCTTACCACACACGCACTCACACTCGATTGCAGATGTGGTGCGCATTTCACACTGTGCACAAGCTCTATACCCGATAGACGTGCTGTCTATGGATGCATAATCTTGTGTGTGTTAAAGCAACATTACGTAGGATCTGCATCTTTAAACAAAAGCTTCAAAATCACGTTGATGCTCCACGGACCTGTAATAGAGAGGACAGCGTCTACATGATGGCTATTCTGGGCTCGACCCCCTGCTAACTGCGCTAGGTCATATTTTTGTAAATTCCTGTAGTCCACATACTTCTTTCACCTTCAGTGACGGCCCTGTATAGCTCATCTTGTCCAGAAACACATTTAATTGTGTCCATCTTGAGGGATGGCTCAAAGTGAGAGCTCCACTATCCGACAGTAGGGGGAGCCCAAGAGCAGGAAATACCAATTCTCGCATAGTACTGCTTTAAGTACCTTTTATACCAGGCAGAGTTGCCAGAAACGGCCCTTTATGACCCGTTAACGTATGAATCTTTTTCATTTGGCATGTGTGACCAGGGTGCGGTAGTAACGGAATACATGTAAAATCAGGAGATAAAAAAAGTAACTATTCAATTACAGTGAAAAGGTAAGCAATTAGACTGCAGGTCCATTTTAAACATGAAGTGAGTACAAGCAGGATTACATTACAGACACAGATCACAACACAGATCTGTCACACTGTAACAGCAGCAACGACTTTACAGTTTACATTCAGGTTGTATTCGTTGTGCCCTTTCCCACCATATTTGACCATGACCATGAACAGATGCACGTATGGTGAGATGCTGCGGATACTGTGGTTCCTTGTGACTGACTTTCTTTTTAATGTCTCACCAGCTGAGTGCTAATAGCGGCCATAGATTAGCGTGCAGAGATTAGCTGACTGCTGGTTGCAGTGTTGTCCGTAGCTTGCCTGGCTTTCTGTTGCTAGATGAGTGTGCAGGTGTGTTCTCTTTCATCGTTCACTCAGTATCACCCTATGGGAAACACTCCCCATCTGGGTGATTATGGAAATACCTACGGCACCACAACTGGTAGCTAGCTGACAGACCAATCCCAACAGTGATATGGGACCACGCAATGCCTTATGTACACATTCTCACTCTCTCCCGTGAAGACTTTTCCTTTCTTTTGTACCTGCTCTTCTTCAACACTGTTTGATTCATGACTTCATAAACTTCGAATATTTCTGGTTTTGCTGACAAGTATGGTTGTTTGCTTTATCCATGGCTCTTCGCGACTCACCAGCACAGATGGGAACTAGCGCACCAGACCAGCACGGACTGTCTTAGACTTAGGAATTCATGCTGGTCTATGCTAGTCCCGCCCCCCCCCCCTCCCCTCCAGTCAGATGTTTCAAGACAACTTTTTACAATCTTTTTACATTAACTTCAAAAATTAATTAATTTTTTATATATTCCTGTGTTGTTTTCATTTTGGAGGCAGGGTTTCGTTTAAGCACTACTATATGATATATAATACTACTGAATGATATCAGAAAAAATATAAAAGACAAGCAATATTTTGTTGTTCTGCAATATATATTGCGACAAAAAAAAACACCAACAAGCAAGCAAGCAAAAAAAATAAATAATAATAAATAAATAAATAATAATTTTGTCCAGATTTCACCAGAGGACCTTGATCCAACACAACACGATATTAACAATGCACTCGGCATATCCAAGACTGTTCTAAAATAAATTATATGGCATATATAATCGGGTAGATCGGTTATGAAAAATTATAACAGTGACATTTTTTTTTTGGTCTCAAAAAAGTTGCAGTGTCATGTAAGGCAAATTAAATGAAACACATCATGTCCTGCAATGTAACATATTGCAGTGTCAATGATGAAACGATATATCGGGGCAGCCCTAGTTATATACAGCAGTAGACAGCGGATTGCTATGTATTTTGCATAGAAACAGGACAGTTTTACGTGCAATTCTGTTTGTCTTTATTGTAATATGCGGCTTTACAAATACAAGTAATCTTAAAGTAACAGAAAGCAATCAGCTGAGTACCTAAATATAGTTATCCGTTGGGTTATATCAGGTCATTTTTAACAGGTAATCAGAAATCTGTAACAGAATGCATTTTTAAAGTAACCCTCCCAACCCTGCATGTGACCAGAATACACACATTCAGTGTTCTTGCTGGCTTAAAAAACAAAAAAAAAAGTCCTAGAATTTTGTGAAGGTTCCAAAGTCTGTTAGCCAGTAAATATCTTGTCGTTCACAGCTAACAGTGAAGGGAAAGACTGCTATTAAAAAATTCTCCCTCTCTAAAGAAATATGAATTTCTGAGGCTGCTTAGAATGCCTGTACCTCTTTTAGCTGGTCAGCGCTGCCCCAGGACGCAGAGCGCTGGTGTGTGCTCCTCAGCTCTCCCTCGCCGGTTTCTTCACTCCAACATCCAGGAGTCTGCCAAAACACAACAGCACAATGTGTTTTTGCACATCAGAGACAGAAGGAACAGAAAACAGTAATATCGGTCAAGCCTCACAGCGAATAAGAAGCCACCGTTTAATGGGACACTTTAAACCGCAGGTGCTTTATTCATTTATTATTAGACTTGTTATTTAGTAACTGCATCAGTAGTTCTTCGACAGTGGAGCGTAACGTAAGCAGTATGAATAGGAATCACTACAGACCCACAATATAGAATCGCTCAATAGCTGGATTTCAAGTATTGTGACATGACATATTGCAATGGGTGATTTATTATTAATTAACATTCTTATCCAAGCAAATCTACACATTCTTCATCTGAAAAGGTGAACTGAATACACAACTAGTAGTCAGAAGATATTGGTCAGTGGTCAGTAAAGATATTGAGAAGAGTACTGGTGTGGTACCAGACATCTTTGTGAACCCCAGACACTGTATGGATATGTTCAGTATCAGCAGCTCCTGGAACTGGGAATACTGGGCTTCCCTGAGAATATATGCAGTAGACCAATGCTACCCTAAACAGTCTGCTCTTTTCTGATTAGATACTTGTTGATATTCCTGTAAGTCCTTTCTCCATTGCATGAAACCTTGGTGTCGCCTTGACCCAGTCTCCCCTTTGAACCATATATTGAATCTGTGACTAAGACTGGCATATTTCCATCTGCGCAATATTGCTAGACACTGCCATATGCTGGCTTCTAAAGATTTCTGAGATCCTGGTGCATGTCCTTATTAGTCTACATCTAGACTAGACTACTGCAACTCTGTTTCATGGTCTATCTTTCAAATTGCTTCGCCCTCTCCAGAATATTCAAATTGCTGCAGCTATAGAAGAAATCTGCCCACCTGCTACACTGGTCACACACAATTCTAGATTCATCTTGTACATTAAAAGTCCTTCACAAGTTTTAGTTGTACCTAGGGTCAGGCTTTCTACTATGGATTAGGGATGCACCGATCCAATGTTGGGATCGGATATCGATCCCGATATTAACAAAATTAACTGGATCGGGTACCTGGTAATTAGGCCGATCCATGGCACTGACCGTTTCACTTTAATTTGGTGGTGCGAGACTGCACTAAATGTGCAAATAAATAAATGACAAATGGCAATTTATTATGTTTTTAATCTATGTGTTAATTTGTTATATTATATAAAGTAATGTTTAAGCCAATCCTGATGCCTTAAGTCTCTCCCACATGGTGAGGCATACAGTTTATTAATTCAGCCATGGTTTAGGACTGGTATCGGGTATCGACCAATATGCAAAGTTTATGTATCGGTATCAGAACTGAAAAAGCTGAATCGGTGCATCCCTACTACGAATGGCAGGTCATTTGGTGTTGCTGCTCCCTCTCTCTGAAACTCTTTATCTATTTGCCTTTACTTTACCTTGAGCATGTAAAAGGCTCTACATAAGACAAACATTATTATTATTATTATTGTTATTATTATTATTGTTAATAATAATAATAATAATAATAATAATAGTTCCTGTCCAACACTAGAGCTGGTCTATTCATCTACACGAGGGATGTTTAGAACGTTGGCCTTGAGTAAATAGATCAGCATCGAACTTGGTCTAGAAAGCATTTTTATATACATCACTATTCTTTAAGTTAAAAGGCAAACATTTCATATGATCAAAATAAGGCATTGTTTAGCGGTTTGAAATGATAACTGTAGCTACATTCTTAAATATATGCATGTTAATGTAAGACATTTTATTGGTCCATTACTCAATGTAACAGCTGATGCTGCTGTATAAAAAAAAAAAAAAAAAAAAAAAAAAAAATTATATATATATATATATATATATATATATATATATATATATATATATATATATATATATATATAACACTTAATTGTACAGAGTCAATTACTTGAAATCTGTCCTCAGAACACTCCCATTCCCTCTCAACCACAAGGCATATCTTCTTGGCTAGTATGTGAAAGGTGCTATTTAAATCTCATTACATAAAACATTATTATTATTATTATTATTATTACTACTACTACTGTTATTTTTATTATTATTAACCTTCTGGAGTTCAATATATCATGAAAAGCTTGAAATAGTGGTCATTTGTTGGATACTGACTAATCTGACCTACATATAAAATACATCCCTACAGTTTAACATACAGTATTATCGTCCATCTAATCAGTGCCAATTCTTTTTAAAAAATGAAGCAAACAGCTTTAATGGAGTAAGGGTGACCTTTCTAGGGAAAACTACTATCAGCTCTGTGAATTTGGCACTGCAGTGAAAACACAGATTCCCACCACTCGTCTGCCATAAACTTTAACACTTGAGTATGAAGTGAATGAACCTGAGAGAGCTTGAAAAATGCCACAGCTCAGCATGATTCATGAGTTCTTATGCCCAAGCAGACGGTTATAAAAAGCAGCAGACATCTCTTAGTGACCTGTGGGTTGGCCTCTGCGGGCAGGAGGAGGAAAAAATCTTTTTATATATATTTTTTATTATTCAAATAGTTGTGCTTTAAGACTTTAAAAGGGGTTATGTGGTCTAACAAAGGCCAAGGGGAATGTCTCAGTGTGAGTGTTGCTCCATTTTGGCTTGCAGAGAAAATACATTGAAGAGAAAAATGGGGAGGGAAAAAAAAATGAAGTCAGCAGGCCAAACATGAGCACTGAGGAAACATTTTTAGCAGTGCTTATGGGGGTGGCTGGGCTGCAGCACTGGCCAGAGGCACATCAGGTCCAGACAAACACTGGACTTCTTCCATTCATCTACGGGAGGGACGTCACATATCAAAGGCTGGCCTTTAGTAAACAGACCAGCAGCAGACTCGGCCATGAAACAGAGAAGCAATGCTGTTTTATATCTGATTACAGCACTACTCTTTCAGCTCTTCAACAAACGGATGAAAAAAAAGATCAGAGCTAAGCCTTGTTTAGCTGTCTGAAACCACAAGTTGAGCCAGGTTCTAAAACGTAATGCATGCTAAATGTAAAACATTTGTAAATAAACACTTACTTTGGATACTTTTAAATATTACAAACTCAATTACTTAAATACTGAAAAATTTCAGGTCACTCAATAGCAGTGAGTCAAAAGGCCAGTTATTATCCACTGCGGTTACTAAATACACCCACTTTCAGCACGTCACAACCATTTCTGGATTAAGACATACCCACTTTGACACTGATCAGCCTGACATTAGTACCACTGGTACTGAGGAATACTAAGTACCCCCCCTCCCCCAGGATGCCACAACAGATCCGAGTATTCGAGGCATGGGCTCCACAAGAGCGCTGAAGGAGTCCTGTGGTATCTGGCACCAAGACGTTAACAGCAGATCCCTTGAGTTATGTAAGTTGTGAGGTGGGGCCTCAATGGATCACATCACTGAACACTGGTGGCTCCATTCTTGGAGCACTTTTGGTACGCACTGACCACTGCATACCAGAAAAACCCCACAAGATCTGCCTGATGTTTTGGAGATGCTTTTATCCACACATATACACACACTTACACTTCGGCCCCCATTATATATATATATATATATATATATATATATATATATATATATATATATATATATATATATATATATATATATATATATACACACACACACACACACACACACACACACACACACACACACACACACACACACACCAGTGCAAAGGCATTACCTTGACCAGCAAGGTGGAGCTACAAGGTAAGGGTTTTGAATACTCGATAAGTGCACACTTGGTTGTGGCCTCATTCGCTCTTGACAATCTAAATTTAGTCTTGTTCTAGACCTGGATCACAGCTCTGAGTATCTTTAGAACTCAACACTTGAAGCCATTAACAAATTCACTCAAACTTTCCCCCACTTCTGATCACAGCTTCAATCACTGGTGTTGCTGCCAAAATGGTAAGCTTGGAAAAAGACGACAGCCATTTACTTTATTTTTATCCCACGCCTACTTTACTGTTGTGATTTTGCTGATAAAAAAAGGCTGAAAATCTTTACCTACCAAACCAACGTTCTCCAGCGTTCCCATTCCCTTGAAAACATCACGTTAATATCTGTGGTATGTGGACACACCATATGCTTATTGTTCAGGGGTCACAATCATCCTATTCCTGTGAGTATTTCTGTTAAATCAAGGCATTCATATTACATAATATCGGTTTTTAAATAATACAGGCCAGTATCCAACCAGGTCACACTGCGAGTTAGCCATTGGTGTGGTGAATGCAATATGGTACACCATAATCGCAATACTATAGTGTTTCGTCCATATTGGGTTGCCCTAGTAAAACTCGTCCAAGGGACAGGCATCAAGATGGGATCTTAATTAAGAAGCAGTAAAGCAGACCATGTCGGGTAAACTTGCAGATGTGTAAGGGGGTATCTTTACTCTGTGCATGTGTGTTTGGTAAGCAGAGCAGAGCCTGTGTGGCTTTGGTTTCTGTGAGCAGTAGTGAAAACAGGATGCATGAGGTCATGTGAGATGTCTCAGAGTGACTTTCTTCCACTGGTCTCATAACCTGGAGTTCAAGTGGAACCAGGCTTCTTAAAGCAACATCAGAAAGAGCACAGCCAGAACGGCCAGAATGAAGAAAAAGTATACAACGTTCCTCATCTAGACTGTGAAGATACTGGCCATGTATAACTTCTTTAATCATTTGACATAAATAATTAAAAAAGACATTTTGATTACAGTACTGCCACGTCAACTGGCACATGTCTACGTTTCTCAATATTTCTATTAATATCCTTGCGAAAATACAAACATTTCCTCAATCTGTAGAGTCCGACCTTTGACCACTGCATCTCACTGTGCCTCACGTCCGGAGTTACGAGGCCATGAATACTCTGCGGATTTGTGTGTCCCTCATCTGCCTCTCAGCAGTAATTGGTTTTGCATGAAACTGACCAATGGACACTCAGAAACTCGTCTTCTTGTCGTTTATATGCACTATTTTAGTCATACATTCCACTACTTTCGTTAAGCTAAGACTCTGGTAAACCCATTTCATACACCAAAACAATTAATCCACTTAAGCAAAGGTATGTTTTTAGATATAGATATATGAAGATTTTTTCAAATCTGAATTAAAATTTTCAGGTTTAGGGTTTTCAGGTATTCAATTAAATAAAAATTTTTGTATAACGCTTTTCACAAAACGAATATGGTCACAAAGCAGCTTTACAGAGATCTATGTCCGAGCCTCTTTTGAGCAAGCTAGTGGCAACGGTGGCAAAAAAAAAACAAAAACAAAAAAAAACTTCCTTGGGTCGAGAGGAAGAAACCTTGAGAAGAACCAAGACTCAAAAGGGGAAGCCATCCTCCTCAGGTCGACACCCAATAATAACAATAATACGCAAAACAGGAATATAAAAAACAATAAAACTAACCTGAATTAAGAAAAAAGTGGTAAGTGTGGTGTCAAGCACATGAACAAGAGGAGTATCTCTCCATACAGTGCTCTGGGTCAGATGGGGTCACTTTACAGAGAGAGATGAGCTTGTTCTGAATGTTTTGAAGTAAAAACATGGAAATTAAGGTTCTATGCAAGTGTCTTTAAACAGGGTTAATAAAATACAGTCTGACCATTCCCTGGCCATTCTAGATACCTAAACACTGCAGCATAATCACTTCATGTGTTTCAGGTGTGTATAGTGGTACACAATCAGAATTGATGTCTTTTGTTGGCTACTGATATATGTGAAATAACTACTTTACAGTGTTGTGAAAGTGCCGTGATTCGGTTTTCTGCAACACGTATATTAGCCCAACTTGCTGTTCAGTGAAAATCGGAGGCCGGTGGTAAAACAGAGCATTTCTGTCATGGTTTCATTTTGTAACCAGTCATAATTCAACATTAAAGAGATGGTGGGAGAGTTTTCCCCCTCCATGGCATGGGCCAATACAGCAGAAAATAGACAAACCTCTTGAGGAAAAATGGCTTAAACACGGTCAAAGCATTAGAACCACAGACGTCACAGGTTTTCATTTTCCACTATGAAACAGGTCCACGCTGCAGACATCTAAACTCTAAATTCTGAGAACACCCCAGGGTATTACGCTAAAATGGTAAAACACAAGAAATCAGGCTAGTAATCAATATGTTTATTATTTATTTATAAAGTGTGTTTTTATGGTTTTAATTTACAAAAAGTTGGCATACATGGCATCATGGTCATTTACTGACCGGATAATAATCTACTAATTAGTATTAATATATTAAAACAGTTTTATATTATTACAATATTACAATATGTTAATATTTAAAAAGGGCAAGCATGGTAAATGAAGTATTTGAGCATTCATTACCTTTCATAAACGTCTACACACAGACACTCCCCCCGAAATCCCCTGCTCATGAGCCAGAAGCTCCAGCAGAAACAGCTCTGCTGAAAGTGGACATGTTCAGACACGTCCGGAAACACAATGCAAAACTTTCCCCATCGAGCGGGACAGAGGCGGCTCGCCGACAGCCGTCAAATGACGCGCAACAGGAGACTAATAAAGGAGAGAAGGAGATAAGGAAGAAGAAAGCATTTTGACAGCAGACCCTCTGTCTAAAAACTAGACCCTGGGAGTCTGCAGAACAGGAGCGAGTGCACAAACTGCCACAATCAGGGCTTTGTGAGGCCGGTAGGCAGAGCCTGGTTAATGTGTGCCGAGGGTCAAAAAGGTCATTGCCCTTAGAAAAACAGTGCACTCTAGCAGGTGCTAAATCTCACTCTGACAGAGGCAACAGGTGGCAAATGGGATTGTGGGAGTGCGCTGATCAGTAACCAGGTACACACCTGGAGGCAGGTGAGGGTAAACCACCTTTTCAGTGAAGTCAGCACCTGCCCACATCTGACCTGCATGGGTTTAAGAGTTGTTTAAACAACAGCCTGGTCAGAAAATCTCCCCACTTACTCCAAATATGGTAGAACAGCATGACATTTCGGTGTCTGACGTTTACTTATTTATATATGAGCGGAAGCTTATACCCAACCAGTTTGCACTGTGTCATTGCACATTATTTTCAAATTTTAGATGTGGTGTTAGACACAGTATGTCTCAACTTCACAAGGGTTGAGACAGTTGTGATGTTTTAGCCATGCATAAATGGTGTGGAATGAGCTTCTATTACATCCTTGGTACGCTATAAGCAAAAGGTGTTCCCATATAGTACTGAAAAAGGTAATCCTCGTAATCCTACTGGCAGAATATAGAACCATAATAAAGAACCAAGTTTCTATATAGAAGCATCTACACACATAATGTGAAGAACCCATTTAAGCATCCAAACGGTTCTTTAAGAAAATATTCAATTCAGTCCAACAGATTGTTGGATGTTGATGAGGATATTCTTTACAATAGCTTTAACTACAGCTTTTACTACTCTTAATCTTGGAATTAAAGGCTCTCTCGAGCAGAAAATCAGACTTCTGCATTGCATTTTATATTTTCTACTTGGATCGCAGGAATTCTGACATCCCAGAAAGATCTCAAATAGAACTCAGCATTACCAACTAGCTAAAAATCAACTAGAGTAGTAGTATATGTTCTAGGGTTAGGGTTAGCATCTAGCAAACATCAGCTAAAGGATATACACCATTTAGCCAACATCAGCTTGAGTAGTTTAGTTCAATAATTATCAGCATCGTCATGGTAACACTATTAAAGCGCAACATTTGCAAGGTTAAGAAACAGACAAATCCTAAGACATAAACGCCACATAAGACTTATTCCAACTAGCATCAGTTGCCATGCCATTCTGAGGTAAAATTACATAAACATTGACAAAATGGTGCTTATTAGTTTGCTTGTTTGCTGTAATTAATGTTTGTAGTTAATTTATGTAGATTGTAGTTGTCAGTTAAATGTCATTAAATGAGTACAGAGGTGTCAAATAGCTTTAAAAATGCTGGTAAGGCGATCCCCATTGTACTTAGATACATCATGGCCATTTAAAATGAACCAAATGATCCATCTTCAGAGGCTTCCATACACTGCACTTCATCTAGGAATTATAACATGAATTTTAAAATGCAGAATACATTTTGTAATTACTGGTTATTGGTATCAGCATCACTTACAACAACAATAAATCAGTCATCGCTGTCAGCCCAGAAACTCCATATCGGTGCCTCCTTAGTTTCAATTAGGAGACAAATACTAACAATAGAAACAATATCTAACAGCGTCTCTCGTACCAGACTGATGCAGGTGCAGCAGACTGATGCAGCGCGCCTGTAGCGGCTAGTCCAGATGCCCTACATTGTGCTGATAACCTGAACCTGAGCCACCAACATCCTCCATTCATCAGAGTACACAAAGAGAGGCTCAATATGATGCCATGTGATCCTGCCGTGTTCATTCTGCCATGACACTCCAACACACAGAAAAGAAATCAATAGGGTGTGACTGAGAATGTAGCCTACTGGCTTTAGCACTTTTTTTTTTTTTAAAACACTTTCAAACGCTTGAATGTGTCGGGTTGGTTCAAATTTATATAGTGCTGAATTTTCTGTAAATATTTCCCATTACTTAGCATAAACTCTTTTCCCTAATCATCTGTGTAGGGCTGGGATATTATCCACCATGTTTCGTTTGAGAGAGCTGAAAAAGAAGGGAAATACTCAGCAGTACTAACTAAAAATAAGCTGCTAAATTATACATTGCAAGCTGTATTTCCAGAACAGAGCTGATAATACTAATTAAAGTGTCCCATTTATCAACAGATAATGCACCAGCTACTGATATAGAACCCAAACAGAGACCAAATACCAGTTTTACACATTTACATTTATGGATTTTAGCTTAACTTTTGTACAAATGCACTTCGCTGTTTATTTAGAAAACAACCCAAGCTAGTGTAAGTAGAATAGGCTGGAATCTAAAGAAACCTCAAGCTTACTTGCTACATACATAAGCCAGTACTGCTACCTAGATGCAAAAATGCACAACACTCAACAGCTACATAATCCTCTAATACACTACTGGGTCCAAATGTTTGTGGACACCTCTTCTAATGAATGCATTCTAAAGTTTCGACTACTTTAAGGTGCACTTTAACACGCACATGAACACGCACAGCTTGTATAGTCCCTGTTGAGAAGTATTGAAAGTAGAATAAGACTCTCTGGAGCAAGTAAATATGAACCTATTAGTACCATGCTTAATGCCAGGCGTGGGCTAGAGGGGCATTGAGCTGTGGAACAGTGGAACTATGTTCTCTGGAGCGATGGGTGGTGCTCTATCCAATATTTCTGGGGTGAGTTGGGCAGTTGGGCATAAGGTTAGGTGGTGATCATCCAATATCCTGACCTTACTAGCACTTTTGTCACTGAATTCAATCAAATTCTCTTTACAATGCTCCAACATCTGGACAGCACAGACAGTTACTCCAGGAGGATAATTTTTATTTTTTTAATTTCATTGATTTCAGAAGAAACAAGGAATGAGCAGGTGTTCCAATCATTGCGTCTATATAGTGATACGTAGTCTTGGCTAAGTGCTAAACAGTTAGAAGATTATTTTTTCCACATGAATAGCCAATGTCAGTAGCTCCTTATATAGCCTCTAGCCAGATAGCCTAGCATTAGAGTCAGCTTGAAGGAAAGGGAAAAAAAAAAAAAAAAGTTTTAAAATGCTTACAAAATTTGTCAGCATACGGTCATGCAGCAAGTACGTAAGGCCGTGCTTAGACTAGTTTGAACCCACTTGTTTATTTTTTGCCGCTTGGGAATGCATGGCTGTTAGAGGGCTGTAACACAGTACAACAACAGATGTAACAGATATTATTCACCACAATCTAGGAGTCTAGGAGTGATTTTGGTATTGGTGGGAGAGTAACAGTGGTGCTGAATTTCCTTCATTCACATATTAAAGGGAGTGTCTGGATACTTTTGTCCGTATAGTACATGTCTCAAACACATTTATATAATAATATAGTTGGGTTTTTTTCCAGTGTCTACACTGCTTATATTCTAGCCAGTTACAATACAGGCTTCACACATTTTCCAGTGTAAAATAGGAAACGTGGTATTCACAGATGTCACTGTTTTCCTCTCTAGAGACTTCAGTAACTTCGGAAACTTCTGCTTTGTGCACAATAAATGGCATCAACAGAAAGGCTGCTTTAAGAATATTCTCAAATAATGGATGTAAGTAGGACACACACACACACACACACACACACACACACACACACACACACACACACACACACAGCAAACAAAACATAGAAAGGAGCAGTGTAAGTAAGTGTCAATCACTGGTTGCCCAACATTAGCAAACACGCATGAAAAGAGAAGGCTCCCAGACAGGGGCCAAAGATTACACACCTACAGATAAGCTCGGGGTTGTACAGGCAGGGTTGTGCGTCGTGCTTACCTGCGTGGACTTGTCTTTCATACACAAGGGGTAGTGCACGTGGGGGTCGCGCGGCCACTGACCAGTCAGGTAGGGCCCGGTGATCGCGCCTAGAGAGGAAGTCCGTCTGATTGTGCCTGCACTCCGCACCTGCTGGGCCTTCGACCTTTCAACTGCCACAGAGAGGGAAAAGAAAGAGAAAGCAGAGAGAACAGGTGGGAGGGGAGGAGTGAAAGGAAAAAGAAAGAAGACAAAGGTGTTACATGACTTCCAACGCATCTGCTAAGCCGCAATCAAATGCAATATAGCAAAGAACACATGGCACCCAATTTGTACGTTTTATAGGCTTCAGGTTGTGTCTTCGTTACAACCGTACGGTTAATTGTTAATCCTGCAAGTGCAGCTGCCGTCTTCACGTCAGGAACACGCTTAATGGTGATGGATAGCATCACAACATGCCTGAATTAAGACAAGAGCAGGATGGGCTGCTAGACAAACCTGCTCTGACAAATGTTTGTGCTATATGAGTCAAGAACCCTTTTTCACAGAGAACACTGAAAAGTCCTACAATACAAAATACAGATATCTGTATCACTTCGGTACATATTCATACTTTTTAATAAATGAAAGCCCTAGAATGAAAAACTGCATCTTCGCACAGCTGAACAACATTCGGTACATGGAAGAGAATACAGAGAATCTCAAATACTGCTGTGTCCTCCTTCCAAAGAAACTATGGCATGATCAAAACTGCGCAGCAAAACAGGCCAAGTTCAAAACCCCTAACCTGTTGTAACCCAACAGTCTGATTACATTTCCAACCCCATAATTTACATACATCCAAACCTCTTGCAAAAGCCCTTTGAGGCTAAACTTCATGTATAGTTCTGGAGAATATGGAAATGAGGCGAAGAAGGCTAAAGCTAACAAGAACCGACTAGCCGGAGGGGGGTGGGGGGTGGATTGGAAGATGCACTGCTTTGAGGAGGTTCCAGAGCAAGTGGTGCTGCTGGTATTTACGGCCAAGGGGAGCCAACTAACCGCACATCATGTCGACTGGACACCAAGTGGACCCGGAGAACAGACAGAAACGCCATCTGGTAAGACTTGGACATAATTGCAAAATTAGAATTACTAGCCTGGGTTATACTATACAACAGTAAATCACCATAGTGCTGTAAATAAGTCATTGCTCACTATAAATCTGTGTAAATCCGTGCATTTCATTCTAAGGCAAAATAACAAGTTGTAAACAGGCTTCTAAAATCACTTTTACTTTTCCCCCCAACCAAAGACACATACCTATTCTTTTTATACCAAAAACACCTTAAAATGCCTAAATACATTCTTCTGCACTTTTGCTAATTTCACCTCTACACTCCAGGTCAGCTCTTATGTTTTTAAATAGACATTATTTCTAGATTTTAGTAGTTTTTTTTTTTTGTTGTACTACTATTGAAATCTTTAGTACAGATCCAATTAGCTCTCCCATCAAAGCTACTCCATGCTTTAAAATGAGCCATTTTTCAGTGAAGCGCTTCACTTAAGAAGAGCACCTAAAACTAGGCCAACATGTTCAAACCACTCAAACACTCAACTACCCCACAGGAAGAAACACACAGCTAACATCACATCACACAGTTTGAGTGTGCGCAGTTTCACTATAGATTTGATACAGGATCAGACTGGATACACTAATTTCTCTCAGATATCCAATCCAATCTGCTGAATACCACTGCCCTGTATTCATAATATTGGAATTGGTGTGTCTTTGTGGACAGGCTATGTTACTCTTTACCCCTGGGGAAGAGACAGACATTTCTGAAGGCAACCCAAAAGTACACTGGATGCCTCCCTCATCTCCTAGAGAAGCAGAGTGGATGTGGGTCAAGGCTGTGCACTCAGCCACTGGCAGCCTAAACATGGCACCTGCTTTTTCCACCATGGAAACGACAATATTTACGCCCCTGCGCTCATCTGCGGAGCTGTGCACACACACACACAGCAGGAGCCAGATCACCTTTATGGCTCTCCCCACTCAGCCTCAGGTATCTGTGTAAACAGGGCTGCAGAAAGAAAACGGCCCTTGGCTTCTCATGAAAAGCAAGACCCAGAGAGGCAAACACAGCTCTACACCCTCAAGCTAAAGATGACCTAACAGAGCCGCATTCCACCATCACCGCAAAACAACCGCCACACAAAGCACTGCCTGTCAGTTTTCCCCACGTCCATCCATTTCTCACCTAGTCGACTCAGGACTGCTTAATGCGTCATTTGTTCATCGGTATTGCGATACTGAAAGTCTGCGATATGCAAGTGAGTCATGTAACCAATCACTGTAGGTTTTACTGTAATTTAACCCGACAGAAATTCAGTTTTCTCGCCTCCTTTGTTGTTTTTGAAACATACACTGAAACTCTAAAATCAAAGTAATATTCCCACTGTCTATAGCAGTTCAAATCTTCCTTGTGTAGCTGTCAATAATTTCTAGAGGGTATTTCATAAAAGAAGTGCCACTGTTCAACTTGAAAATCGTAAACCCAGTATCCTGAATCGTTAACCCAGTATAACAAATCAATTTGTAACAAGGGTGCATGCATCGTTCCACTCAAGAATGTTGAATCGAGAACCCAGTACCATAAAAATTTTCGGAATGTGGGCAGAGGGTATCGTTCCACCCAAGTATATTGAATCTTAAACCCAGTGTTGTGAATAGGTTCGAAATGTGGGCCAAGTGCATCATTGCACCTGAGAATGCTGAATCGTGAACCTAGTATAACGAATCAGTTCGGAATAAGGGCCTAGTGTACAGCTGCATTCGAGAATACTGAATCATGAACCTAGTATAACGAATCAATTCCGAATAAGGGCCGAGTGTACAGCTGCATTTGACAATACTGAATCATGAACCCAGTATAGTGTAGATCAATTTAGAATTTGCTAGAGTGTAAAGAACACGGAATTTAAACCCAGTGAATTAACCTAGAACGTGGACAGAGTGTACTGTTCCACCCAATAATGTTGAATTGTGGATGCAGTATGATGAATGGTGTTCTATCTCAGAATGTTAAACCGTGAACCCAGTGAATCAACTTGAAGCATCCAACAACCAAGTGTACTGTTCCACCATACCGCAAGTTAAAAGTCAAGCCAGTCCAATAATAGGATATGAAAGGGTCACTCCTCCTAGACAGTCCACATTTTGGGCTTGTGTTCGCAGCTCACTGTGAATACCTCCTCCAGCAGCTTAAGCTGAAGACCAAATAACTCTTTTGTTTTGGCTCTGCTCACGTCTCCGTGCTGACTAGTTGATTACACTGCATATGTGATGGTGGTTTAACACAGCAGGCTGTTTTAAGTTCAACACCCTCTGTCTTCTCAGCAGCTAAATGCTTTGCAACTTGCAGGCCCACTGCAATTACCTTATCATCACGTTCTTGTGGTGTGAACTTCACATCATTGAGTGATTTAAAAAAAAAAAAAAAAAAAAAAAAAAAAAAAAAAAAAAGAGCGTGCTGGAAGCTTTTTTATGTCGTACTGAGATCTGAGCATGGTTTTAAGGAACTGAGATACACAGTGATGTGTGAACGTTTGTGCCATCTACTCCAAATTGTCATTTTAAAATTGAGAAATAGTACAACCTCTGTAGCTAATTAATTATTAAACAATATTTTTTCAGCAAATTCAAATGCACAGTTCCTCCGTCTTTCACAACATAAAAGCTGAATTCAATTTCAGAGCTTTAGACATTCTGATTCTTCAAATCTTTTACTGAGACAAACACAGCTAAGCAACTGTCTGAAGGTCTAAAAACAAAAGTAAAAAAGAAACGCTTCTGCAGTGCAGTTTAGGGGATTTGTGGAGGTCAAAATGAGATTTAAAAGAAGAGTACTGATGAGACCCCACTCAAAACCTCCATATAACTGTCAAGACCCTGCAGGAACGCTTAGCTGAGTTAGGGTGGTGAACTATTTCACTGTGCAGAATCACTTGTTGAAAATAAATTATATTTGTAATATAATAATTTGTAATCTTGAACTTTTCCAGACTTTACCCCTTTGCCTAAACCACACAGAACAATTGTTTGAACACGTCCGATACAGACAATCTCCAGCGGTACACTACATGTATAGGAGGGCAACTTCAGATAAGGCCTTGACTTGATTCTCCAGATATTTTCCCCAAGTTCACGTGAAAACGGCTGCAATAGGTCATAAGAAGGAAACCGTACCCAAGACCTCACTATTACTATTTATTAAAATCACAATGCTTTCACCATACACATTATGCACCACATTTCTTATTCTAAAGTTTGCAAAAAAATAAATGATAAACCCTTTCCTATTTCCACTCCTTTCATAAAGACACAACACCTCATGACTTTGACGCATGTATTCACTGGACCTGACTGATATAAAATGCTTTAGAGTATCTCTTTGAAGATATAAACAAGTAAGACCACCAAGTACAACAGCGGCACAAGGGTCTTCCATCCAACCAGCTACTTGTTACCATACAGTTACTGATCACTGATGAGTTCCTGTAAGAATCGGTCTTAATGATACATGCACTTGTTCAGTGATGTGGAGGTGTACTGATGATGCACATGATGTACTCAGGACAGCAAATTGCAACACGAGTTATCATGCTAATGATAATATCGATGCAGTCATACTGCACCTCCATAGTGGTTAGTGCATCAGAAGTGTGCTAAACAATTAGCTCAACTATTTCACAGCCACAGATGCTCTAACTTGTAATAATACAGGCTTAGCTGGTATTTATTTCTCTTACATGGGGCCAATTCTAGGATGATATCAGAGCTGGCAATTTGACAATATTTTAATCATATTGTGATTATCGTTATAACAATATGCTTTTCTAAGCATATCAAGGATACTGTTAGTAATGAAACCTGCAGCTGATCAGTGTTTATTAAGCACTAACAGTGTGATTAGAGTATCTGAAGAGTCGTTTGTATTTTGTCTGTGATTACATGTGGTGTGTTAACGTATCGCAAAATATATTTAAAAAAAAAAGTCTTAAATAAAGTCTTAAATATTGTGATGTAGCATTTTTACCATATCACCCAGCCCTAGAGGATATAATTGTTATATTACGCCCCCCCTCCCATTAGCAGATAATATTCATTTTTCTATTTATTTTGCAGTGAAATACTGCCGTCTTCAACATTTTGCAGCCAGGGACCTCCTCCTGTGTGAAACCCTTATCCAAGAACAGATTTATTTCCGGAAAACAATTCAACTGTTTAAACATTTGGCACATCAGACAAATAAATTGTGTAATTTTTATTTAACGGAAGCACAGGCTGTTCTCCGGCTTTTATTTTTTATTAATTTGCTGAGCTGCTAACAGTGTCCAGACTCACCAAAAGAGTCCTTATTCCTAAAAACTCCTCATTCTTGCGTTTGAAAAATGAATTTGTTTGGCTGGTGTAATCAGTGTGCTTTGCAGCCAGATCCATTGCCTTGTCTGCTGGAACCTTTAGACATTACATTCTAGTCTACAGTCACTATTCTAACTAAAACCAGACCCTGAAAACCATGGGCAGAATGTAATAACACAGTACTTCAAATATACGACAAATGACATACTGACATTGTGCAATCTGTACCTCAGGATTTTGTTTTGATTTTGAGGTTTGATTAAAAATATAATTTAGTGACATTAGTATAGTAGTTTAATGCAAAACCGATCTAAATATTTCTCACTATTAACTCATTAAACTCTGTCCATAGGTCTAAAGTTCAAGGTGAGTTTTTCGCCCTCATTTACAAAGATGTTACATTGGCCCTAAAACTGAACCCTGTGGGACTCACAAAATATGCTAACCTTAAATAGCTCCCATTTAACTCATAATAGCTTTTGTATTAGGATCAATAACCAAATAACTAACCTAGGGGTTATATTGCTATACTGGAAATATCCACAAGATGCTCAAAAAAGTGGACTGTGACATAATTAAATCACAAGAATGACAAAATATCATCATCATACTTCCCAAACCTAGCCTGAGGGCCCATCAGAACATGCTAAATTTGGCAGATACCAGAGAGAAGAGAAGAAAGGCAGCTCATGTCTCAAAGGTGAACAAGTGACCTTATGGAGCAGCATGGAAAATGGAGCGCTGCCACGGCCACAAGCAGGGCGATTTGGAGAAAACGCAGAGGATTATATGCGTGTTTTCAGAGGACAGTTTTAGCCATGGCCATCATGATGAATTCAGCCTTTGTCTGAAATCCAAAAGTCTGTGAGGGTCAAAGTTAGCAAGAAGAACATGCAGCAAAGTTCACTTTAACAAACCCATTCATTAAAATAAAAGTTCATTTTCTCTTCCATTGATTTACTGGGCTTTTCATCCCTCGCACTCAGGAACTAGCTAAAGGACACTTCCTGAAAGCAAACAGTGTTTGGAGTGGAGTGGACGATGACAAAACTCGGCTCCGGGAGAGATGTTGTAAAGCAGGCCTTTAGTGGAAAAAGTGCATTCGTTTTTGGCTCTCCCTGAATAACACCCAACCCACCGATTCATTCAGGACAGTTCAGTGACAAACATGGAGTAAACGCAGGTGTGCAAATTACAGCAAGTGCCGCAGCACACGTTACACCGGTCAGGACCTTTGAAATGAGCCTGTCCTGTAACATTTCACACTCAGCCCTCCAATCAGGCATCCTAATGTGGGACACGTCTTAAGAAGATTTCACAACTTGTCAAGTGCAAGTAGACTACTCGTATTTGTGAGATTTTTGAGAACCAAGCAGTTGCTGTTTATGTGTTTATGTGATGTACTCTCAAGAGGGGTTTCTGGTTAGTAGGGTTCGCTAGTTCTGCTTTTCTGATACTCACTATACTGGGCTGAGTGATGTACTCTCAAGAGGAGTTTCTGGTTAGTAGGGTTTGCTAGTTCTGCTTTTCTGATACTCACTATACTGGGCTGAGTGATGTACTCTCAAGAGGAGTTTCTGGTTAGTAGGGTTCGCTAGTTCTGCTTTTCTGATACTCACTATACTGGGCTGAGTGATGTACTCTCAAGAGGGGTTTCTGGTTAGTAGGGTTCGCTAGTTCTGCTGTTCTGATACTCACTGTACTGGGCTGAGTGATGTACTCTCAAGAGGAGCTCAAGCTAGTGGTTGAATGATGAACTGTAGGGTCCTGTGACTGAGGGGCCTTTCACCATGCTGCAGCAAGTACCTAAATATGGACCATATAATCCCACCAACTTTTAGGCTCAGCTAGAAATATCGGCCAATGCCAAACTTTGAAAATCAGCTGATATTGATACGTAGCCGACACAACAAGAACCTTCCTTTTATCAAAGCTATGAGCCTCTAACACACATCCTTGTGGCTTACTGCTCAACTTTTCCCTGGCTTAGTTACTTAGTGCAGTTCAGCAAAATATCCACCACAGTTCAGTGAGCGTCAGGTTTGTTTTACAGCTTTCCGACAGAAAAGGAGCCTTGCTTAACTTTAATCACTAGTGGGGGGGCACAAAAAACAACAAACACAGCAGCAGCTCCGGCTAGTCTTCCTGCAAACTCAGCTCATGCCAAAGAGAGAGAGAGAGAGAGAGAGTAGTGCTGAGTCACGTGATGTTTTTGTTACACATAAGGTGGTTGAGGTTGGGTTGGCCTTCTGTCCAACTGGCCCAAATGCTTCACAGCGGGGAGCCCTGAATGTGGATGGCATTTGGTACCACAGCCTTGGCACTGGACATCTTTCCTCTCAGACTTTTTTTCCCCCTTTACGGTTTCCTGAGAGCAGATGGCGAGAGGGCCGCAAGTTCCTGCCAAAAGTCCTCAGAGCAGAGTACCGGAGAGCAACCCTCACAGTTAGGGACAAGAGGGAGTGAGAGCGAGGGAGAGACTAACTTTACGACTCTCTTAAAGGGCCCATATCCCAAATTTGTTTTGTTTTCAACATCCTCTTCTTTCATAACTTTACCACTAGTGTCTTCTACTTCTACTACTACTACTACTACCGCCACCACCACCGCCACCACCACCTCAATTCCCAAAAACACAATGTTGGTTTTTAATGAATAGTTTACATGGAAATATTGGCAGCAGACAGTGGTTCACTTTGTCTTGAGTTTAAAACTGGCCATTAGACAGCATAGCAGTGCTGTACTCAGTCTTTAGGCCCCACTGTTCTGACTGCAGAAAAAGACATGTTTATTTTACACAGTTTGTTTTTAATTTTGGGACAGTTTTCATAAAACTAGATTTATTTAAAAAAAAAAAACTTGCAATAAAAATGGCCATAAATCACAATAAACTGAACCGTAACCCTGAATTGTGATGCGTATCGCATGGCCAGGTTCTCGGTAGCACACAGTCGAAATATTATTTGTCCCTAAACATTATGTTATGTTTTATCCTAAAACGCAAAAGGATGTGCTGTTACTGTACTGAACAGTCTCTATTCTGATTGGCCTTGTTCAAAAAGCAATTCAACCTAAAACACTATGAAAATGAATAAGTCGAGCTAAACTGCTATAGCCTGAAAAGGGGAACATAGGTCATTTTTAGTGACAACACAAAAAACAACGAAGCTTTTAGAAACGAACAAGGTTTCATTGTTTACGACAATGAAGATTTATTTCACAGAGAAACAGAAAATGTCTTTTCCTGTGAACCGGGCTCTTTGAAAATGTCTTTTGCATCAGCCCGCCCGTCACACCCCCACCCAGCAGTGCCGCAAGTAGGCTTTTATACTGTCCTAGTACCATATGAGAGATAGCTGACATTTAAGTAGATCCCTGCCCGGGTGAACAGAGAGAAAGTGTGGGTGGGCAGAGGGCTAGATGGTCTTTGGCATTTAATGGTGTGGGTGCTCACGACTCGAATAAAAATGACACACCTTTTCAGCGACTGAACTGTAACAAAGCACCTCAGTGATAGTGGTTTCTTAAGAAGTGTAAAAATGGTTAGACACACATGGGTTTACTACTGACTCGACGAAAGAAACTTGAGAAAAGGTTTGATTAAACCACTCTTTACCTGCAAATGTTCCACTTCAATTGAGATTTATTATCTGTAAGATGTTATACATTGCACTTCTGCCACACGATTGGCTGAACAGACAGTTGCATAAATGAGAAGGAGTCCAGGAGTCTAGGAGTGTCCAGGAGTGTAGGATCAACAATCTGAAGTCTTTATCCAGGTGAACAAGCAGTTACCCATTCAAATGGTTCCATCAGTTGCAATGTTTCTACACAGATCCATAGACTTTTACTGAAGAACCCTTGAAGAACCATTTTTCAGTGTTTGACTAGAACAGATGTCTTCAAACCTGAACTCTGAACCCAGCTGCCAGTCCTGGACTTTGTCAACCCTGATCGGTGCAAAACCAATCAATTACATGAACTGTTAGTTTAACGCCCAGCTAGAACTAAATCTAGGACTGACAACTTATAAGGATAAAAGGTCCAGATTTGAAGACCTCTGGTCTAGAACGTTCTGGGACTGTGCCTCCTATTGTTTGTAGACATTTGTTCTAGATTTCAACAACTTTGTCAATCAGGAGGAAAAATGTTCCGAGACGCAGCGAAACAGTTTTAAAAATGGTGCCCCATGCCGCTTTAGAAATCTCTGAAGCTGGACAGTAGATGAGGACCAGTGGTTGACATGGATAATACATTAAACGAAAGCACAAATTATTAAGATGCAAAGACTTTCCTTTTCTGAATCTTAAAGCTGTAGTCGTGCATTTCCTGAAAAGCCATCCACTTCTACAGCCATGGTGATAGATGTGGTTCCTGGCGATTTCTGATTATACCATTAACAAGCTCATGCCTACTGAGAACATCCAGTCAAATTTGTGAAGGATATACACTAGGGATGTCCCGAGTCACTGGATCGGGGGCCGATCCAGGCATTTTTAGTAGATCGGGTATTGGCTTTTCTGAGGTTCTGATCCACTTCTGAACTTTAGAGTTGCTGTAGCACGGTGCAATCGGCTGTCCGCTAGGCTCCATTAATAGACATGATCCTTAGCTGCTGCGGGCAAAATTGACATTTTTTGGAAAGCTACCCCAGACGGAGTTGCATCTGAGATCTTATTCCGGTGAGGAAAACTAAACAACTCATCCCAAAAGTACTGGATGGAGCACAATCATTCCAGAGAGCACAATACCACTGCTCCACAGCTCAATGCTGGGGGTCTTTTTAACCCTGTAGCTCACAGCTGGCATTAGGCATAGTGCCATTAGGTTCATGTTTATCTGCTCTAGAGTTTTATCAGCAGTACTTCTCTACAGGGACTAGGCAAGCTCTGCCTGTGTCCGCAATCGGTGCAACTTCAAGTAGCTGAATGCGTTCACTGGAAGAGGTGTCCACAAATATTTGGACATATAGTG
Organism: Salminus brasiliensis; assembly: GCF_030463535.1. Classification (NCBI taxonomy): domain Eukaryota; kingdom Metazoa; phylum Chordata; class Actinopteri; order Characiformes; family Bryconidae; genus Salminus; species Salminus brasiliensis. The sequence continues at coordinate 28,521,037 of NC_132880.1, forward strand.
TACGAGACTCAAATGTTTTACTTTTGTGAATCTTAAATCTGCAGTTGCCCATTTCCTGAAAGACCACTAATTTCTCACTAGAAGATTCCTGAAGCCTAGGGAGAACATCCATGGAAATCTGTGTATTACAGCACTGCAGAATAAATAACATTTTTTAACAAACATAAAAAAAAATATTTGATACTGTATCAGACATGAACACACATGCATTGTTAATCTACTACTGAGCATGAATGCAAGCTGTGTGCATGCTGCAAACACCACCTCTTGATATGGAGATGTGCATGATGACAGATTCTCTCCACAGACATGCATTTGTGACTCTCTGGGAGTCAGATCCTACCACACGCAAACCAGCTCCTCATAAAGCTCTGATAACACAGCTAGCAGAAGTGGAGAACGTGTCGAATGCAATAACATCAAAGTTGCAAATGTGGAAGCTGATTTGGAAAGCAGGAAACACAGAGGCTGTTGTTAAACATCCAGCACACCCGGGGTCCTGTTGGGCTCCAGAGAGCGTTTCACACAAGGAAACAAAACGTAACCAAGATACAGGCGATATGCAAATGTGAACTTTTCCCCCCTCAAAAACACAGTAACGTCTTCACGGGGCTCCAACTCACCCAGCCGGTTTAGCGCGGTGGGACACTGATGTGCACCCGGGTCTTCGGCAATCTGTCTACGACTGCAGTCTCCTGTTTAAAAGAGGAAAACATTCATGGGCGACGTCTTTTTACTCGTTTGAGAAGGGCAACGGCACACATGCCAGCCTATGCAACTGTAGGGGAATGCTGAGATTTCGATGGAAGTATGTGTCAGTATTTTTACAGTTAGGCTAGCTATTATTTACATGCTTTATGATTGGTCTAAATGGGTCTTTATGACCCATTAAGATGCACCAAGTGATCGAAAGGTGACTGGATCACATGGGCATTTTCAAACTTGATGGAGTGGAAACTCTTAAGGGTGTTTGGTTGAATTATGGAATTATGGGAATTATTTAGGAACGTGTTTACAGCACAACACAAGCTGTAACACTACTACTACTTATGCTTCTGCATTAATATTTGTTACAATAATAATTATTAATAAAATTTATAAAATTTTAAAATTTATAATTTATATTTATAAAAAATAATAATTTTTCAATCTTGAAATATCTGTACTTACTCTACAATAGCTAAAAATGTCCAAAACCATTGTAATATACATTTATTGATATATATAAAAAAAGATGTTCAAGCAAAAATGTTCCTGTAAGCTGTCATTTATCATCTTAAAAAGAAAGGAAATATGAAACAGACTTTAAAAAAATAATAAAATAAATAACCATTAACATGAATGAGTCGTATGCTGATTTTGTTTAAAAGCAGTGGAAAGCCAACTAACTTAAAGCTCATCTAGAACACAATCATCCCCTCCAGTGCTCAGAGTGCACAACTAGCCAAAATAACTATCCGCACTCCGGAAATATTCACTAAAAGTTAATTGCCCTTTAAAAAGGATGTGATTTCAATATTTTGCTTGTTTACTATCATTACATGATTATGGTTAAGACCATAAAATTGTCTTAAAATGACAATATCATCCAGCGCAACCATCACTGAGACAATGAGGTGTTTAAATTATTTATTTATTATTTTTTTTTAATGTTATTTTATGGTGACAGGTCTGCGTAACAGCAGCGCACATGAAGGTTTGGGACGCATGATGGACAGGAACTGAATGGTCATGGGCCAGTGGATATGAGCAGCTGCCAAACTTCAAGGCTTGTACGAGAGAGCAGTGGTAAGAACCTACCAAGAGATGCCAGAGTACGGGCAAATCAAGAAAGTGTGTTGAGCACCCAAGGCTTAGCAAAGGCCATTTCATCTGGGCTGAACTGACAGAAGGGCTGCTATGGCACAATGTCCAGAAGTGTTTAATGATGGTTAATGAAGGAAGAGGGCACAACACACAGTGCCGGCCCATAACAAAAAGGCAATATGCTGTAATATTACTAGCCAGGGCTTAACTCTAAGTTACACATGCAGTTCGCGTTGCCTTGCAAAATGGGCATGATTGGTGCTGGACCAGAAGCCTGTTTTTATATACTCATCACTATACAGCACCATACACTTAGTGATTAGCATGCTGGCTAACTCACCACTCACTACATGGTAAAAACACAGAAAGATGATCATTCTGATTCCTGACTCTGTGTGTGTGCAGTCTCGCTCCTATGTTAGACTATTTAAAGCCAGTGAGGAAGAAACAGTCATGCGTTGGGTTTCCAGAGCTGCTCCACCACTTCAGAGGTCAGCACAGCCAGAGTAGGCATACTATCGGCCATGGATGCAACAAGTTTTGCACTTAAAACTGTTCTTCACAGTGAATCCCATCACTCAAACCAAGGGAACAGAAGCCTAGCATAACCATGGCTTTACTCTGCAGCCGTATTTGAAGCAGAAACGCAGATGCACAAAACAGGAAGGTAAATTGCAGGGGTGGGGTTGGGGGGGGGTGGTGGTTTTAAACACAAGGACCATCAAACTAATCAATACTGGCACGCCGAGATATGCTGACACAAACGCGGATCCATTTTTGTAGTGGCTGTCAACTCCCCGTCCCTGGAAAGCCTTGCTGTGCTCACCGTGGCGTGCTAATTAGGGCAGGCAGCAATAACAGCCATGGCAACAAACAATGAAATCTCAAACTTCACCGTGAAGCCATGTCAACAGTCCAGCAAACAGCAGACTACACTCATCCTGACCAACTTCACACTGTGAACTGTACAGCCCTTTACACGGCACTGCATTCAAATGCACTCTGCACAAGATCAATACAGGTATCGCTTCTGCAAATCTGAGAAAAACAGAGAGAGAGAGAGAGAAATATATTCCTCTGGGAGTGTGACATCCTGCTGTTACTACTGAAATGACTTCGAAAATAGCTGTTGTACTCATTCCTGTACGGTGGCACACACACACACACACACACACACACACACACACACACACACACACACACACACACACACACACACACACACACACACACACACACACATACACACACATACACAAAAAGGCCCAAGTAAAACCATACTGATGCTTTGCTATGGTTTTATATGAATTTCAGTCCATGTGAAAAAGTACACAACAGAAAGAAGATGCAATAAAATAACATCACATTGGTCATGAGTTGTATCACTCAGCAGTGGTTCATTTGTTATGCCAGATATGTTGATTATTGGGTCAACCAAACAAACTGCATCTTTAAAATACACACGTGCCATCAATACCGATACCATTGGTTTCCCACTAAAGATTCTGATATCGAATTTTGAACCGGTAATATGTGCTGGTGAGGGGTGTCATGATTCACAAGATCATAATTCTGTTAGTAAAACACAAGCGCTGTTAAATGCAAAAAAATAATAAAAGTGGCTGAAAATGTGCCATATGCTAAATATATTAATATTTGATAATACTGTTTTATAGTAATGCCCAAGCCTCGAGCTACAATTCTAGCCTTGAGCTAATCTGTGCAGACAGACTTCTCCTACCCAATTCTGTAGTAAAGAGGAAGTGATATTTTCAGAGGACGGACAGTCTGTCTACATTGCGGGCTTGCTTATTTGTTTTTCTATCCTACTTTATGTAGGGTAAGTCAGTACTGAAAGTAGTTCTTTATTTGCTCCAGTCTGTTCAAGGTACAGTTTGATGGCTGCCGGTACCAAATCAGGAGGCTTGTATTGTACAATAAAATAAAGTTAGATTAAAAATTGTCAATTTATCCTAATAACAACTTCTATTACCAATCCATGGAACACCAACATCTTCTGAACTTTAAGAAAAACAACATATTGGATGAGACCCTAAATGGAAGCAAAAAAGTATTCGGTCAACTATTACGGGAGCCAATATTTATGCCAGGAAGAAAAAAACAGGTCAGCACTTCAGTCAAAGCGGTTTTAAGTTTTATGTGAGTTGACCATTTTGACCATAATGACCATTGCTGCTGAAACCACAGCTGACACAATCTGATCATTTATCTTTAAAGGCTCTGGCTTTTAAAATGACCTGTTTCTAAACTCTTCGCCTAGGATGAGCATCTAAGGGTGTTTTCATGTGTAGCTCTTTTCAAATGAACCAAACCCAAAACCCAAATGACCTTAGTGTGGTTTGGGTTCACATCGTAGTTCTTTTTCTGGTCCTCTTTAGCAAAACTCCCCCAGACCCCCGCTATGTAATGCCGAATCATGGATAAAAATGGTCACATTGCTGCAGTGTGGGCCTGCAACATTTCCCAGAAGCAAGGTTTGTAAACACCCCTTCTAATGAACGCATGAACGCTATTTTCAGTTGCACCCGTTGCCGACAGATGTGCAAATGCGCACACACTTGTCTAGTGCCTGTACAGAAGTACTGTCAATAGAATACGAATACGACCTATTGGCACCATGCCCAATGCCAGATGTGGACGAGAGGTGTATAAAGTGCCCCAGAATTGAGCTGTGGAGCAGTGCAACTGTGTTCTCTGGAATGATGGTGCTGCAGCCTTTATATTTGGGAGGAGTTAGGGATGGGGGAGGGGGGGAGATCACCCAACATCTTGACCTCACCAACAATCTTGTCACTGAACGTCATCAAATTCTCACAGCAAGGCTCCAAAATCTAGTAGAAAGCCTTCTCTGGACAGTAGAGACAGATACTCCAGCTAAAGTGATGAATTTATTTTGGAAAAAACAAGAAATGAGCAGGTGTCCCAATACTTTTGTCCATAAAGTATGACTCTTTATCGGCCATCAGAACGATTGATATAGACAAAATACATGCATCAACTATAGGTTCTACATGTGAAACAGCACGAAGCGTACCCAGGCCACTTTTTTCTACAAGGGAGAGGGTCCATGTTCGGTTGGGTTTAAGGGGCCGTTTAGAGGGGGTCCGAGTTTGTTTTACATGTTCACATATGCAAAAGAAACCGTGACTCAGAGTCCATTTCAGACGCTGTAGTGGCCCAAAAACACCCTAAAGTAGCCTAGCCCCCCCCCATAGCTCTAGTATCATCATTATCTCACTGACTCCTCTGAAGGGGCAGCCTCCTAATTCCAAATGAAAACCTACTGGGTTAACCTGCAGTGGCTCCCAGGTGGTGCACCTGTTTAGGCACTGCACCCATCATTAGGAGAACTTGAGTTCAATCCCTCTGGGAGTCCAACAGAGCATCACTATTTGACCACAGCTATGTATGTTCCTTTATCAACATTAATGCACATTCCTTATAGCAATCTAAAGAGAAGGCTGTAGGGGTTGGCTGTTTCCTGAACCGCAGTTATGTCACAGTAGGATGTAGGCTGACCAGACTGTCCTAATCCTCCTCTACACCCCTCCCACCGCCGGAGTGGGTGTGATAACAGTTCAGTGCAGGGTCATGCTGCTGCTGCTGCTACTGCTGTCACAATGTAATTACTAAACAGATAAAAGAGCTATCGGCCGCGTTCAGCCACACGCGCAAAGCAGCACATACATAAAGCCTAAAGCTACAACAGTGCTGCTCAGCAAGTGCTGCACAAATGCAGGTCTAACAGGCCAAATAATACACACCATGGTCAGACCATGGTATGACCATTCATACTAGCTAAATGATCTAAGCCTAGATAGCCAGCTATGAGTACAAACACAGCACAACCGGTCTCATTTCACCTTTCTGTCACTCCTAACACCAGTGGCCCACCTTCGCTCACATAGACAGGAGTTTTTAACTCGCCAAGCATGTGTCAGCAGCTCAGCAGAAAGCCAACAGCAGATGCACTGGGCTGCCTGATACTCGAGACTCGAGTTTGCTCTGGGGTGAGGTGATTGTTATCCTGCTAACTAAGCTAGAGCTAACTTGTGTCTCTCTGTCTAACTCTGCATTCTGAGATGGTATGTAAAATGTGGATACCGCCCACCCCTAGTCACTAGCTCAATTCCCAGTACCAACATGCAAGGCACCTAACCTCTAATTGCCCCCTGGGTGCTGACGTGGCTGCTAACACCTTTATCACAGGTGTGAGTATGTTGGTTCACCGCCACAGATTGGGTAAATGTGGGTAAATTCCGTTCCAGAAAAGCGTGCTTAATATTGAGTACACTCTTACAAATCAAGGTGCTACATAGGGTTCTTTATGTAATGCTGTAGAAGAACCAATTTTGGTTCCATAAAGAGATCATGCAAGAGCGAAGGTTTTCATAAAATAACAAAATACATTTTTGGACAATAAATATCATCCAAGAAATAACTGTGATAATTGTTTTTCTTTTTTAAGACATTTTATGGCACTGAAATAAAATAACATAATAATGCACTTATACCCTTTCAAAGAGAAATAACCTTCTGCGTTTTAAGAATATGTAAACACTGGTCTCATGTTTACAAGAAAAGAGGACGTACCAGCAATGGGCAACATCAAGATCATGTCTATATATTGTACTGTATTGTCCTAATATGAACACAAGGCACATGTTCAGATACTACATGTCCAAATGTTTGTGGACACCCCTTCTAATGAATGCACTGCTTTGCACCCATTGCTGACACCCACTGAAAATGCACACACAGCTTGTCTAGTGTCTATAGAGAAGTAATGCCAGTAGTATAGGACTCTTTAGCAGATAAACATGAACCTATTGGCACCATGCTGGATGCCAGATGTGGGCTTGAATTATCAGCATTGGGGGTTCTCTGGAATGATGGTGCTCCAGCTTATACTTTTGAGATGGGGTAGTGATCATCTTGCCAATGACCGCAGACAAATCCTCCCAGCAGTGCTCTGAAATCCAGTTGAGACAGTTGCTCTAACAAACATAGGGTACAAACGTTTTATAGTACTCTTGAAACATGAATGAGCACATGTCCCAAGACTTTTGTCCATAGAGTGTATCATCATCATCATCACACCCTCAGTTGAAAAAAACTGTGAGCTCAAGGGTCTGACATAATCGTCACATCTTCAACAGCATCCGACAGCAGAGCACGGCCGACTGTTTCCCCTCATGTGTAACGTGTGTCGTGTGACGGCCGCGGTTACGTAACTGGGTGCGTTTTAAGTCCTCTTGTTTTCTAATTCGTGCCTAAGCTGCCTGTATTTAACACCTCCAGCACTCCTCAACCAAGCCATCTTGAACCTATTTAGGATCAACAGTGTGTGGGTCAGTGAGACGCTCTAGTATAGTCCAGGCAGTACATTGTGTTTGTGAGATGCACATAGTATAATAACGCACCAAGCCTAATCAATTGCATGCACTGTTGCTATGGTATTAATCCCCCCCCCCTCTCAATTCTTGTTGCACATCAGACAAGCTTATGAGAAGACCATGTCACAGTGCTGCTATACAGAGGCCTTCACACTTCTTCTGGCTCATGGCTCCAGCGATCACTCCTAGTGTGATGTTGGGTCAGCGCAGGCATCTCTTAGTTGTTGTATCGGAGCTGAGGAGCTGCAACAGGGAGCCTAGCTATGCTGAAGCCTAGCTATCATCAGAGATGCCGGCTGGCTTCACATGTTTAGGAGTGCAGTAGTGGATAAAAAGGATAAAGGATAAAGGTGCACGTATTCGTCACTGTACAGTGTGGACTGTACAGCGAAATGTGTCCTCCGCATTTAACCCATCTGGTAGTGAACACACTCACACACACACACGTGTTAGGGGCAGTGAGTACACACACACACCCAGAGCGGTGGGCAGCCAACTCCAGCGCCCGGGGAGCAGAGAGGGTAAAGGGCCTTGCTCAAGGGCCCAACAGTGGCAGCTTGCCGAGCCCGGGAATCGAACCCACAACCCTGTTATCGATATCCCGGCGCTCTAACCGCTGAGCCACCACTGTGTGTGTTCACCACTGTGAACACACACATACACACTAATGAACAAACGTACAGTGACGGTGAGCACACAGGCCCGGAGCGGTGGGCAGCCATTGCTGCAGAGTGAAGGGTTACAGACCTGTCCCAACAGTGGCAGCTTGCAGAGCCCGGGGTATCCAACCCACAACCTTGTCATCAATAGCCTAATGCTCTCACCGCTGAGTCGCCACTGCCCCAAACATGTGCTAGTAGTCACCCTCCTAGCGATGGGGGGAGTTCACACGAATAGGGATTGGGTAGAAAATGGGGTACAATTATAACTAAATTATTATTTAATAAATAAATAAATAAATAAAATTTATATAAATAAACATTTTTCCTTTTTCTCTAAATACAGATGGAAATCTTAACCAGATGAAGAATCATCAACCGGGAGGAATGGCTTACAGAGGAATTCAGGTTAGCAAAATTCTCACCAAAGCGAAGACAAAAAAAGGGTCAATTTCTCCCACCCTTTAGCTTCTGTACTGAGCACATTTTAGCAACGTGGATAACCGTAAGAGAACTGCAAAACAGATGGCAAGTCAAGTAAACACAGACTAGCAATGATGTGTTGAGAAATTAATATGTTTGCAAACAAATCCGGATGAACCCAAGCTCTTTCCACTATCCCTCACCAGCCAAGCGCCGCACCGTGCTCAGGGGAGCTGTGAATGAAAGGTATCGACTGTGTGGGAGAGCAAGCTGATGGGGTGCGTCTGGCATTACGGATGAGGTCACCTCTTAAAGTTTCAGGAAAGGTCATGTGATGGAATGTAACCCGCGTCCGAGGCTCTGCGTCTGCAGCTTTCTATGGGCCCTTTTCAGTGTCGCCCGACCATGGACACGAGCATACTCCGCTTTTAATGACGTCTGGAAGCAATTAAAGCAAACACCACCGCAGGGCTTATGAGCCATCTCTAGCAAGGCAGAGCTGCACGTTATATCATCTGTTCATTGTTATCACAATGTTGGCCTTTGCAATATCACAGAGGGCTGCGATGTGTAAACAGGCCCTCTAACAGATTACAAAACACCTTATTGGGTGCAGCCCACATCCTGACCAACAAACAATGATTTAAGGGATCATCGCTGTGGTTTTACAATAATAATAATAATAATAATAATAATAGTAATAATAATAATAACAATTACTTTACATTTCCAGTAAGGGGTCACATGTGGTAACAGTGTATAGTTGTGATGGCGCAAATGAACTGGAATCAGCCGTGAACATATTAAATGTTTGCTGGCTAATGCTAACAGTTCTAGTATTAAATGCAAGGCATGTAGCCTGAGGATCACTATATTAATAATCGGAGATGAATTATCAAACCTGTCGTGTCTCAACGATATAACAAGCCTCTTCTAGCGAAGGCTATTTTTTCGTACTGCCCGAAAAGAAGTGCTCCATACTGGTAATAAGTCAGGCATCTTTGCCCTTTTGTTCGGCATACACGTCATACATAACGCTGTCCCAACGTTGGCGCAGTTAGAATCATGCTTAGAGCAACAAAAACGTTCACTAAATAGTTTTGCACTTACCCTGCTTCTCCACTGCATCATCCTGTGATATTTCAGAACTAAAAACAATACAAATCAACCGTGCGCTATGCTTACACGGTCAACAAATAAGAGATGCAATCCATTATTCAAAGAATGTCAAACAGTTAACCAACAGCAGCCAAATGTTCAACAGTGCCATTAGCAGCCAGCAGCCTAGCTTATGAGTTAATATAGAAAAGGCTACATTCTGCCTATCCGAAGCACCACAGACTTTAAACGTAGGTAGACAGTGACTCAAATCTAGGGGGTTGAAATCGCATGACTGATGTTGAAGGCTAAAATTAAACCTCTCTGGCTTGGATCAGTAGCCTGCCAGGTAAGTAAAGATTCCAATCAGTGCCTCGCGCTACAGTTCAAGTTTGATTCTGACTAACTGCTGCACATCTGACCACTGTAGAGTTCAATTCAATTCAAATGTATTTATGTAGCGCCTTTCACAACGAATGTTGACACAAAGCAGCTTTGCAGAGAACCGGGTTCGAGCCGCTTTCAAGCAAGCCTGTGGTGACAGTGGCAAGGAAAAACTCCCTCGGGTCGAGAGGAAGAAACCTTAAAAGGAACCAAGACTCAAAAGGGGAACCCACCCTCTTCTATCCGACACCAGACCATAACAAGAATTAACCAAACATGAATAAAAACAACAATAAAACAAAACTGAATTAAGAGAAAAATGGCAAATGTACCATCTTCAAGCCATAGAAGATGAAAACGTGTGCATGATGATAAAGTCCAGGGAGGCGAGGATGAATCAATGCAAGGCCCCAGAGCAGGACATCAGGCAGGAGGGTAGGTGGAGAGCCAGGCTGACATAAAGCTGTAGGAGAATAACCTGATATCCAGGAGAGCGAAGGCGAGGGACAAGTGTTGAAGTGACAGAAATCTTAGTTAGCTTAGCTCATTTAGCAGGATAAAGGTGCCATGCACAACTGTTTAGAAGCTAAAGACTCTGCTTGCTGTTGTTGCGGCTATGTCGCTCCACTCAGGGGCTAAAAGCATGCCTGGTATTATACAATAAACTTCAGCTGCAGCTCTATGAAGCTTTTCATAAATTCAATCAAGCACAATCATCAAGTGCAACCCAGCAAGTTTGCATCAAAACAGCCGATTCTGTGTATTATGTGGGAGGAAATCACCCCCCCCCCCCGCCCCCCCAACAATACCGGCCTTAAGTAATTAACTGCTCATACAAAGGCCTCATTTTGAAGCCTGTACTGCAACACGGTGCAGGTTTTGTACTTTGCTAGGAAGGACTTAAAGACCTAATTACAGCAAAACTGGTTCAATGGTCACTCCTCAGTTTTACTACACAAACACACCACATCTAATCGTTCCAGCTGGACACGGACCCCCTGGACAAGGAACACCCACCCCTTGGTTCACCGGAGCTCAAATTCAGAGCCTCACAGAACACCAGGAAGGGGAATGCCATTAGGGTAAACAAGACATGCGGCATTATATTCATGCAAATCAATACACATTAAGAAGGCTTTACTGGTGGCAGAAGCAGTGGAATGCTCCAGACTCTCATGGAGGGAACCCCGAATAACATGAACACTCCTGCCATTATTGGCCAAGTTTAGTCACACAGCTTCACTCATACATAAAACGTCCTCATGTCCAGAATTGGAAATCTTAATGCATTTTCCGTACGTACCACAACGTAGCCAGCTGGGACACCAACAAGCTGAGCGTGCGGGTGATGGGAAAGGGAGGTGAAACCTAATATTATAGGTTGATATTATTTTTCCTCGCTTACTGGTGCATGATGATATTTAAAATATATAAAAACAGGAGATTTAAAATATCCTGTATTTTTCTCACATTTTTGCGCCAGAGGTCAACATATGACTTTTTTTTTATTTATTTATTTTTTTTTTTTTTAACACAACCATTTCTCGACCTCTGCTTCTTCCTAGAATTAAAACAGGCTGTTCTTGTTATTGAGCCTTTGAATGAGCCTTAAATATTACATGAAAATATCAAGAGGCTGATGCCTGACGATACCACAGCAATGCCTGTGGGTTCCCTTAATCACAACAGCAACTTTAACAAGCACTGTATCCACACGGCTGGGGCCTGGCCTCAGTACGTACAGTGCTGGACTGAACAACCAGCCTGTACTCTCGCACAGACCACTAAAAAGACCATGACAACCCCTAAAATAGTCTGCTGCACCTCTGATGAAACACACACACAACATTTCTTTTAGAGGTTTGAACGAAATGCGTGTCATTTTCAGCATCAGCTCCACACTGTAACTAGGCCCTCTGCTCTACCCTAGCTACCCCTCCAGACTTCTGCCTGTAAACAGGGGCGCCCTGGTCCTCTCCATCCGGACAAAAATAAACCCTTCAGCCAGTCACACAATGCCCTCAGTGATTTGGAGAAAATATGGAGAGCTGTACATGTCATTGCACATGGAAAAAAAAAACCCCAAACAAACCTAGACGTAGAAATGATTAGCCAGCAGGTCGAGCAAGGCAGCTAATGTTTACATCGCTAAGGCTGGCTAGCTATCCTAGCTTTAGCAAATGCAAATGGTGGGTTTTGAATGAACTCGCATCCACAGACGATGCAAAAAAAAGCACAGGCGTAGCTGTTAAAACGGCAAGCACGGACAGTCGGGGCACGGCAGCGACATTTCACGATTATAGCGATGGATGGAAAACCGCTAAGCACATTAACTTAGCCATATCCACCCAGCAAATGCACGAGAAAAAGGGGACAAAATGCCTACCGAATAGACATCATAATATATGGACTGGAGAATATTCCCCTAAAATGCTGGAGATATAGCTAGATAGCTAGAAGTGCCCGATCTTTAGAACGTGCAGAAATATAAGCTAGCTATCCTAGCTACAGGATGAATGTCATTCAGGCGCTGGAAAACATCCACCGCCAACAGTTTGACCCAATTAAAACAAGCGACTAGCCTTAAGCTAGCGCTCCTGGACAGATGCTCCATCACAGAGAGCAACACCAACAACGACAGCATGTTCGGTCTGGTGGTCATAAAAAATGGAAATGTGCGTAATGCGCTAAATGTCAATGTTTATGTAGCTACCTCTTAAAGCAGGTGAGGTAGGGCGTCCCTCCTCAGGTGAGCCCTGCTGGTGCTCAGGTGGAGAGCGGCTGAGCCGCGGGTTCAGCCCGGATTCCGCGGCGCCGAGTCCGGCCGGGTTGGGGCTGGAGCTGGCGGGACCGGAGCAGGAGGGTTTCGGTGCTGTGGTGCTGCCGAGTGAGACGGAGGTGGTGGAGGAAGAAGAAGAAGAGGAGGAGGAGGAGGAGGAGGAGGAAGGGGAGCGGGTTGGGCTGGGCTGGTTCGCACGTAGGAGCTGGTAGGGCACCGTGGCACGGATGGGCTGCAAGCGGCTGCTGTTGGTGGATGATGATGATGGTGATGATGATGATGATGATGATGATGATGATGATGGATTAGAGGGGGAACCGGTGGTGCTCCGCTTAGCCCGGTGGTGTTGATGATGAAGATGTTGAGTCGAGTTGGCAGATGACGATGCTGACATGACTGACACTATAGCAACCAGCTCCAACGTGTGGGTGTATAGAGCTAAATATTGCAAAAATATTTCGATATATAGAACAAACATAAACTGTAGTTTTATATTATGTCTAAAATCTAATGCAGACAAGGTTGCCTACAACTGCTGCTGTTAAACATACTTCTTAATAAACAGAAAGTAAATCTAAAGGTTGAAGTTTTAAGCCGTCTTAAGGTTGGTTTGGTATTTCTGCAGCCTGGTTGCTCATAGCCCTCATAGGAAATGCAGCTACATTTTCCTAGCAGTGTATACGCCGGTGCTCGTCGAAAAAGGAAAAGCGCTCTTTTAACGTTTCCTGCATTGCCGATGTGAGAAAGAAGTTCATGAGAGGTTATAAGCGATACTTCTCTTTAGTTTGCGAAAGCTTCAGACACGGTTCAGGGCGAGGAAAATAAAGTTTAAATTAAAGAAAAGTAATCCCGACTCGACCGTCTGGACACCCCTGTCGCTTTACGGCGCTCCAAATGACATGAAGTTGCCGAGGGCCGTGAGGGCGGAGCTTCGGCGCGCTGGCGCCCCGCTGATTGGCGGACAGAATGAATAATAATTAGTATAGACTCTAGGATTGGATGCCAAAGAGCCAATGGATTGTTTGAAACCGACATTAGTTAAGGATGAGCGTAAAATAAGGAAGCCATCCACACTGAATGCAGAGACTTTTTGGTAGCCAGTGTGCTGAATTAGGTGCCCCAGGACTAGTACATCCAGTATCTATCAGCATAACATTAACATCACCTCTTTGTTTCTACACTCACTGCCCCTTGGATCAGCTCCACCGACCATATAGCAGCACTTTGTAGTTCTGTAATTTCAGACTGAAGTCCATCTGTGCCTCTGCATACTTTGCCCCAGCCTCCTTTCACCCCATTCTTTAATGGCCAGGACCCCACAGGACTACCACAGAGCAGGTAGTAGTATTTGGGTGGTGGGTCATTCTCAGACACTGACATGAGGAGTGGACTGTGAATAGTCCACCAACGAGAAATCACCAGCCCACAGCATCCTGTGACCACTGATGAAGGACTAGAGGATGACCAACACAAACTGGGCAGCAACAAATGAGCTTTGGACAGTAAATGGACACAGTGTCCACTCGTACCAGCTCAACACACACGAACACCATCATGGTAGTGTAATTGCAGTGCTGAGAATGACCCACCACCCAAATAATACCTGCTCTGTGGTGGTGCTGTGGGGTCCTGACCATTGAAGAACAGGGTGAAACGAGGCTAACAAGGTATGCAGAGAAACAGACGGACTACAGTCTGGAGTTATAGAACTACAAAGTGCTTCTGTTTGGTAAGTGGAGCGGATTTGTGTATAAAGAACTATGAATAGTACCTTCATAAAAGTTTTAAAGGTGTTTTAAATAATTTTCTTTTTGAAAAGTATTACATGTATGAATTGTTACACTGTTAAAAGGTTAAAACTGTTAAAACAGACCACAGAAAATTAATTACTCACTAATTCCCTATTTCAGCCATGAATGGCTATGGCAACACCAGGGATTGAACCAGAGATCACCCGATAACAAGGCCAACACTTAAGAATATTCATTAGAAGAACCAATCAATGAAATTAAGGATTCCTTTTCAGGAGGTTTCCGTTTCAGGAGGGTTCTGTGAAGGGTTATATTGTTTTATTGTGCCTCGATTTGAATAAAGCATGCACATGTGAAAAGCCTGTTGATAATAAGATGCAAGTGTTTAACATTGGCGAATCCTTTAAGCCCAATAGCAGGAGTGAAGGACGTCTCGTTTGGCACATATTTTGTGTTGATTTCAGTGTCTTCACGCCCTCAGAGGGAGGAGCTAAGTACCAAGGAAAGGAAACCAGAACAAAAACACATTAAAGATATGAGAGCCACCCTCATTGTTTAGGATCCTTTTTCATTTCATCAAGGAAACGTTCCAGGAATCCGACCTCAGAAAGGTTAAACACAATAACCAAGAGTTGTACTGTAATAACAGTTCTTTATGTAATATCGTCATCTAGTAAGTCTTAGAAGAAAATGATTAAGGGTTGACAGGCCAAACATGACATTAAAACCAACCCTAATTCAATTCCAAGCAAACATTTTCTGACTCTTTCGGTTTCGTACAGCAAACAGTGAGATATCATGATGTTCAAACCACACAGAAGAAGGCTGAGATGCAGAAATATCAGACACAGAGGGTAACTTGTAAAGAACAGCATGCATACCACTGAAGCCCAGCCAGTCACACCAAAATGCTGTTGTGTGGTCTCAAACCCCTCCAGACCACAGTCCACTTTTTTGGACTCACTCCTTTCTCACGTGTTAGGAGTTGGGGTCGGGCAAAAACGTGTACCGGTTTGAGTACCAATGGTATAGATCCCAAAAAAAAACAAAACACCACACTACATTTCATTTGGGTGTTTCATGGTTAAAAACAAACAAACAAACAAATCAGGAGGAACAATGCTGAGCTCCTGACCAAGTCTGAAAAATACTCATTTGAAATTCAAAACACATGTACACATAAACAAAGACATATAACAGTAAACAATGACAGTGTGGTAACAATGAGGCCAAACACCCAAAGTGGGACCCAGAAGCAATAATTCATGTAAAGTAGGCATTCTTTTTCTAAAGTCACACTCCCAGAGGCCTTCATAACCTCACATACTGTACATTTTTTAATAAGAGCTTTGTTCTGTAATGCCTTTTCTCACAGCTCTCACTTCCTGCAAAAAGATTTCTGATGAGTTCCTGTGATAAAGATGATCAGACCTGAAATGTGACGATGAATGTATCAACAGCGAGCTAAAGAAAAAAGGAAAGAACAAGGCAGAAAGGCAGAAACATTACATGAACAACAGCTCATACAATGCAAGTGATACAGTATAGTGTCTTTCAACATCCTAAAATTTGAAAACAGTCCCCATATTGCACATAGCATTTTCACATGCAACAGAAATAAATAACTGAAAAATAACCATTAATAAAATGCAACTACATCGTTCAGAGTGAGTTGGTGTGAAATGGTTAATTATAGAGAAACGTAGACCCCATTTACACCGGGTCACTTTGTGTGACTAGTATCTGGACCGTATCCCGATAAGATTTTAGCCATATGCATTCACGCTCGGTAGTTGAACACTTCTCTGGTGAGACTGAAATCGGATTGCGATGCGGAACGGAATACTGAAATTTCAGATTAGTATCTGGATTATGTGTTTACACCCAAGTTGGGTGTGCATTTCCATGATGCTTGGCCTTATTCAGGTATCCACTTATTAAGTGAGGTGTAAACAGGGTTTATACCTTGTCACTTCATGTGTCTTGAGCTTCAGGATTATATCTGGATAAGTGTAAACGCACCAAAAACACATCTGTCTCTCCAAGACAACCAAAACCTTTTCCAGTCATTTGCATATTCCATCCAACACAGCAATCAGATTCCAGCCTAACACACATTGGACCAAGTGTAAATGCATGGGGAAAAAAAAATCTTATCAGGATACAATTCAGTTCAGTACCAAACATGTGCCTCTTCACTATGACTGCATTTTAAATAAGCAGTAAAAATTACTCACATATTAACATCATCCCCATCTGGAGAAGCTTTAGCCCACTAAAGAAGCAAGAAGAAGTAAATAAGAGAGTGAGCCACAAGCCAGGTCCCTAAAGTGATTTGCTTAAAAAAACAACAACAAAAAAAAACCTTTAAGCTAAAATGGTCTTGAAACCATCAGCATATTTGTTGCAATATTGTGCAATAACTTTACACAAACATCTGGTTCCATTCACCACCACTGTAAATCATTCTCACTGTATGTTTCTCTAGAATGGAGCGTTTCACTCCAAACCACTCTGAATGACTGTACATCTTAACCATTTAATGAAGCAGAAATCTAGAAACACAGGAGATATTCTCCTTTAACAAAGGTATCAAGATATTATTAAATATCATGCTACATTTCATAAGTTCAATGAACTGTAGCAACTACTTACTTTACTCAAAAAGACCTGAGAGTACACACAGAGAAAGCACTTTTTCTATTAGCACTTGGTATCGCATCCTTGTGTCTCTAAGCTCAAAAACTCTGAATCGGTGTCGCTTCAAATCAGTGGTTTGGCCAAATATTAAATGTACTTTTTTTTTTTTTAATTATTATTATTTACTAGCAACACAAGTTTGCTATTTTAGTTTCACACTGGAGCAACAAGGCTAATGTAGCTAACACATAATGAACTGCCATTAAATAGCATGATGAGTTGTTCAGTAATATCTAATAAACATGTGGTTTCTGACACTATATGACTCACTGTAATCTACAAACATAGATATACTCTTATCAGCTGTTATAGATAACAGTGTGTCATACAGTAACAGAAACCACACGAGCAAGCTATTTAAGACAAGTGTGTGAAGCAGACATGAAGTTTGCGCAGAACTAACTGGTGGGGTAGTTCTGGGGGGGGGGTTGGGGCATTTCAACGATGTCACGGTCACAGTTCATGTAGTGATCATGGCTCACAGAGGACCGAGTTTTCCAGAGTGAAGTCATAGCAGAAGCTGGCCAGGTTTTCGTTGATGTCTCGAGGCAGGACGAACTCCGGTATGAAGGGCAGGCCGGACTGCATGGCCAGGACATGTGGTGCTAAGGTGAATGGTATATCTCCCAGAAGCTCTGGAAGAACCGGTGTGGCTTCTGTGCTCTGCGGCTCTGTAGAGGCTTTAGCAGCGGGCACCACTGGAGTAGACTGGACAGCATCTGTGGCTGTGCTCAGACCTGCACTTAATGACTGTGGGCAAAAAAAAAAGAAAACCAGAGAAAATGTTACATTACATTACATTACATTACATTACTTGCCTGAGCTACAACGAATGATTCTTCTAGACAATGTTAATTACTCAATTAAGCAATGTATCAAACAATTATGCATCCTTCAGTTTCTCAGTTTTGTTTCACTTGAACCAGTCATGTGTTTACTAATAGATATGGCATATCAGTAGGGATGGGTATCGGGCTGATGTCTGCAAAAAAATGCTGAATGGGAAACTGGAGGGTATAAGGAAGAAATCTGATCGGATTGCATAACAAATCTATTCTGCAACAACACACTCACACTGTGTGGGGTGAAGTCATTGAAATATTTATATTTCTATAAATTAAATAGAAATAAATAGTCAGCGTAAGAAATGTGAACTCAAGGTGAAGTAAACATAAGCTAGCTAGCACAAACAGGCAATCGAGAATAACCTTAGAAGTAAAGTGTAAGAAACTGTGTAGCCGAAGGACATGTAGGGTGGGAGTGGGGTGAGCAGGGACTGTCATTTAAAGGAACAGGCGCTCAAACAGGCTGTTCTGAATAGATGTGTTTAGACAGGGTAAAAATTGTGTTGACCAAAGCACTTCACAAGAAACCCCAGAGAAGTGTGTTAACATGTGAAAACGGGGTGTGTCACCTTTACTTAGTACATTTGTGTCACGGCCTAGATAAGTGAATGAGTTATGAACCTTGTTTGCCTGGAAAAGACACTTTCTCGTACTGACGGTCTGAGGACTAGGTTTTGCCACAATGCTAACAAGTATTTGTGCTGCCAATCTCAAGTAAGTTGTGGTTGTGTCTCCTTGCTTGAAATACTATTATAAAGGGAAGTAGTGTGAAGACATACTGTAGCATTAAGTGACTGTTACTGCGCCTGCCTTGCCCAGCATCGCTAACGCAGTGTTAGAATTGCTATCGCCGCACTAGCATCGTTACTGCGCCGGCCTCGCCATGCAACGTAATTGCACCATTAGCATCACCACCGTGGCTAGGTAGAGGTAGTCACAAGCCACGTTCATGAGGTCCTGATCCCTTCTTATCAAAAACTAGTAAATATGTGGCCTACATATTTAGGCTCTGAAGGCAAATACTGAGTAATTTTACAAGGCAGGGTCACATGAAGTGGTTCATGAAACATAGTAGAGATATTTTGGTCCTAACCTCCGCATTGTTGAAATACCATTGACGATTCTATGCAGCAAATGACGGTCCGGCTTACTTGTTTTTTCTTTAAATGGTGCAACAGAAGCATCACTAAAATGAAATAACACAATAGAAGTTATTTCACTCCCTATGCTTCCTGCACTGTATCTCACATGGCCATTCTGATAGACTGATCACCTAAACATAATTGTATAATTGTATAACTGCATAATTGTCCCAGACAATGACTAATCACGCTGTTCTGCTGCAGGCCGAAAAAAAACAATTTTGTTCTGTGATTTGTGACGTTTCTCCAAAGTGCTGTGATGTGGCAACACACTATTTTTAAGAAGGCCAGGCTCTGCGGGAGTGATCTGGCCAGAAATAAGGAAGTGCAGTTCCGGCTTGAGCTATAAGGGGAATCATGAACATATAAGGGTACAACAAACATGAACTCAATCATAATCAACAGAGATGAATCATATTTGCATGTGCACACACCGCTATTCCATTCAGTTGATAAAACACAAATTACAAAAGCAGCCAAACAGGCCTGTTCATTGTTCACAGAAATTGCTGCAGTAAGAGTGTAGTAAGTGTTTGCCAGTAAACAGGTCCAAAACAATGCTGTCCTGTGCCGTCATAGCAGATAAGTCCATCCAACAACTGATTTACACTGTAGTATGAATCCACTAAATAAGAGCATAGTACTTTTAATATTTAAATACTCATTACATCAGATTAAGTGATAATCCCCACAAGTATGCATTAGATTAGGGCTAATATATTAGGTTGTGGTGGTTAGCAAATTCTTATCATAAAATATTGCTCATAAAATATTACAAAAATCTTCTGATTCAGGACACCACTGTATCAAATCCAACCCTATTCTGAATTCTGTGAATCATTTCGCCCGCCATAAATTACTATGCGTGAAACCTCTGTGGTTTTGTCAGGAAGCAACGAGATAGGCCCTTGCAGATTTGTCACGGTGTACATTTCATTATTTAGATCGACTCTCTCCCAGTTTTGTCGTTACTAAACCTAGTAATGGGTGTTGTTGAAATGGGCTGATAAATCCTCCAGCAGGGCTCAGAGTGGAAGGTTTGTTTGAAGTGGATGAGGTTGCGCGGCACAGGGCCCTGCAACATCCTAAGGAAGGAAGTGCCTGGGTGCTGTCCCTGACTTTAAAGATGTTCGCGACTAACTTCGGCTGCACAGGCAGGAACTAAGCAACTGTATTTTTCTCCAGATGCTTTCAACATGCAGTTCCTCTAAATACGAGAAGCATTTCACTAATACACAGCATTTATGGCACAGGAGTGAATAACAACTGTAAAGTCCTAAGAGACTACCGATACAGAACAAAATTACACATATTCAATTTTTTTTTTTTTTTTTACCCCTTACAAATGCAACTAATAATAAAAAATAGATATATTATTATATATATGTACTTCAGCAATTCTACACCTAAAGATGATACTTAAAGGGGACACATTCTTCCAAATTTCTGCATGAATAATTAGCTAAGATGTGAACATGCCACAGTGGCGTGGAGTCCCAGGCACACCTGGCTCAGTCTTGTTGGATGGGTAAGATGGCCCCCCTCTCCCCATTCACGTACTTACCCTGCATTCACACTGGCAATGACATGAGGCGACATTTTACTGAGAGTTTTCAACTTCTTGCGAGAAGATGCAACACAAATATTGCCGACCTACCTACTCCACCGCAAAACAGTGCCCTGTATTTATTTCCTACATATTTGTTCCCACTAGAGCTGGAACAAATGGAGCTCTTGCACCAATCAGAGTTATTCACGGTGCTCGGCCCAGGCTTGAATAGTTTTATGTACCCAGATAGAACAGAAGTGGTGCTTTTGCCGCCGGCAGAAATCAGCAATAACAGACGCAGTGGTCCACTTAAACTGACTGCAGAGACAGAGATGCACTATACATGAAGGGAATTTATTGACAAAACAGAAAAAAAATTCTGGTAAAAATCATGCGAGAAAGTGTGTGAAGTGTCTGGTCACACACTGCTGTGGGATGGCATCCCATTCTTCAACCAGCATTTGTCGCAACGTGGTTGTGTTGGTCACTCGAACAGCACGAACAGCACTCGCAGGACTGCGGGCAGGCCATTTCATCCTCTCCACTCTCCAATTCTGGAGGTAGTTTCTGACAAACCACGCTCTGTGGTGGAGGAAAGAGTTCGGTCCCAGACTGTGAAGATATGGGAGTGCCACTGGTTGCAGAATTTCATCTCGATATCTCTCTGCATTAAGATTAAGCCTCCAATGATGACAAGCCTCGGTTTTTCCAGTGAGAGAGATGCCGCACCACACCATCACACTGCCTCCACCAAAAGATGTTACTTAACCTGTGCAGCAATCAGCATAGCATTCTCAGCGTCTTCTCCACACTCTGACCCTACAAGCAAACTGACATAGGCAGAATCTGACCATAACGTTCCTCCACATGTTCAGGTTCCAGTACACGTGTCGCTGACACCAGCGCAAACAGGCCTGGCGGTGAAGGACAGTCATGGCAGGCCTCCTGGCATCCTAATGAGACCAGAGATTGGCCGTATGCAATCTGTTCCGGATTGTCTGGGCAGAGAGCAGTCTGCCATATCATCCTGCAAACCTCTACTGTAAATCAATAGAAGACAGGGTAAGGAAACAATCTTCTTGGGACCCCCACTTCGCGGCCTGTCTCTGACACAGGAAGCATTGTTCCGACATAGAAATAATCTACTGAACACAAAATGTCCTTACTTTTTGTGCTAGGTTTATATAACTCAAAAGACTCCATGGTCGTTTTGGTTGTAAAAACTAAAATAGTTATATTTGTGTTATTCTCTTGGAAACCCCTGGTTCCTATTGCCACTATTGTAAAGAAATGTGACTTTCTGCACAGTGGATTTCTCATTTCACATTAAACCCCACTCTGAATGACTTCGTTTACATCTTGAAAATTTCATTTAAATTAATTAAACAAATAAAAAAGTAGTTCCCCTCGAAAATAAGTTACCAGTACTAAATTAATTTGACAAATGTGCCTCTTATTAAGGTCACCGACAGTCTATAAAAGAGAGATGGTCCAGAAACTTCTCTCATGTCCTAACAGGCTAATACTGAAAGGGGGCAGGTCATGCAGGGCAGGCAGCCAGTTATTGTGTCTCAGCTTACTGAGGAATTCGACTTATTTCCAGTTGTTGTCCATTTAACATGGAAAAGATATATCCATTACATAATGCTGCATGCCTATTTACACTGGGGACTCAATGCTGTTAATGTATTAAGACCCCCTCAAGCATACACAGCATTGCAAAGACAGATGTAAGTCCGCATAAAATGGAGATCAAATATATAACTTGACAAATATGTGGCAGGAAATGCTGCAAGTAAAAGAGGCAGCATATTCCTCAAGGGGCCATCACAGACCACTATACTGTACATAACACCACCACACACACGTTCCACAGTTTGTCATCCATTATGTAACATTCTCCCCAGAAAAAGAAAACATCCTCTAGTAGGCTAGTCATTCTTATACTACCCAAGCAATTATCCTAATTTTGAAAATTCATTATTCAATGACCAACCAATCAATGGGCTAACTAACTGACCCATCAATTAATTAACACAACAATCAACAGTTTAATAAACCAACTAATTGATCACCTAATGAATCTATCATTCATCCATCAATTAATTCACTTATCAATTAATTAACCAATGAACGACTATCAACCAATTGGTCATCAACCAATTAACCACCATCAACCAATCACCCTATCAAACAAACACCTGATCAAACAAGCAGCCAATCAACTAATTCCCTGACCAATTCATTAACCAATCAATAAATTATCTATTAACCAATCACCCACTCCATCTATCAATATTTTTTGTGGATATTGTCAGGACATCAAGAAGACTGACAGATTGCATTTTTCAGAATAGAGAGAACAGACCTAGTCCTGGTTAATTTAGTGCAGTTTAATTTAGTGTAGTAAGTGAAATGCGGACGAACCCCAACCTATCTTGGATATCCAAGACACTTTTGGAGCCAGACTGCAAGACAAAGGCTAAGCCTAGACCAAACTAATTTCCATCAGAAATTGGTCATTACACTAACTCTGCATTTTAGTCCAAGACCGGGTTTATGGTGGCATTATGATGCTACATTTGGTATCATTACCCTTAAAAATCAAGGTGCTTCAAATGGGTTCAATGAGTGATGCAATAGAAGAACCCCTTTTTGTAATAGAGACCCCCTGTTTGTAGTAGAGCGGTGAAGCTTGAAAACTTTTTTTTTTAAATGTATCAAAGCTTAAAAAGCTATTTATGCATGTTAGAAAGGCATGTTAAGTTCTTCATCATTTCATAAATGTGTGACGTAGTTAAAGATAATCTGGTATCTTTTTTTTTATATCTCACTTGTCTTCCTGTGGCAAACAGAGCATAGCGCAATCTGTTATGCTTACTCAGTGCCTTGCTGCCAAGCAAGCAAGTAGATCTCAGCCTCTCTTTCACACACACACATTCACACTCTCTCACACACACACAGAAACAAACACCTGCTCTGCCACGTCCAGTCCATGATTAAAAGCTTCTAATTTGCACAATGTCGGAGGCTTTGACAAAACCCCATAGTATACAAAGTCAAAGCCCAGCGAGGGCCCGTCTTTCATTAGCCATATGGTCTGAGGCACAGTGCAGAGAACAGCGTGGCGATTGACAGCGGCATGTGTTGGCCCCCGAGTTCAGTCCAGCCAACCCAGCACCTGCCATCCACACAGCAGTGCGAGAGCCTAGCCAGGCCAGCAGAACAGAGAGAAGGAGTGAAAGAGTCCTCAAAGCTTTTTTCCCCTCCCCACCCTCCTCTTCTGCTCCCTCCAGAACTACTAAACCTAGCTCTGCTACACTCGCCAAGAAGCTCAGGAACACCATAATCATGCCTTCCTGCTGGGTTCGGGGGTGTTACATGCAGTTCTGGAGATTGAAATAATCCCTTATTAAGTTGATCAGGCTAAAGAAATGGCACGTTCGGTACGGTTTGTTAATTGTTAGAGCTATATTGGCTTTCATGACACTGAAACTGCGGAAGGCTGCAATACACAATTGTCCCCTTAATTAAAACACATTTTTTATTGTGTAATATGAATATCCTGAACACTGTGTGAGTGTTCTGAAGGGGATTCATGTGACCCAACAATAATAATAATATATAATAATAATAATAATAATAATAATACCTATCGGGGTGTTAAGTTGATTAGTAGACTAAAACTGAGGACCAAATTAGTCCACAACTTATGTAATAAAGCACAGATTAAAAGCCTTTAAAAGTTTTAAAGTCACTATTACAATGTGAAATACAGGTTTACTGCCAATGTTACTTCTTACAGTAATAAGTCCCTCAATCGGGACGCAGAGCTGCAATGAAAACATACAGACTCAGCAGCTGTTGGTCACATGGCCATACATCTGCAACATCACTCTGGTGTCTCGAGTGGAGTGTAGAGTCTCATATGAACATGGGCTGAGTGTAAAAAGGGAAATCTTTAAGTACATCAACCCAGAGACATAATAAATGTGGAGAGGGGTCACTGGTTGAAATATGAATGGGAGTTCTCTTAATGCTCCACATGATGTCTGTTTAAGGATAAAGCCCCACCCTTCAACAACAAAAAGCCAATCAGTTGGTTGGTTATATTATGAGCAGAGGAGGGTTGACGTGGCTCCAGCCAGATGTGCATGTCAAAATAAGTCAATAAGACAAATGAAGCAGTAACACAAAACACTTCCAAATTGTAAGCTGACAACCTCATATTTGTTTACCTTTTTGCTGAGCAAAAAAATAATGGGAAACTAATTGGTTTTGACAGAACAGAAATATCAGATATTAAAAGTTCATTAAAACAGCGAATTTCTTAATTCAGACCAGCTTATTGAATCTGTGGCTTCTACACGATTCTGTGTTTTCTATGGCTGCATAACACACAGCAGGATGACTGGCATTCTGCAGCTGAGCATGGATTTTGTTGGAGAGTAAAAAATAAACTATATTTAATACGTGCTGAAATCCTTGCTGAAATTTCGACCTACATAGATCACATTTATTACAAAATAAATAGAGCAACAGTACTGTGAAATCAGGTTATTAATGGACAACAGTACATTAATAGTACATACCAGCAGAAATAGTGAACTCACCTTTGATGGTCGCACAATGACACTGGTGGATGGGTATACAGTGTTTGCGGGCTGCATCTTTTGCCTCTGTTCCTCAAGACTCTCTCCTGGAAAACAAATTAGTGTTGATTAATTTTAATTTTTGTAAAATGTCAAAAGTATACAATGCTATTACAGCATTAATGAACGTCAGCGTTTAGAGCCTGTTAACATCCAGTATCTGGATTTTATCCTGATACGATTTCAGACAAATGCATTTACACTGGGTAGTCAAATGTATCTCTGGTTAGTCAGGCTGAAATCTGTTTTATTATTACTGGTTTTATGGGATGTACTGGGAAGACCTTTGGTTTGCCGAATGCGCCTTGGAGAGACGGATGCGTTTGCACTGCTATAACATGGCTCAAATAAGTCTCAGACCACCTCCTGAAGTGGTTTGAGTAAACAGATTTTTCTCTGCGTCTTATGTTTACACTTGCATTTTTCTGTGGCTTGGCCTTATCCAGATATAATCCTGATGACGCATAAAGAGACCAGGTGTAAACGAGGTCTAAGTGAACCAACACGAGGAGGAAACCAGAACACCTTTTCCTTCCATAATGTGATGCATTTCCAAATCAAACACAGTATCAGGAAGGGCCACTGAGCTAGCTGAGTGTTTCCTCTCGATAATAGGTGACCATTATTATTACTTGTTTCCACTTGATTGTAAATGGTTAAATAAAAACAAATAGAAACCTGACTTTTTTCCCCATCTTAAGTGAGATTACAGACATGAGCTAATAAGGTCTAAAAGGCAGTTCTGATTTCAAGTTAGTAGACTTACTTGACTAACACATCACTATATTTTATATATTTTTATTATAGTATATTGCTAGGCTTATGTGAATTGCAATACCTAGGACTATCAATGCAGTACAGTACATTGTCCATAGCATGTAACTATTTAACTATTTAGCACCAAGTTGTGTTTCCCAATCTTGGTTCAGGGTTACACTAGAACACTAGAACTGTTTGAATGGCCTGGCTATCATGCACTGGTTCAGGTGAATTACAGCAAGGTGACCAGTAATATATCCAGTGCATGGGATACTAAAGAACAGCAATTGAATATTTCAGTATTTCTTCATTTTGTGATCTCCAGCAATTCACAACAAGAGCAGATTTATTTATTTTTTTCTTTCTGCAACCAGGTCAACAGAGCGGATTATCTCTGCTTAACAAATGGTTATCTGATCACATTAATGGATTACACCGCATTAGTTCTCCTGCGTACTTACGGACACAATTCTTGCTGGCGGTTAATAGAAAACAGCAACACTTCCGGATTGCCCATGAAAACTTTCCCATTCCACCAGCACAGTGCTGTCAGAGGGACTGTAAATTCTACACCGCCCACATACAAACGATCCTCTGCAGGCTCAAAAAATATCTGATGCAAAATCATCTGGAAGCCCTTCTTCCACAGACCTTTCTCACAGTAAAGTGAAAGACCGTCCTCTGTGCTTGTACAGACATGGCTCACTCGGCAAGGCCAAGAACGGGGAAAAAACGGTCTAAATTCTCTCCTTGCTTCAGTCCCGTTCATTTCTGCTTAGATTTTCCCAGGCATACGCTATCCTCTGGGGTCGTCACACACCATGACTCAACCCGCTGCTTAGAGCAGAGCAATTATCTCTGGTGAGTTTGAGTTCACCACAACAGCTCGCAACCAGTACACTCACTAGACTCTCTGGTATCCATGGTGGCAAACCGGAGTAAAAAGCTCCATGGACGAGCTCTAGGACCCGAGCGACTTCCCCAAAACGGAGCAAAGGGCATAATGATGTTCCAGGATTAGGTGCTCATTTCCTCAGTCACGCCAGGATGGAGCAAACAATGTAAGGTGTGGCAAAAACAATGCAAGTCATGCATCACCTCTGCACACTCTAAAATACACAACTCTAAAGCCTAATTGAGATGGTTCGAGGGCAGTGATTTTGAAGAACGAGGTCACAGGCACTCTGACCACTTGCAAATGACAGCAAAGTTGTTTCTTTTTTTAAGTTAACTTATAGAGAACAACTTCAGTACGGAAATAACTTGACTTGAAACAACATTACAACGCTTTGTGATGCTATACAGACCTATTTTTCTTGTTTTTTTTTTTGTTTTTTTTTATTTTTTATTAACAATGGTTATTTAATGAACCATATACAAGACACACTGCACTATAGAGAAGAACCGTATAACCAGGCAAAGAACCATTTAAACTTTAAGCTTGGGATTTTAGGAGGTTAACAAACACAAAGAAAATAAACTATATGGACAAAAGTATTGGGACACCTACACATTACACCGACAGGAGATTTTATATGACATCCCACTCTAAATCCACAGCCATTTTAATATGGAATTAATATGGAATATGAAGTTGGTCCTCAATTGCAGCGATCACATATTTCACTCTTCTGAGAGAGCGTTCAGGTGATGCAGGAGCAGGGGTGGGCAATATAACAATATTTTATCGTAGCCATGGATCGGATCGGATATTGGGCCCGATACTAACAAAATTAGCTTGATCGGGTATCAGATCAGTGCATCCCTAATCGTATTGTGGTAAATTTGTTAGTGCGGCACACAATACGCTTTTCTAAGAAAGCTGTTTAGATTGTTGGTGCTTAAAAAACCAACTGACCAACTGCTTGTTTCTGTTTAGGGTAGCAGTTTTATATACACTATTGGTGCCTTTTGTTTGCATAACAAAATCAGTGCTATTCTTATTCTTATTTTCTGACCATGATTATTATTGTTAGTATTACTTGAAAAAAACTGTGTCCTGTGGTTGTTGATAGAGTTTCAGCAGTACTGCGAACTTCATGGTAAAGCCCAGCGAGAGAGGGATCTGCTACACAGATAAATAATGCAATGTAAAGTAAGCTCAGTCTATACTCTTTCCTTTACATCCAGTCAGCACATTCAACATGGCCGCATCTCGTACCTTAACCGCAGAAAACACACAGCAGCCATGCATCTTACATGGCTTGCTGTTTAACCTCTGCAGTTTTGTAAACCCCTCTGGAGGGGGGTGGGGGATAAAGAGATAGACAACCCATTAAATACAGTTAACAAACAACTGCTGAGTTTATGAACAAAGCAGCTTGATAAGGGGCTGAGACTTTCTATTGCTCAGAGCATCTAAATATTTAGTCTTCCGTAAGAACAGTCACGCTGACCAGGAACAGGGTCAAATGTCCTGCTTGGGTCACTGAGCTAATCCACTTAACCCTACGCACATTGCGTGTAGAGGTGTGGAAGTTCCAGAGAAATCGCTCTGAAGCTTTCCAGTGACACTGTGTTACATCATGGCTCACTTCAGCAACGTGACAGTTACAGGCTACTGAGAACTAAAGTGTGAAAACTGTCACTGTGTTTTCAGTGCAAATGCAAGCGGAAGGACGATCACATTCACAGTAATCAGTCAAACTGTGTTTTGGAAATACACTCTGGCCTTTAGGGGATTGTTTCTTTAACTGACTAACATCCAAACCCTCAAGTTTAATTTGGTTGGGGGGGGAGGGTCTAGGGAGGGAGAAAGACACAATTGAAACGTTAGAAGAGGCACAGCTGCTCTCAACTTCACCAGCACTCGGTGCTGCTCTCGTTTGTAAGAATCTTTCCTCTTCAAACCGTCAGCTGCATACCCTGCACAAAGAGCTGCCGTTGAGGCCTATATGACCGCAAGTCTGCATCAATTAATCATGATTAATTGAGTAATATACATTGATTATAATTAATGAGCGATTATATAAGCTGCCCAAGTTGCTCAGTTGGTTTGGTGGCTGTGTTCAGATGACACTACATGAATACACAGTGTACAGAGCATTGGTGAGGTCAGGATGTTGGAAGATCACCACCCCACCTTATCCCCAACTCCACAGGCTTGGCAAGCTGACACTGTTGGGTCTTTAAGCAAGGCCCTTCATCCTCTCGGATCCCCAGGCACAGCAGCAATGGCTGCCCACCGCTACGCAGTCACAGTAATGCGAATGCGTGTGTTTACTGCATAGATGGGTTAAAGGCGAAGGCCAAACTCCCTCTGTGTCTAACACTAATGGTGAATATGGTTGTCTTTAAATTAATTAATGTATTTTCTACTTTCCTTAAATGTTTACATTTACTTAATTTGCTTCAAAGATGATGAAAAAAATCATCCACATATTATTGTAAAAGAAATGCAGTCCGATTTAACTGCATAACTGCAGGAAGTGCAATCATGTCACATTACTAATCAAGAGATCATGCAGTAATGTATGGTATAGGTAGGTCCCAAAAAGGGACAATTTTCACAACATACAAAAACTGAATCAAAACTGCAATCTCCACAGCAACACAGACAAAAAACATAAACATGATAAACACTATTACAGACAAAAAGTTATTGTCATACCTTTAAAATGTCTATAAAAGAATGGAGCTGTATTAACCTTTGCATAGTTGAATAATGAGCGTTTGGTACATGAGGACGTGATGTACCAAGAATCTCTTTGTTGTCTTTTCATTAAAAAAACTAAATCTGGCCTAACCAAATCAGTCTTAAAACTGATCAATTCCAAAATGCCAAAACTGTTACATAATAGTTCTAACTTAACATTTACAACCCCCAAAAATGTACATACACCCAGCCCACCAGCGAAAGCATTTGAAAGAGTTGAGCTGCGACAGAGTAAAATGCAAAAGGTCACTTTGGGAAAGCAGAGCGTTGTCGATACTTTTAGTCAGATTTCTGAGGCAATTTTTGGCACGATTGTGGATCAGTAACACTGGAGAGCATGCATAAAACCTCCCAGCACGTTCAGCTGGGCAGTGGTGTTGCGTTAGCAGCAGTACGAAAAGATGTGGGAAAGCTTCATGTGAAGATGTGTGAAAGCTTCAAGGAAGCACAAGCTAGCCTTCACCATCCCCGCCTTGTGTAACAGGGGAAGCTAGTATAAAAATTCTGTAATAGGTGGGATGCTCATTTGCGTATAGTACACTTCAAGATCAGTATTGCAAAGGACAATGTTGCGATAACCATGAAAGAACAAAATAAATAACTAAATAAATAAATAAATAAATAAAAAAAAAAAAAAAAAAGAGTGCACAGACCCATAGACATAGACATACATGCACACACAGGCATTTATCTTATTGCTGCACAAGAGCACAAAGAGGAATCTCTCCAAACTGCTCCTGAATCAGGCACGTTTCCTCTGAACATCAATCCAGGCCTAAATGTAATCTGAAACTGAGCTGCACTGGTGAGTCTGACCTCTAACAAACACGTGGTTAGCTGTCCTTTCCCCTCCTTCTGTCTTTTTCCCCTTGCCCTGAAGGGATTTCAAAGTGGACTAAATAACAAGCTGTAGGTGGAATGGAGAACCACAAGGAAAACCTTTTTTCCAGACTTCTACTCCTTCCACCGTCCTGCTCGTATTCCATTAATTGGCTGCCCTCTACCTGAATAACTCTCTCCTTGCACAGCAGGAGATCTGAAATCGGCTTGCCTTTCTTAGCCTGACAGAGGCCTGCAGTCATCTTGACTGTCATTTTGTGGCACATTAAACCCAGTTGAAATATACGTTTAGGTTTGACCTACATACCACTCGTCTGATATTTTACAGCTAATGAAGTAGTGATGTTTTGGTCATCTCTAAATTCACAGCCACAGTTCTCTGGAAGCATAGGTTTCAGTCAAGTCTTGCAGAAAAGAAGCAAGTGTGTGGCATAAGAAAGTACAATACACATCCAAGGTCTGCTGACCCTTTTTCTAATGAGTGAATTCGGCTACTTTGGGGTACAACCATTGCTAACACAGACGTTCAGTTGCAGACGTACACACAGCTTGTATTTTGTCCATAGAAAATCACTGTGATACTGTGGAGCAACCGCTCAAGAACCTGAGGTCACCGTGTCCAATGCCGAACATAGGTTAGAGGGGTATTAAGCTCGCCAGGCATTGAGCTTTGGATCACTAGAACAACACTTCTTTAAGGTGCACCCATAGCAAAGGCCTTCAGTTACACACACAGTCTATAACCCCCATAGGAAAGCAGCAACCAACAGAATGGGACGTTTTGGAGACCAAGGTCACTGTGACCAATATCAAGCAAGGGCTAGAGGGGCATAAGGTACTAGCATAAGTACACAAACCTCAAAATCTCATACCTCAAAACATAAACAACTAGTTGGTAATACTCTTTACTTTCAGGGATGCTTTATTTACATTTACGTTTTAGGATACACAGAGAAACTGAGTTTATGAACAGGTAACATCTGAAAATAACATTTAAAGCATAAATATATTGAATATTTGACAAACAAACAATAAAAGATTTCTAACTTAATTTAAGAGCCAGGTTGACCAGGTTGAGCCTATTTGAGACAGGCCTGAAACATGAGGCGAAAGCATTAGTTAAGTTGTTGCTCTATTTTCCACATTCATACTGTTCACCAGAACCAATCCTTTCATACCATTACAAACCTGAGTGTCTGGGTGTTAGACTATAAAGAGACTTTTAGCAGAGACCCACTAGACACAGCACAATTTAGCCCAAGGTTGGGTTTAATCTGTGTCTGGAAAAACATGGCCCCAAAATGCCTGTGGACCAAGTTAGTCCGTTGCCTTCATGTGGGAGAAAAGTGCTAGCTCTCAACCCTGTTGGCTCTTCAGCCAAGAGACACAAACGGACCCCCGTCCATCTGCGCCTGCTCCACGCTGAGCAGTCGGGCCTAAAGCCGCAGGATGAAAAGAAAATTATGCCACTCTCTTAGCAGAGAGGGGGCCGAAAAAGTTGGAGACCCGACCCCATAATCAACATTTTCATTACTCTGAGCTTTGGATTTCAGGAAAAATACTGTGAGCTTCAGTTTTACTCCGAGAGGATTTAGCAAGAAGGCTTGAAACACTGATGTATTTACAGTGTTTCATATGCTGGGACTGCCCTCATTCTGAACCCTGAAGGAAATGTGAGATTTCTGCAGCAGCCTATATAGAAAATGGGGTGAAGGGCATACAGTAATAGATCTGGAAGGAGAACAGGCTCTCCAAGTGCAAGTGCTCTGAGAAAATCCAAACGTTACCTTATCTTATTTCATTTCCAGCCTTGAGTTACAACAATAGGTTGCAAATTCTCTGCTGAAGCACAAAGCACTCCTGTGTTGCCCTCTTATGGCAAGTGTGGATTACTGATGCAAAACTGTATTCCTAAGGGAGGACCTGCCCAGTTTACCCAAGTGAGGAAAAAATGAAACTAGAGCCTAGAGTGCTTGTGCTGCCTTTTCTTCAAACGACTCCAGGAAACGAGCACACAGAGCTGTAGTTAGACACATCCTCTAATACATACTGTTATACTAATATTTCTTGCATTTAATAATAACGTCTACACTAAAGCCTTACACTATACACTATGGCAAATACCACTTTTTCTTTTACAATGCAGATCTTGAGGATCAATACTGATTTAGTATTTTCTTTTTTAAAAACAGACTGTCTTATTCAAACACTTCATATAAAACCAAAGACTTCTCCCCACTCCCACCACACTTGCATTCACAGCTATCCAGTGTCTTTGGTAATGTAAACATTACCAATTATATATCAAACCTGTACATTTAAATTGCTTTAAACCAGTGCAATATTGTAAATTGAGAATATGTATAATGTATGTATAGTGTGTGTATATGTGTAGTATATATAAATATTCAGTATTTGTAAATATGAGTTATTTTTCTACTACTGTGAGGGAAGAAGCACCTATGTTTTTCACTCACCTTTACATCTGATTTGATAAGCATAAGTATATTAAAATAGAACAAAGTATTATTATATTCTTAAAGTATTCATGTACAACATGTTTTCTCAATATATCTAATTCAATATTTGAGCATCACTTAAAATATAGTGAATACTGTCAATTTATATGTTCTAACCTATTATAAGATAATATTTTAGACTCATCTAAAGCTTTGCCTGACATTTCTTCATTTCTAACAGCTCCATAGCCTCCTACTAACTATTTAAAATCTATAAAACTGTACAGGCTTTGCTGATTTACCCTAAACCAGATTGATTCTTTGCTTTTATTGAAAATACTGATCCCAAATGTTTAAACAAAAGGGAAAGCGGGCCGAACGTTTAGAGTGAGGTCTTCAACTGATTCTGTGACTAATTACTGTTTGGTTATCTGTTTCACCCTCATTTATACTTAAAATGCACCTTTAAAATGAAGAGGACATACCGCCTGTATACATAGTGATAAATATGTCGAGTGTTCTTTTTTCAGAAGCTTTAATATAAGCTGGTTATGTGGCTTATGATGTTTATTAGGGCTGTTACAATGCATTGAAACAGTACTTGCAGTCTGGTCACCATTTACTCTCTATTAATTGCTACAAAGAAATGATAGGTGTGTAGTAAATAGGTAAACGCTGATGGACTACTCTGGGTCTGAGTATTTGAACTCATTTAGCATATTTTTTTATTCAATAAGTTATACTGGGCAAAATAATAGACTTTTTACTCAGTTGCATTTTAGTAAGTTAACATTTAGTTCCTTTCTGTGTTTTGTTTTATTCTACTTTTTTTTGTGCCAGCAAGATCCAAAAAGGGAACAACAGAATCCGAGAGATCCAGTTCCTATTCTGAAGGATGCTGGATGATCTACTAGAACTGCCACTGGCGTTCTAGAGGTTACTTAGTAAAGGTAAAGGTGAACATATTTGTCACTGTACAGCGAAATGTGTTTTCCGCATTTAACCCATCTGTGGTAGTGAACACACACACACACTAGTGAACTAGGGGCAGTGAGTACACACACACCCAGAGCAGTGGGCAGACAACTACAGCGCCCAGGGAGCAGAGAGGGTAAAGGGCCTTGCTCAAGGGCCCAACAGTGACAGCTTGCCAAGCCCGGGAATCGAACCCACAACCCTGTTATCAATAGCCCGGCGCTCTAGCCGCTGAGCCACCACTGCCCAAGACGTGCTCAACACGTTACTTTTACTGTAGTCATTATTTCACTGAACCAATCATAGTTTCACCAGAGCATAGGTTTAATGTACTTTCTACACCTCTGACCCCATGTTTGCAAGTAAAGCCATTCATTATCATTAATATTCAGAATTAATGTTCCACCTGATGTAACTGTGATCATGTGATTATAAGAGGTTATAAGAGGATCCATAAAGCGAAGAGCAGCCAGAAACACACCAACTCCTGCTCCACTGCTGTTCTAGACGTTAGTCAGCACTTCAGTAGCCAGTTTTAGCCTGATTACGTTCATACTCTCTTTCCTTTAGCCATTATTTCAGACACTTATGATAGTATGAGCTGAGGCGGACTTATTCTTTTTCCATGACTGCAATATAAATCACATGTGAGATTGTAAATGGCTGATTTTTTATTCTTTTATAGAGCACTCTGCATCATTACTGCACTTTAGTGCTCAGTTTTATATTGTAGTGTATTTCACTTGGCCACACGTAGCTAGCAGTGAAACAGTAGCCAGCTACTTTTTTTTTTTTTTACTTACCAATAATGACAAATCCATCGGTCTCTTTCTCGGTTGGAGACTTTTTCGACGAGTCTTTCCGAAACCCGAAGAAATTCAACATCTTCCTAAAAAGGAAAGAAAAGCACAACAACAAGTTATCCTAGCTATAGCTAGCTTAGCAGCTGTCAGCCACGTCTGGCTAAAACAGACGATGACCAACGACCTCATAGCTAGATAGCTAAATATAAAACAACAGACCTGAATCGTGTTAAGACTTATAACGGAGTTTAAAAGGATTTAACAACAAAACAGTCTGAACCAACACGACCTCAGACAAACCGACACGTTACTTTCCACACTTACCGCAACTAGTTTGGATCTCTTTAAAAGAAAAGCACCAGAAGAGCCCAGTATCAGACTGTCTGCTAACAAATCTAGCTAACTCGACACCACTGCTAATGTTACCCGCTGACATTCGCAGGATTGTTTTAATGCTTCGACATTTTTACACCAAGTGCACAGCTCGAAAAGTTGCTGAAGTTTTTTTTTTTTTGTTTGTTTACATCCTGCTTCGCTGACTCCTCAGTTTTATCGTCCGACTAGAAACAATGCACGCTGAATGATATAAAAAAAAATAGTAACAAATTTATTTTTATTGTTGTGATATTGATTACACGTGTTACGTTTGTATAAATGTAAAAGCAATAATAAATTATAATAATAAACAATTGTCATGCATATAAAACAACCAAGGCTGAATTATAACGACCAAAATATTTAGTAAAGCAAGTAGTGTGATTTTCCATTTTCCATTTTCCATTAAAATAGTCATTTAGTTGTAATAATACATTATATGGATGGCGAAGAAAAAAACATTTGAAAAACATTAACATCGGACACATTATGAAAAATATGTTTGTAGGAACTAAAATGCTGAGTCTTTTTTGACCAACTCTGCGGAAGCACGTGAAGCGAAAAAAGGAAGCACGTCAGAATTTCCCGGGATTATTTAACCTCTTCTTTTTTTGGCGCGGTTAGTTTATTCCTGGGTCTGGTTTATCTTTTGAGCCTTTTGTAAAGTTTTAGTTTCATTGAGAGCCGAAATTCGCCTTGAGAAAAAAACCTCTAAAATGACGGGTGTGTTTGAGTCCCCTAAGAACAGAATTAACGCGGCGATGATTTCTCAGTTCGTCAATAGACCCGTGTGCTTCGTAGGACGAGTGGAGAAGGTAAACAGAGAACAGCTCCTTTTTGACAGTTTGCTCAGTCAAGTCATCGGATTGTGGGTATTAGTAATAAATACTATGATATGCTATTTATAAGAAACATCTTATGGAACAGCTTATATGTCTAGAAGTTTCCTCACGACTTCTGAGCAGAAAGGGTTCATAGTTATTAGCCAGGACTCACTCGAGGCGAACGTGTTTGGTAATTTTCCACTTACAGTATTATTGCTCAAATAACCCTGGAGTTGTAGGTATGAATGTAACACTGAGAGTCAGAACAATAGACTATTATATTTTTAAAGCATTTATTACAAAGACAGTAACTAGCCTGTATCATCATATGTCATGCAGACAAAGTGGCACTAAATGCACAGTTAAACATGAATGGATCATTAAGGAGTAAATAACTGTTCTAGCACAGTCCATAAACATATAGGTGAACTATACTGTCCATTTTTTGAAAGTGGGACAATTTTTGATTAAAATGACAAATATAGAAATATATATATTTGGATGAACAAACATATGACTGGCACGTCCTGCTAAAATCTAGCAAGATTGTTTAACCTCATTTTGTATAAATGCATTGTCACTTTGGGTGGTCTTCATACAGGGTCCATCCAGGGTGCCATCACAGGATGCCTTAACCCACAGTTGTATTGACTTTCATTTATTTGAGGAAGACCTACGTCAAATAGAGCTTGGGTGGCCCACTTTGTGGCCGTTTACCCCTCTTTAAAAGGATGCATCAATGAAAATTCAGATTTACCCCTTTACGCCAAACATTGCAACACTAAATCCGTCAAGACACGTTTTGTGTCCAAGGCTTACTATGTTACTTTTGCACAGGAGATCAGGAGACTATGAAAGTCTTTTTGAATGAGGCAGGTCCTTTAAGGTGCACCCGTTGCACAGTTGTACAAAAAAGCATTAACCAATAGAATGGGATGCTCTGGAGCCTGAGGTCGTCATGCCCGATGGCAAGTGTGAGCTGGAGGGGTATAAATCTTCCCCTGCATTGGTCTGTAGAGCAGTGGAACTGTGTCCTCTTGAGTGCTAAATCCAGTACCTTCAAGATGAGTTGGAGTAGCAGAACTAATAATCCAGCATCTGTATGTGACTTCATAAATGATCACATGCTGAATGCAGTCAAATCTTCACAAAGTTCACAGTGTGATTGGACAATAGGGGGGGGGCAAACTTTTAATATTAACCTTTAATATTAGTACCATTTGATTTCAAATTAAATGCTGGATGTACAGGTGTCTGCAGACTTTTGGACATGTCGTATGTCTTAGCTCTCTTAACTCTTAACCGACAGATTCAGTGACTTGCATTCTGCTTTTACTAAGTAATCTCGATTAAGCTCCTAAGTTGACTGATTAAAAAAAAAAGATTAGTCCCTAATTCTTGATAAAAAAAATTATTAGGCTTTGGCAGACAAATAGCTCAGAGAGTGTTTTAACATTTTCAGCTGACCTATGAATGTGTCTTTCTCAGAAACACCACTGGATGGCGCACATGAGCCGTTGATGTACTCTGTTTTACTCTGCATGTTTGTCTTCTCTTTACCAGGTCCATCCAACTGGAAAGTCATTCACATTGACGGACGGAGAGGGAAAGACAGTTTCAGTGGAACTTAACGAACCTGTAGGTGCAGTCCCCCTCCATAATGATGCTGAAACTCTTTACGTAATCTCACATTTATGTGACCTGAACTTTCACACTCCAGTTGCTGTGCATGTCTTAGTGGTGTAAGCTTAAACACAGCTTAAATGTGAGCTTGTACATTTTGTATTTATTTCCTAATGAATTCTTTTGTAGAGTGCTCCGCATCATTACTGTTCTTTAGTGCTGAATTTTATATTGTATTGTCTGCATTGGTTTACCGTGATTAGCATACCTTGATATTGCATTTCTTTAGCCAATGAAAACCCCCTGAAGTTTTTCCATTGTTTGAACCCTGTAGCTGTTCTGTACACTATGTAAATAACTCATAATGGATGAATGGGCCAATAGAAATGCTCTAAAGAACTTGGAATAAACTCTTTTCTATTTTACATTGACTTCCATTCCAACTTCCAAGAACATTTTGCCTTGTCCTGTAAAGCGACCATTTTGGAGGTTTTTATTGGACAGCAATGATGTATTCTTAATAATGATATTGATCTTTAAATCACTTGCTCCTTGAAAATGAAAGTGTTTTGGCAGTGGGTGAAAGTTACATATGGTGCATTGAAGGGCTCTGTTGTGTCCTTTAAATGCATTTTGCTATGTAAGTGCTGCTACATTAACATAGGAGTTTGATCAGCTAGGTTTCAGGCTTTGTATGAGCTTCATATCCTAAATGTTTTAAAATTCACCTATAAAGATTAAAAATAGCTTTTATGGCTTTAACTTTTATTTTATTTATTTATTCATTATTTTCCACTTTTTTCCCCCCCTCCATGATGGTTTTAAAGAACAATAAGCATCCTGTTTCCAAGTTGCATAAGAAAGTTGCTCTCGAACGGCTGACGGGCAAGACCAATTAGTCGTGAACTAGGGCAGGTTCCTTATGTGTGAGTTGTAACGCATGGAATTCTCTGATACTATATGAGCACAGCAGAGTAGAGCACATTTGTCCATACCAGTGCTCGTAGACAACCTGGATGCCGTGGTTCCATTCCTTGCTACAGAATGTCAAATTTGCATCCTGACAAGAGACAAAAGGCAGAGCCAGACATGTCTACTGATTACTTCATCAACTAATGGACTGTTCAATTAGTTTCTGATCTGGTTTGAGAAATAAAGCTCTGGGGAGCCAAATGTGGTCCTTTTAACTGCAAGGTTTTAAACGTGTGTCTTTATCAGCACCTGTATGTTTGAGTGTATAATGTTCATTAATGAATTGTTGTTTAAGAACCTGCCAACTCCGAGACTAAAGATGGATCATTTCCTGTTTTTCCCCTCTTAGCTGGACGAAGAGCTGAGTGGAATTGTGGAAGTTATTGGCATGGTGTCAAACAAAGGAACAGTCATGGCTGCAGCGTACAACATGTTGAGGGAGGAAAAGGGAATCAGTTTCGGTAAGCACTTCATAGTCTTTATTATGTAACCCGCCGACAGTACCAGATCTCTCACACTTGCTCGTTATTCCCTCTTTCCAGATTTGGAACTGTACAACGAGGCCCTCAAAATCCTTCAAGATTTTCCCCAGCATTACCCATTTGGATCATCTAGTGGCTAAAAAAGAGCCTCCTCTTGCCCCCTCCCCTTCTCATAATTGTGTGTTATTTTCTTCATGTTTTTCCTGTGAAAAGTTTTGTTTTTTTTTATTTTTAAACAGTTAAGTTTTGTTACTTTACTAATTGAAATAAAAATGTTTATTTGTGAAGTTGTCTCACAAATTGAAGCATAATTATTTGTTATTTTTGTCTCAGTTTTAAGATTTATATAATTCCACAGATTGTTTCTGCATAATTAAATTGAGATGTAAACAGGGTCATTCAGATTTGGTTTGAGGTTTAAAGTTTTCTTTGTGAAGAAAAGTCATGATAATAGAGACCATGATTGACGACTACAACACACATAGGCATTTGTTTATTACTACTGCTACTTATTATTATGTGTCTTCAGGGTTTAATAGATGGGTTTTTGTTGAAGGCCGTCGTGGAGATGCATGCCGTAAGCAGCACTCTTCAGATTGGAGAGCAACAGTGACACCAATCACAGAGAAGATGGATGAAATATGTTTAATATTCAGAGGGAGGGGGTGGGGGGGGGGGTCACATCTCTTTGCCAAAAATCATTGAAGATGAAAGTCAAACAGATACAGCTCTGAAACAATTTTATCACTTACTTAACATGAATGTACTGTGTTTAAAAAAAAAATTAAAAAAAAAGCAGTTGACTAATGCTACAGGTGACAGGCTATTTTTCTAAAGTGTTATTGCCTCCCTGGCTGCATGTGCACCCAGCCATGTTTGTAAACAGTTATAAAAACCATCTATAGGCAATATTATTGTTGTTAAAATGGTGATAAACCTAAAAGAACAGTTTTGGGGATTACTGTGCCATAAAAGACCTCACTTGCACCTCCTAACCATTAGTGGATTAAAAAATATGTGCCTAAACCTCCTCTTAAATACTGTAAACCAAAATATTCAGCATGATCAGCATTTTTGCTTTAATAAACTCTTGTGAAGGAGCTTTACATTGGGCATTAAACTGTTCCAACATCTGGTTCAATTCACTACCACTGTGAACAAGTCTAAAACTAACAGTTGTAAAAGTCTAAATTGTTTGTTTACGTCTGCAAATCACTGGGGAATAGCTTAACCCCCTCAGCAACCCATAGGGTCTGTTTACAGGGTTCCCTGCTGTACTGTGTAATTTTCAATCCAGTGTTTTTGTGATATGACAAATTCACAAAATCCACCACAATACAGCAGATAAGCCATGTAGCACATTCACCTTAAAGTTGAAGTGAATTGCTTCTTTAAATGACGCATCAGTACAGGGCACCCAGACATCTCCATCTATCAGTCTTAAAGGCGCAGTAGCAAAATACGGCCCATTTCTCTGTAAAGGAGACGGGGAGCTTGGGCAATGGTCATGTGCAAATGAACGTTGTCAGTGGGATGAAGGGCAATATAATATATATAACGTAGAATAGGGGCTCTTTAAGATGTTTCAGCTTGCTTTGTATCATATTGCCTGTCAAAAGACCAGAGCATGTATTTCCCCATGAACTGTATTATGTCATGGCCTGTCAGCAGCAACCTTTTAGTAACCCGAGGGAGCTTTGCCTCGCTCCTAGAAGAGCCGCATGGTATGCTGTTAAAAAAAACGCATGAATTTTTGAAGTACATCCATCACCTCATATGACAAACCACCTGGTGGGGACGAAGATACTGAATAGTTTCCTCTGAAGCCTTGATTGAGTCATGTTCCACACTCCTGACCTGACAACACAAATTACCTTCAGCTGACAAAATCACTACCGTAACTGTAGCAGCTAATGATCCTGAGTGTGTTTTAATAGCAACGTCCCACCCCACATCATGGGGTTTCACTCATATGTTCATGGGGTTGGTGAGAAGTGGCCTGGGGCCGAGCAGCTGCCATATTACTGCAAGTTGAGACCTAATGCTACTGTCACTGCTTGTGGGAAGGAGAGTGATGGAACAATTTTTCTCCAGTGTGGATCTGAAACAGGCCTCAGTGTCTTTGTTTGGTTTGTCAGGTTAAGTCACTCCAGTTTATATCTTAATCTGTTGTACATTTCCCTTTGTGGTTTCACAATGCAAGCAGCACCTACCTGGTGCACACAGCCAGTGCTGTGGAACAAACCATCCCCTTCCTCCCACTGTTAGAAAGTGTAAGATCCTTGAGGAACTTTTGGAGGTTCAAACTGAAAGTGGTGGAACCTTTAAGAAAAGGTTTTACACACATGGACAAAATTGTTGGTACCCCTCGGTTAATGAAAGAAAAACCCACAATGGTCATAGAAATAACTTGAATCTGACAAAAGTAATAATAAATAAAAATGCAATGAAATTGCATTGATTTTGAACCATGCTTCAACAGAATTATTTAAAAAAAATAAACTCATTAAACAGGCCTTGGACAGAAATGATGGTACCCCTGAAAATAATGTGACCAAAAGGACATGTTAAATCAAGGTGTGTCCACTAATTAGCATCACAGGTGTCTACAATCTTGTAATCAGTCACTGGGCCTATATATAGGGCTACAGGTAGTCACTGTGCTGTTTGGTGACATGGTGTATACCACACTCAACATGGACCAGAGGAAGTGAAGGAAAGAGTTGTCTCAGGAGATAAAAAAGAAAATTATAGATAAGCATGTTAAAGGTAAAGGTTATAAAACCACCTACAAGCAGCTTGATGTTCCTGTGACTACAGTAGCACATATTATTCAGGAATTTAAGATCCATGGGACCGTAGCCAACCTCCCTGGACGTGGCCACAGGAGGAAAATTAATGACAAATCAAAGAGTTGGATAATACGAATGGTACTAAAAGAGCCCAGAAAAACTTCTAAAGAGATTAAAGGTGAACTTCAAGCTCAAGGAACATCAGTGTCAGATCGCACCATCTGTCGTTGTTTGAGCCAAAGTGGACTTCATGGGAGACGACCGAGGAGGACACCACTGTTGAAAACAAACCATAAAAAAGCCAGACTGGAATTTGCCAAACTACATGTTGATAAGCCCCAAAGCTTCTGGGAGAATGTCCTATAGACAGATGAGACAAAAATGGAACTTTGTGCCAAGACACATTAGCTTAACTGATCAGCAACTTATACCGCGCACACACACTATACATACTATCTATTTACAATATTGCACTGGTAACAGCAGTTAAATGTACAGTTTAATATAATCTGAATGTTTACATTATTTACAAAATGCACTGGATGGGCGTGAGTTCAGGTGTAGTGTGGGTGGGGAGAAGTCTTTGTGGGTGCAGTGTGGCTGTGCATAGGGTTTCCTGTCATAAGTGCAGGGTGCAGAGTGTGTTGGTTTGGGGAGTAGGTGTGATTTTACTGCATCCACCCTTTACCATTCTCCATTTTCAGAGACTCCCTTTTAGTTCTGCAGCAGCAGCTTCTTGTTTGATGTGATCAACCCAGCTCAAAATAAGCTCTGACTGAACTATGCCACTATGCTACCTGGGCCAAGATTTGAGTTTCTCTCATCTCAAGTTGACCAGTATAAAGAATGAACAAGCCAGAGACCAGCCATTTAATTAATTAAGTTCCTTTCAACCTAAAAGAACCAAAATAATTAGAAAAAAGAAAATAATTTAAATAAAAGTTTTATTTTAATTTCATTTAGCCCCTGACTCACTAACTCTCTCTCTTTACCTTCTCCGAGTAAATGGCCACCCAGCCTGACCTGCTGGAAGATTGCCCGCTGAGGTCCTCTCTACCTGCGTCAGACCAGGTGCCACCTACCAGTCCGTCCAGCAGGCCCCCATCCACCACCACCTCCCATGCCAGACCAGCGGCACAACCTCCTACCACTGCTACCTGCCTAATGATCATGTTAAAACCTAAACAGACTCATAACTATCTGCCACTATTATTATTACCACTATAATCCATCATTACTTTTAGTACTCTTATCATCACTGCCATGACTATATTAACTTCTACTACACCATGATTATTATATTATGATTATGACAATGTTGCACACCAGAGCAGTTCAACAGTATAGATGGTTTGGTAACTTTTATCAATAATTTATAAATAGTTCTGACCAGTGGAGGAGGACCAGCTACTCCCTATCTCAGTATATATACACCTCCTGTCAATCTCAG
This sequence comes from Salminus brasiliensis, assembly GCF_030463535.1. Taxonomy (NCBI): domain Eukaryota; kingdom Metazoa; phylum Chordata; class Actinopteri; order Characiformes; family Bryconidae; genus Salminus; species Salminus brasiliensis. Next base: position 28,564,251 of record NC_132880.1, read on the forward strand.
ACAGCCAATCCCCTGTCTGACTTCAGTCAGGCCATTCAATTAATGAAATTGCCAGGTGTTTCCTTGACAACAAAGGATGGGCAGAGGTGTCGAAAATAAAAGTACCCAAAAGTAAAAGAGAAGACACAAAAAAATTATATACCCAGCTCCATGTCCTCTCAGTTCCACAGCGTTCAGTCTTCTTCTTTCAGTCAAAGGATGAAAAAAAACCCAAGCACCTGTGGATTTGTTCAGATCTGAAGCAAGAGTGGAGCTGGATTTTCTCCTCTCTTAAAGATGAGCACCTAATGCACCTATGTTGTCTGCCGGGTCTTGCCAGGTCTTGTTAGTGGTCCCATTTTCTCTGGACCTTTTAATAATTTTATGAACTCCACTTTTAAAAACATCTGTCTATTTCTTTCTCCTTCCTTCAGCAAATTGGTTATCTTGCATCTAGTTTCAGAAATGTCCTATATATCTTTTTAACTAATGATAGCTCTTACATTCTCCTGTGAAATATTATGATACACAATTGAATTCATTGTTTACTTAGTGATTACAAGGCATCCAGTCACCACAGCCCCAAACCATGATGCTCCCTTCACCGTGCTTCACAGTTGGGATGACTCCAAACATAGTGTTGTGCATTTATGCTAAAACAATCTACTTTTTCCTCATCTGTCTCTAGAACATTCAGTCCCTCAGAAGCATTGTGAACCACCCCGGTGTTCTTGGGCAAACCTGTGATGTGATGCAGTGTTTTTATTGGACAGCAGCAGCTTCCTTTGAGCTGTTTTTTCATTAAACCTATTCTTGTGTCTTTCTAAAAGTGGACACATGAAGAAAGTGTTTTGCTGTTAGTCTTGAGTTCTTTTCCCACCTCTTTCAGGATTGCCTGCTGTGCTCTCAGTGTGATCTAACCATGAATTGATGTGCATCCATGTGAATTTTTAGCAATGCTTTGGTAGTTTTGTCCAACTTCATGCATCCGTATAACCGAAGAATGATCATTCAAAGCCGATCCGACTTTTTTTCTGTTCCGATAAAAATACCGATACATACACTTTGCTTATCAGGCAATACCCAATACCGAACCGATACTATTGTTGAATTAATAAACAATTTATGTCACCATGTGTAAACATTAAAACAGAAAATAGCAAGTTCAAAAAAATAATAAAATCAATTCGATTTTTTTGTTTCTAAAAAAAAATAACTCTGCTGGATCTTGGTTTTGTGTTGTCTGGGATCTGGACTTTTCAAGGCTTTAATATAGATACAATAAATATAATTGACTGATATTTAGTGGGAAAACATGTGGGTCTCAAAAGGGTAGTTAGTCTTGCTATGATCTGTGTATCATGTCTGTAGGTTACTCTGATCCAGAGTTCTGAAGTTTAGAATACCAGCAGTGCCGGAATTGGGTCTAAGAAGTAAGTTAATTAACACAGAGGTTCACTTACTTTTTCTAGCCTGCACTGTGGATGTTTATTTAATGAGCTCAATAAAAGGCATGAGCAGAACAATGTTTATTACATTATTAGTTTATTGTGTTTTTCTGATATTGTGACTTGGATAACAAGCAGAACACATTTTATTCATAATCGATGCTGAAATTCTGTGCAATTCCAAGGGTTACTTTTTGTTTGCAACTGTAGATCCTGTACACCACATACTGTGACACTTCATGCCACATTAAAAGACAACTAATGGTCTTTATGTTGTAGCTTCTTTCATGATTTTACAGCCATCCAGTACCATCAGAAAGCCATTCATCTCTGAGCCGCTGGGCAAGGCGTGTCCTACGCTGCGTGAGCCGTCCTGTCTGACCCGTGACATGGCCTGCGTTTCCTGACATATTAAATGAATGGAGTAGACGGGTTCAACAAAACTCCACCCCCCCGGGTCACGTGGGGATGTAAAGCTGTCTCCTGGTTTCACACTGCAGCAGATATATGCAAGACTTTGAAGTCAGATATTGTGTTTTTCTCCTTTCACTGTGGTGAAACAGCCAGAGTTCAGAATGAGCTAAGTTTAATAGTTTGAGGGTCGTGCTGCTGCAGTTGGTGCTTGTACACATGCTCAAAGGCAAAGAAAAAAAATAAGGTCACACCAGCTGCATGTGCCTTGACATCTCTGGATGATTTGCCCTGGGCTGTATTTCTGTGGAATTTTGCTCAAGATCTGAATCTGACTATGTGCCATTCCTAAAGCGTTTGAGCTGAAAAGCCTTCAGAAAGAAGGACAGTCCATGAGCATACAACAAAATGCAGGTGTGTTAAGGTGTGTACTGACCCTTTCAAGAGGAATAGGGCTTCTTGAAATGTTTAACACTGAAAATGAGTTTGTTTTGATGTTAAAACGTCTATAAAAGCTATATATTAGTGGTGTCTAATGTCTAATCTCATTAAGCACAACAATATTCTGTTATTAATTATGATTAATCACAAGTTAAAATGCTAGCTAGCACAGCCTTGAATTTGTGGCTGGGAGAATAAACCGTCGAGAGGAAATTGGTGTTTTTTTTTTCTTTCTTATAAAATCTAAAAAGTGTAGTTTTGAGAACTTTAGCCTCGACCACGACGAAGCTCGGACACAGAAGCTTTAATAGAGAAAATGCTTCAACCACTTTTTAAGAAATAAACGGATGATCAGACCTATGGGAGGATGCTGGGGCCAAACTCTGTAAGATGAAAGAAGTTTGTTCGCTGATTAATTGCGTGTGTTAATGTGTTATACATATTTTTTTTATTAATTTATTTATTTTTTACAGTCTTGGCTTTGTAATTAGTACAGCATTACACTAAACTGCACTTACACAATCCAAGCAACCTGGTAAAAGCATTTGTCAGGTCACAGGTCCTTACAAGACCTTTTTTGAACTTTTGAACCTCTGTATTTGCTGTGGATAAGAGCTTTTGCTAGTTGAGAAAATATAGATACTGCACCTTACCTCGCAACACATACTGCATTTCATGCAACGTTTTCTCAGCAACTGCCATGTGTTGCTATGCAGCTTAGCTGGAAATGACAGGAAATCTGTTTCACTGTAAGATATAAACATTGTTAACGTTTCGAAACATACCCCATGTATGGAAATGAAGCCAAACAGCCTGTTTTAAATTCGCTGCATGTATGATCACAAAAAAAATCCACCTGTTCAGCCTACAGTAGTCTAGCCCTGCCCATTCACCCTGAAGTTATAAGTAGTGTTTCAGCCAGGTTTGCTTTTTGAACAAAACATTGTACAGGGAACCCAGTCAATACATTGACTATTTATGTACTGACCAATCAGTATTAAATGCAGAGTAACACAAACAGCCAGTTTAATTACGGCTGAGAAATAAATCGATTATTTAATGTGTAAATCTACACAAAGTTCATACATCAGCATATCAATGTTGGATATGGGCCCTTTAAAATAACTAGTACCGTTCAATAGAATTTCACAAAGTTTTGGCCTATCATTATGTACCTTCTAAGATATACAAACAGTTCCTCTGTCTGTTCCCTAGGCTCCCAGAGACAGGCCAGGAAATTCCCTCCTGTAAAAGCTGTCCCGCCGCTGGCATGGCCGCTGCCGTCCGGCTCTGTTGTTTTAACGCAGCCCAGGCTGTAGACACCCAGCTACACAGCACAATGCCCAGCCAGGGCTTTACCAAAGACAAGGTTTAAGTCCTGAACCAACACTGTGGCATTCATGGTATTACAGTATTACGACAGAGAATTTAACAAACACTGCTATGCTGCTATGCTAATATAATACATATATCCCACCCATTACAAGCTATGTACCATGGTGCCATTGTAATGCCACTGAATCTCTGGGTTATTTTGCCCAGAGATTCATATATAAAGACTCTTTAACATTACTGAGCTGTTGTGCTTGACGGGTTCGGTGAAGAATGGAGAGAACAACATTTATTTTGACTGCTGAATGAAAGTGTACCAGCACGAGAACTTGATCACATTAAAGGCATAAAGAACCTCTGCATTACATCACTTACAGACTTATGGACTTCCATGAATTGCATATATTTAAGCTTGAAAAACACTTTCTAATTTGTGTCTTGTGTCTAAAACAGGACACAAACAAGTTTTCATGCAGTAACATCTGGAATGTCTTACTTGTCAAAAGATTCATTACGTGAGTGATGGGAAAACCCATCAATTTCCACTCTGAACCTCGTTCTCTACCAAAGAGCCATCTTCCTCACCCAATTTAGGAAGTGTTGCACATATCACAGGAGTAAATTCTCAAGCAGAGCCTTTCCCCTCCAGCAAAGGAAGTTTTACGGTTTAGTTCTAGTGGTGACATTTTAAGTACAGTTTAGAAATGGGACATATCCTAATGGCGCATTACTTCTGAATACACATGTAATGGTTTGGCTTAGCTTCAGTTTAGATACCACGCTGCCAGATCCCTTCCTTACTGCTCTTTGTGCATTTTTTAGGCAATATGAACATGCAATGCTAAACAGTTTAACTTATTTAATCTGACTATTTAGCATACTGGATATGCTAGGTTTTAGATAGGTTTTAAATGTATGAGCTTTTGGACATCATTTTATTTAGATTATTATTTGTATTATTATTATTAATTTTTAATGTTTAAATCGCTGCAACTTACATATTGAAATTACAACTCCTCATCCCTGCCTTCAGCGTTTTCCAACACCCTTGGGTATATATATATATATATATATATATATATATATATATATGTATAAATATTGGATGATCACCTCTCCATAACCAACTCAACAAAGCTAGTTGAACACTAGATCCAGCACTCAAAACTGGCTGTCCAGCATAATCAGCTCTACTAAACTGACCACCATTACCAGCTCAATCAAGCTGGCTGAACACCATGACCAGCTGGTCGACCACTAGAACCAGCTTGACAAAACTGGTTGACCAGCATATTCGGCTCTACTAAACTGGCTGACAAACTTGCCCAACTCCACCAACCTGGCTGACCAGCATTACCAGCTCAATCAAACTGGCTGAACACTATGACCAGCTGGTCGACCACCAGATCCAGCTCTCGAAACTGGTTGACCAGCATAATCAGCTGATTGAAACTGGCTGACCAGCATGACCAGTTTCACCACTACAACAACCTCAATCAAGCTGGTCGACAACCACAACCAACTTGACCACCTGTCTGACCACCATGAACCAGCATGACAGAACTGGTCAACTGGCATGCATGACCTGCTTTATTGGCTTGACTAGCATATGATATGTTCTCACATAGTCCAGCTGGATGCCCAGTGCTTGTGAACCATCCTTGACTATGAAAACGCAGCTCAGACCATTCATCCGCCATATGTGACTGTCAATTTTCCCTATTTCTATTAATAACATTTTCTGATAACATCTGATAGCACTGAGGATGTAAAACAGAGCAGAAGTTGCTCAGTGCATCAATGCGAAAAGACCCAAAGACGGTCAGGCTTGAAATCAGCACTTCTCACGTTTGGCCACTAGGGGCGCTGTGCCGTGGCGGTCAAGGGGAAAGCTCTCCTCTCTCTGTGATAACCCTTTCTGCTCCCTCCTCTCTGCTGAATGGCTCTTCAGTCCAGCAGCTCCTCTCTCACTACCTCTGTGTGCACTGACTCTCAGGATTATCACTGAACTCCAGGACTTATTAACACACTTCCTCAACACTCTAGGTAAGTTTCCACCAGCTTTATCAAGGACGTTAGAAAGGTTTGGGCTGTTATTACAGCTTAAAAACAGGAGTCCGTCCCTGTTGGCGAAACTGCAAAGCCAAATTAACCTAAAATATTATCTAGCGAGCTGCAGTGGTGCTATTACCTATAAGCTAGCATATAATTACCATAATTGTGAATATTAGCTTTAGTATTGGATTGGGCACTGCGGTGTCACATTAATTCTAAATTAATGAATCTACTGTGAATATGTTTCTGGAGGACATTTCTAACGGGAGATGCCTGTTGATATTATTTGTGAAAGTGCAGAAAGTCTTTAAATAGATAGCTAGCAGATAGCTAGTTAGTTGCCTTTGGGCGGATATTGTACCCTAACAAGACAATAATGGATGAAATTATGTTGTTTTTAATTATTATTACTATTTAATTATTAATTTGAATTGTGTTGTGTGTAATTATATATAACTGAGAAGAGAAGGAGCGCAGACACGCGTTGAGACAGCGCCCTCTAGTGTTGCTTGCACAGACGCCGCTGCCTCGGACCTGATTGGTTGTCATACCAAGAATACCAAGAGTGACAGAATATACACACATATATTTTATTTATTTAATGTTGTTTATCTCATGTTTAAGAGACCAGTAAGCTTTTAGAGATGAAAGTTCGATTTTTAGATCAATTTTATGAATTTATTAATTAAGACTGAAATGAGACTAAACTGAATGCTTGCTTCGCCTCCAGGGTTGCAGGTGTGTGTCCGAGTTCAGGATGCAGTGTGGCTTGGTGCTGTGTGTCCTGCTGCTGTTTTTCTCTGGGAGGGGGAGAGGCCAGGGCAGACGGAAAGACAGACAGAAGGAAGAGAATCTGGTTGTCCAAAATGAAGGAAAAAGTAAGAGGTTTAGATGAACATCCCAATTACATACTATGTCTTAATCTAAAGAGCAGTCCAGTGTTTAGGGGTCTACACATCAATCCCCAGAAACAAGTGTTTGTCAGTGTTTTAGCTTTTTTCCAAAGTTCTCCTTGAGGAAGCACAGTTTTTAAGCTACTGAATCTCAAATGGTTCCTTGTTTTATATGTAGTGCACTACATAGGTCATGAAATCATGACTTCTACACGCAAATAGTTTAATACACACTTAAACGAAAGCCATTTGTAATTTGTAACATTTAGTGCAATATTTGAGTGTAGATGCCATAAATTCATGACTTACATTGTGCACTATCTGGTGTCCCTAGTTTATCTAATCTATGCTTCATTAAAGCAGCCCCATGGAGATTTGGCATTTCTTGCTCCTAGGCTCCCCCTACAGTCGGGAAGTGTAATTTGCCACTGGGTGGTTCAAACCAATAGGGCACATTTTCTAGAGAGATTCAGAACTGTCACTAAAAGTGAAAGGAGGATTTGAGCTGATGGTGTCATTTTACAGGATTTTACACAAATATGACTCAGGTTACGCTGTATTGCACAGTTCTCAAGAGAGGTTCTCCTAAGCTACACACTGCCATTATCACTGTGCTGATCCTGGTTTAGCAATAATATTGACACGATTCTCCCTATTACAAGTCAGTCTCATTGAGTAATAGGTAATAAATTCCTTTACTCTCCATCTCCAATTTTTCTTTCTTTCTTGTCCAGCTCTGATTTGCCCAGTGGAGGTGGCCTTCCTAGTGGACAGTTCTGAGAAGGCCAAAGCGCTTCTGTTCAAGAAGCAGCGAGACTTTGTGACACGTTTCGCCTTGCAGCTGGTGCAGCTGGAGGTGGCCGGCTGGCGTCTGCGTCTTCGTCTGGCCGTACTGCAGTACAGCAGCACCGTCTCTGTGGAGCACAACTTCCGCGACTGGCAAGACGTGGACGTCTTTCAGAGTCGGGTGGCCTCTATGTCCTACATCGGGCATGGCACCTACTCGGCCTACGCCATCTCCAACGCCACTCAGCTGTTCACCAGGGAGACGGCGAGCAGCAGCCTGCGCATTGCCCTGCTGATGACTGACGGAGTGGATCACCCACGCAGCCCTAGTGCTATGTCGGCGGCTGCCGACGCCAAAAACCATAACATCCGAGTGTTCGTCATCGGCCTGTCGCCTCTAACAAGAGATGGCCAGAGCTATGCCAGGCTGAGGTCACTCGCCAGCGCCCCCCCACAGCAGCACGTGTTCAACCTTGGGGACCCTGAACTAGATGAAAAACTCTTTACTGAGCTGGTGAGTGTGGACATTCTGATTTGCCATCAGCAGCCAGAGAGAGCATCTGGGGATAGAGCGTGATTGTGTTCTCTCCCCTCATCACTCTCATTGTGATGCATCAGAGCTGGGGATCTGGCGCTTTCCCCCAATTGCGGTAACTGCCTAGCGATGCCACGTTGGCGGGGGTTCGAAAAGAGGCGCAGGATGACTTCACATGTATCGGAGGAGGCATGTGCTTGTCCTCACCCTCTTAGTGTCAGAGGTAGTGAGTGGTGGGGTCTAGTGAGTGGGTGGGTTAGTTGGCTCAGCTAAATTGGGAAGAAAATTGGGTGTCTGTTGGGTGATGCATCAGAGTCATCCAGTGCGGTGGCTGCCTACTGATGCCACGTTGGCGGGGGGTTCGAAAAGAGATGGTGGATGACTACACATGGAGGAGGCATGTGCTTGTCCTCACCCTCCTAGTGTTGGGAGCATTGCAAATGGTTGGGGGAATGGGTGGGTTAATTGGCGGATTGGGGGAAAATTGTGTTAAAAAATAAATAAATAATTTATATATAAATAACATTGTATAATCATATTTGATTGAGCATGTCCAGTTGGTATTAAAATCTCTTGTGGTAAACCTTCCATGTCTGAAGTACCTTGTCCTTTGTAATCTAGCAACTTTCCCTATTGACTTTCCAAAGCAGCACTACTTTCATCATCATGCTGTGAGTGTGTACTTTTGCATTTTGCTGTCAGTAACCCTGCCCTTTCTCTGTTCTGTTATAGAGAGCAGCTGTTAATGTAGGGGTAAGTATGTTTCACTTTAATTAAAATGAAACTCGTACATTAGTGGAATATGGTCTTATCCAGATCAACATTACAGAACTTTTCTTTTTTTTAAATTATTAATATTAGCTGATACCGACACTTAAAGGTTTCTTCTTTAAAAATGATGTAAACTGTTTTTAATTAAAGCTGTTCTTAAGATGGACCCCTAAAAGTAGGCCAACATGCTGAAAATGCATAGACACTCTACAGGAAGAAACACATAGCTAACATCTTTACATTACACAGTTTGAACTTGTCTCATGTTGTTAGACGTTGATACACGATATGTCCAAATGTTTGTGGACACCCCTTTTAATGAATGCATTCAGCTACTTTGGGTTGCACCCATTGCAAATGCACACACTCAGCTCGTCTATTTCCTGTAGAGACGTATTGGCAATAGAATAGGACTCTCTGGAGTAGAATAACATGAACCTATTGGCACCATGCCTGAGCTGTGGAATTCTCTGGAATGATGGCGCTCCATCCATACTTTTGCGTTGAGTTGGGGATGAGATGGGGTGGTGATCATAAAACTCTTGTCGCTGAATGCAATCAAATCCTTACAGCAATAATCCAAATTCTAGTAGAAAGCTTTCCCTGGACAGTAGAGACAGTTACTCCAACAAAAGCTGGATAAACTCTTTCTTAATTCTCTTGATTGCAAAAGAAACAATACATGATCAGGTGTCCCAATACTTTTGTTCATATAGTGTATGTTGTTGGTTGTGGGTCATAATAACAGAATTCGGCGTTAGAGCTCAGTGTCAACCCGGTGTTGTTTTTTGATGGAAATATGGAAGTGATTTTCATCAAAGGTCTATCTGTAAAACATTGGGTTTTGACGTTAGCCTGATTGATGTCAGCCTAACATGCAATGTCTCTCTGACAAGTCCAACATCTTTCTGTCATCAAGTTGATGTCTGATGCCTGCTGGGCTTTTTCAGGGTAATTTTTTACAAAATTGGATTGGAGTAATTTTTTCCTCGGATATCCCATCCAGCATTTTCTGCTGATACTAGCCTAAATATGGGCAATACCCATCCACTCTAAATTCTGTAAGTCTTAATCAAGAACACTATTCCCCTCTGTTACACTTTAGAAAATTAGTGTCCACATCAGAGACCTGTATTCATAGTTAATCACTAGTCTCTCTCAGACGGTCTGTGGATGAATCCTACTGTTAATTGATCAGCTTTTGTCTCTGTTGCAGTGTCCACAACCTAAATCCTGTCTGTGTGATAAAGGAAAGAGAGGTCCACCAGGAAACCAAGTGAGTGAGCTGCATTTTCCATCCACTCAACCACCTTCACGTCAATATTTCCTGTACAGAGTGATAACTCCTCCAATTCCCTATAATGACTGTATATATTGTTTATTAATCGTTATATTGATATTAGCCTTTGCAATACTGACAATCCCAGAAGACTATAATATGTACATGAGTTCTCTAACCAATCACAGTGTTATTCTGTGGGTGTTCTTTTAAATCTAGTTACTTATGTAACCCATCAAAAGTACATTGTTCTGGTTAGAAGAATGCAACCATTAGCCATGTCACATTGTTAAATCACTGTTACTACTTTAATGCATTGCAAGGTGCACCTCAGTCAAAGTATATAGTACCTCTGATCAAATTAGATGTGTTGTCGAAATGTAAATAAGCTCACATCCTCTACAGAGCCACACCTCTATAGCATAATTATTCTTTACTAGCTTAATAGAATACATTAAATAAGGTGTATTCAAAATAATTCAACATGTTAAATTCAGATACTGAATAGGAGTCATGCTCTAAATGCTGTAGAGACTTTGTACCCTTTTTTACACTTAGAAAATGTGTCATTTGACCAGGGGTGCCCAAACCTTGCTTTTATAAATGGAATCATGGTCAATAAAATGTGTTTTTTAAAGAATGTACAGCAATTTACATAAATATTCACCCATTTTAAAGTGACTGACCTGTCTTGGTGGCCTCCCACACTAGTCTCCTTTTTGCGCGGTCACTCAGTTTGTGAGGACTGCCTGCTCTACTCTAGATTTACACACGTGTCATTTTCCTTCCATTTCTTAATGATAGGAAGGTTCAGTGACTTGGGATTTTTTGTATCCATCTCCTGACTGAATCCATCATCAGTAACCTTTTCTCTGAGCTGTGTGGAGAGTCTTCATGGTGTATTTACAGTCAGGAATACTGATTAACCAGTGACTGGACCTTCCAGACAAGCATCTTTATACTACAATCACTTGAGACACATTCACCTAAACTGTGAGACTATTAGCACAGACTGTCTGGACCTCTTTAAAAGGAGGGGGGGTATCTATGCAGTCACTTATTTTACATTATTTTGGCATTACTTTGTAGAAATATGTTTTCACTTTGACACCATTTGATGTTTTCTATTGTACATTTGTGTCAAAAAAAATTATACTGACTGATATAATTATACAATTATAAAAGCAATGAAAAGAGAAAATATCCTAGGTGGTCAATAGCTTTTCTGGGCACTTTCATCTAATTGCAACACTGATACCTCGTTCATTTAAAACCTTCTGATCTGGCAAATATATCTTATTTTTTTGTGTAAATATTACAAGCTTATTCAACATGTTTATAAAAAATGTAAAATCAAGTAATTGAATTTATACATATACAACAATATCAAGAAATATTAAATATATCAATTTAATTTAAAACAATTTCACTTGCCAAGATGACATTTTTTATGTGATGTGTTTTGTCCATGTTTTACAGACCTGATTCTTAGGAATAATTATAACTAGCCGCTTGTATTGACATGATGTTTTGCCGCATGGTTGATTGTTTAGATCTACAAAGAACTATAATTTTACTGTAAAAATCAATAGAAATGTTTTACATCTGTTGCTCACAGCTGCTGTTCCTTATACTTTGTGAACATTTCATTATAAATGGATCAACAGAAATGCTCCAAAAAGCATTAGGAACAACTTAGCCAGTTTGCATTGCTTTGCATGTAGTTACCAATTAGTCATCCTTAGAGTGTAATATAAGTCATGGAGCATTTGTTAAAATCTTTAAAAAATGTTTTATTCATATTAATTACAAAAAATGTCTTCTGTAAAGTTACCATTTTCGAAAATGCATGTTGTCTTTGGACAGTGAGGATGAATTCCCATAGACTGCCTCATTTTCCTGCTTTGGGAAACTCGGCTTGTTCTGCGGTGATCTGTATCACATGTGATGTGGAAAGAATGGCGCTTTAGTGTCTGGATTGTTTGTATAGTTCCTGGGTCAAATACAGGCACGCTATAGGACGTGTGGAAGTTCAAAATGTTTCTCACCTCATCTCCACACACACACGCTGATCTGTGTAAAGGGGTGCGTAATCCTCACTCTGATCGTGTGTTTGATTTGGCAGAAGAGCAAAGCGTGATTTGGTCTGATCTTCGTGTCTCTCTGAAAGCTGTGGTTTTAGGGCAGTGCAGAGCAGGTGGATTCTGGTTAAGGCTCAGCCAGGATGGGACAGTATTTCCCACACCGTAAGTGTAGCAGGTGCTTAGGGACATAAAGGCCCTATTTCTTCTGGGCCTGTGGTCTCAAAGAATGAAGGCCCATAATGTGTGTGTGAGAAAGAGGAGTCCAGGTTTAAGGGCCGAGGATTAGGTGTGGACATGGTAGTCTGGGATCGTCGCCTATTAACCATACCTTTAGGTCAGCAGTCACTGAGACACTTTTCTGTTGTCTTTTTGTCTTGTTTTAAAAGGTCCCATGTCATGGACAAACAGAAATTAAATAAAGGGATTTTTATGAAAATAAATCTGAAAAATAATTGGTTACTTGTTTTTTGCATAAAGCGCACCATATTTTTTAGCTAAAAAATAATAATACATAGAAATTGTTTGGAAAAAGTATATTTTATAAATATAATTGTTTTATAAAAAAGTTGGAATACTGACAAACTGATCATTACAGAATCATTTAAAATGACATCATTGAAGCTTACCACCCACCCACCTGTCAAATCAGTTTAATTAACTTTAGTTTTTAATGTTTTATGTTTATTTTTTATGTTTAATGTATATTACATTATTTAGTTTTTGAGGTTTACTCATAAAGCTTTGAGGTTATGCCAATCAGCCATAACATTAGTACCACTGCCAGGTGTAGTGAAAATGATCTTCATCTACAGTGGCGTCTGTGAAGGAGTGGGATATGTTGTGCAGTAAGTGAACAGTCAGTTCTTGAAGGTGATGAGCAGTAAAGGTGGACAAGCATAAGAATCTGAGCCACTTTAATGAGAGCCAAACTGTGATAGCTAGATGACTGGGTCAGAACATCTCCAAAACATCAGACAGGTCTTGTGGTGTTTTTCTGGTATGCAGTGGTCAGTCCCTACCAAAAGTGGTTTAAGAAACGACAGCCGGTGAACCAGCAACAGGGTCAGGGACATGCGGTCCATGGAGGCCTCACCTCATAACCTACTGCACTTAAAGGATCTACTGCTAATGTCTTGGTGCCAGATACCACAGGACATCTTAAGAGGTCTTGTGGATTCCATGCCTCAGATCAGATGTGATGGCCCAGGGGGGACCCACTCACTCTTTATCCCTAAAAATGAATGTTGATGATAAGTTCTGCCACATCAGCTCATGTTAAAGGAATTGGATGAAGCTCCGTTACTCCAGGGTACAGAGTTTCACTGAGCTGAGGGGACCCATGGTTACTTCTCCATGGTTAGTGTCCTGTCAAGCTGTGTGACTGTGCAGTTGAACATCTTTGTCATCAGTGGGTGCACATTAAATTAGCTATTTGGACACTCTTGGGCATACACTATTCAGCCATAATAGTACATTACATACCACTGACAGGAGTACTAAAAACATTATCTTAATCTAGGATGTAATCTGGGATATATTAGGCAGCAAGTGGACAGTCAGTTCTTGAAGGTCATGTGTAAAGATCTTAGCGACTACTGACAAGGCCTAGATTGTGATGGCTGTGCAGTGCTTAGTACCTCACAAAAGTGGTCCAAGAAAGGACAGCTGGCATCATTGGCACCTAAGGCTCATTGATGACCATGGAGCGATGGAAGAAAGTGGTCTGATGAATCCTGTGTTTTTTTTTTTTTACATTGTGTGGTCAGCTGTGTGCACATGCATCGATCACCAGGATGCACTTGGGGTAGATGGCAAGCCAGCCCAGGAAGTGTGATGCTCTACTGGGAAACGTTGGGTCATGGAATTCATGTGGAAGTTACTTTAACGAACATTGTTGTACACCAAGCACACCCCATGGCATCAGTGTATCCCTTCCAGCATGATAATGTGTCCGGCTACACTGGAAAAAAACATTGAAAAATAGTTTGAGCAAAGAATTCGAATTGCCTGTGTACAATCTGTGGGATGTGCTGTACAAAGACATTCATGGAGGCCCCACCTTGCGACTTACAGGACTTAAAGATTCTGCTGCTAACATCTTGGTACTAGATACCACAGGACTCCTTTAAAAGTCTATTGGAGTTCATGCCTTGATAAGTCAGAGCTGTTTTCACTTTAGGTTGGTTTTAATTTTACGGCTGATTGGTGAGAATGACTGTATATAGTGAGAATGTCTGGACCTGTCTGCAGCACATTACAGCTCATCGCTTGCATGGCAGATTTTGACAGTGTTTCAGGAGATCTTAGAATTGAGTGAGCTCATCCTGTAATTTCTTCTCCAATTAAGGGGAAACCTGGTAATCCAGGTCCTAATGGACCTCCTGGACCAAAAGGATTCAGAGTAAGTTCAGTGGAGACTCATATCTTACATTACATTGCAAATATTCAAAATAGAATACATTTTATAGCATTTTAGAGCTGTGTTGATTTTTCTAATCTCTGTTTTTGTAGGGGGAACCTGGTTTGAACGGACGGCCGGGAATAGAAGGCGTTGAGGTAACATCAGAACGTCCTTACAAAAGTAGCTTTTTACTCTGTTTTGGATTTTTTGAGTAATCACCATGCTACTTTTTCTTCTGTTCCAGGGAAGGCCTGGAACTAGAGGAGAAAAGGTTAGTCAGTTTTGAGAGTAACTGTAGATTTGCATATAAAATAAAAAATATATAAAGTGAATGGTGTCATTTTGTATCAGAATTCAGTTCATATATTTGTAATATATATTATATATTTATATATTTTTTCTCATTCAGAAAAAAAAGCTTAGCTCAGTCAGTCAATAAGCAGGTAAACTTCCCTAATTCAACAAAATTAATTAATTTAGAACGTTAGAACCTGATGGAGCAAACTGTAAAATTCATTACTAAAAGTAACATTTTGTGCAGTTGCATAAAATAAAAGCTTTTGGTTTGATTTAAAAAAAAATAAAAAGTAGATTTTAAAAATTAACAGGCCCTGGGGGAGCTGATGTGGAATAACCCAAAACCAGAGAAATATCTAAATCATCAATCATCAGCTGGTTTAATGTTTTTTTTTTTTTCCTAAAAACAGCATGCATTTATTTAAAACATTTAGAGACTCGGATACATAATTTAAGCCACAGGGCCTGTTAACACTAGGGATGTATAAAATTATTGATACACTCGAGTATTGTAATATTATGTTGCAATTCTGTATCTATTCTTAATTCATAGTTTACATTAAAATATTCATGGAAGGACAGGTTCATTTTGTGTTGTGTTTAAACCCTGACCACTAGATAGCAATGTTGTTTTTAGCCATTAGACTCTTCCACAGTTTTTATACTGTGACAGTTTTCCTGAAATCTGATGCAAATTAAAATGCAGTATATCGGCTTGCTTGCAGTATCACAGTATATCTAAGTTTACTGAATTGTAACCCCTGTATCGTGATACGTATATGTGATATAGCCACTTCAAATTACATACATGTCAAATTGTCATTTAGCATCAGGGAGTGTGCACCAGGCTTCTGTAAATTAATCGGGCTACTGTGTAGGGTTTAACACTGCCATTGTATTTCATACCATAGACCCCCAAAGAGCTGCTGTAGCATATGAAGAAAACAACAGATGACTGTGATGGTTTAACTCTCTCTCTCTCTCTCTCTCTCTCTCTCTCTCTCTCTCTCTCTCACACGCTCTCTGTTCTGCTGCAGGGCGAGAGAGGAGAGTGTGGCGCTCCAGGGATGAAAGGAGATCAAGTAAGTTTTGCGAATCATTTTCTGGATCTTTTGGTCAAATTTTTATTTAGGTTTTATTGTCATTTCAACCACATACAAGTTCAAGGTGAAATGAACTAAACTACCTCCAGTACCGTGGTGCAACATGACACTACACAAGACTGCATGATTTATGCTGGTCGCTCCAGCCTGTGATTTGAGATGATGGTCATCTTTTTTCTTATCTTTCTGTAGGGGGTAGATGGACCACCTGGACCTCGTGGACCTCCAGGAGAGCAGGTGAATTATTACATTTATAAAATTGTGTAAATCTATAGAAGGTAATACTGTGTTATAACAATGTATATAATAATCTTACAAAATAATACATGTAGTAAGAACAGGTAAGGGATTACAATGATTAAGTGTTGTGAGAAAGTGAGTAAAAGTAAAGGTTTGCACATCCTATTTATTACATGCTTTGATATTTATTGTGTAAAAAGGCTTTTAATGTATTTTTACATATACTTTACATATAAAATATATACATATATTTTCGGTTCAGTAACAAACATGTATCCAAAATAATATTCATTCTTCCCTCATCTGTCAACTGTATGCACTGGGTTAGGCCTGTTGTAATTATTACATAACCACTTATATATTTTCTGACATATCAACACGCAGAACATGAGCTGGGTTTGTGCAGTTGGGGCAAAGAAATGTAAATAAATAAAATACATGTTGTTGATCTTACAAAAATTGATTTTTTTAAATGTAATCTGTGCTTAACATTCTACACATAAATCTTTGTATCTGTGGACATTCATAGGAGTGTGTGCGCACATAACAGCGCAGTAGTATTTCAAGTCAGTGAAATCTAGAATTAGCTGCAAGTCAAAGATAGATAGTTGCTCAGGGCTTTACTTTGATAGTTGCATAAAATGAGCTAAATGGGACAAAATGTCATGACTGTGACAGGGCTAGTCTGGGGTTTGCTCCCAGCCTTCCTGTCTTCCATCCAGTCAAGAATTTCCACCTTCATTAAGAGTAAACCCAGATATGCAAATACGTTGTAGTCCAGTTCTGGCTCACACTTACTACTTTTATGTGGTTTACATGATGAAATGAGGTGAATCAGAATGATGGTGAAGAACATAGCCACAGCTGTATCAACATTTTGCATTATAGGTTGCATGTGGACCAGATATGGCCCAAAATTCTAATGTGATGACCAACCTTAAATGTGGCAGCTACAGCTGGGCCTGATTTGGTCCATACTACACTTGCAACCGTAACCGCTCTGTATCAGAATCAGAATCAGAATCTCTTTATTTCGCCAAGTTCAAGAAATTTTAGCTGGTGAGAGCAACACATGTATGACATGTAACAAACAAACAGACTGTTAGCAAGTATTACACTAAGAGAGAAAAATAAATAATAATCATACATAATAAAGTGTAATCATCCATATGTAGCCTGAGTAGACATCCATATACTAATAGATGCAAATGTTATGCATGTTATGTATTAGCACTTGTTCAGTGACATTTAGACATTTGTTTCAGTTATAGATTAGGGTGGGAGGTGTCCACTGTGGTTTAGGAGCGCTACAGCTGGTGATGGTTCAGAGTCTTCAAGCAGAGGGGAGTGTCTGGAAGTGATGTGCAGGATGAGAGGGGTCAGCTGTAATTTTGTAAGTGCCTTTATTAGGCTGCATTTTGCACTAACTTGTCTGCTGCCTGGGAATACATCTGTCCGATGACTTGCAAGCCGGAGTTTTTGGCCAGATGAGTCAAATCAAATTTATTTGTATAGCTCTTTTTACAACTCTTGTTGTCACAAAGCAGCTTTACACAATCAGTAATTAGTAAAAGAAAAATAAATCAATAACATAAAAAGATATGAAAAATCTAAGACCCCCAGTGAGCAAGCCAACGGTGACAGTGGCAAGTCCCTCAACTCCCTCAGAGCTGGAGGAAGA